>NW_028126008.1:0-467107 GCF_965194825.1 Balaenoptera physalus
GATAACTCTCGTCCACAAATATATTGAGGGAAGGCAAAGAAGAGGATTTGAAATCAAGGCAGAATTGCAGGAAACAGATTTCAGGAGGTAGATTCGAATCGCCTTTAAAGCACATGAAAAGCGGCAAAACGTTGACAATGATGCCCTTGGCCAAAAAGGGCGTATGCGTTTTTTCCTGAATATATTCAGGAAAAAACGCATACGCCCTTTTTGGCCAACCAAGCAACCTGGAAAGGCAAATCAGCACTACAAAGAAGTCTCGCTTCCCATCGGTCAAAAGGGCCATGCTGAAAAAAGTGTCAAAACCAGAAATGCAGGACAGGCCATGGAGAAATGGGAGCCTTGCTACACTGATGGGCGGGATGTAAATTGCCAACAGCCACTCTGGAGAAGTGTACGGTGTGTCCTGAAACATCTAAAAAACACAGCTTAGAGAGCATAGGGCACTTCCACGCATGGGGGGATAAAGTGGGAAAATTGAAAATCAGCAAGACACAAGCACCCCAAAGTTTAGGGCTGCTCTGTTGACAAGGACCTCCACTTCATTCCACCTTAAATATCCCAGGAAAGCGAAAAATGGATAAAAAAGTTGTGGTCCTTATGTACAATGGAATATCACTCAGCCATGAAATCAATGTCATAAGGCTAGTAGCAGCATGATGAGTGGATTTAGGTAAGACGATTCTAAGTGAAATAAGTCACACAGAAAAGGACACTTCTCATAAGGTGTCACTTATAGAGGGAATGTAAAAACCGTTACACTTGAACTGAATTACAAAACAGAACAGAGTCACACATGCAGAAAACACACTATGGCTGCTTAACGGAAAAGGTGAGGTGGGGTGATACATAAAACAAGAGCTTCAAATTAGCTCAGATACCGTTCCATTAACCCAATATGTAATAGACAAGACCTACTCCTTGCTCAGAGAACTGGACTCAACACACCCGATTCACCGCACAAGAATATATCTGACTAGTAATAATCTTAAAACCTATGTATTGATATCTCTCTGTTAGTGTGTCAAGTGGGTGTAAGGCGGCATAAACACAGCCGTGAAAAGCAGCTAAACCCCATTATAAAAATAAATTACTTTTAAAAACCCATGAAACAAAGACAGGGAAAGAGAGAGAAATTCTTACACAATTCGTTCAGGGGCTGTGATGCAACCTGGACTGACCATATCTAGACCCACAGCTGGATGAGACATAAGGGTGGACACTCTTGGGGCTGAGAGGTTTGGTGAGGTTGGGTGAGCAAACGCAGACCCTTTAAAGTAATACTGCGTGCTACCCATCGCATGGGTCCCAAATCTCCAGGTTCAAGGGCAACTTCCTACATCGAAAACATGCATGAGAAACCCAGAAGATGGTACACCGTGTGATGGGGAAAGGTTTCTAAAACGCACCTCATTTCTCATCTCCTTGTGCTCGGGTTCGCCATTCCAGCCACTTTACTAGCAATCTCCCTACTTGGAGCCTCAGCACCTTTAACCTCCTGTTCCGTACAGGTTGCAATTTGTCCTGAGGATGAACGGGAAGACGGGGAACCAATGAGAGACTAGCTCTTGGTGTTGGGACAGGCACAGGTCACTCTATTTTCCCATCAGGAAGAAGAATTAACCACAGGCTCAGCCTGACCCCCGGAACCAGAACAGGGCCTGAAGCCATCCTGCGCTTCTGCGGCCAGCTCCCAAAAAAGCGACTTGTAAAATGGAGCTTCAGGGCACTGCAATTCACAAACCTGCAGAGTTATAAATGATAACTCTCGTCCACAAATATATTGAGGGAAGGCAAAGAAGAGGATTTGAAATCAAGGCAGAATTGCAGGAAACAGATTTCAGGAGGTAGATTCGAATCGCCTTTAAAGCACATGAAAAGCGGCAAAACGTTGACAATGATGCCCTTGGCCAAAAAGGGCGTATGCGTTTTTTCCTGAATATATTCAGGAAAAAACGCATACGCCCTTTTTGGCCAACCAAGCAACCTGGAAAGGCAAATCAGCGCTACAAAGAAGTCTCGCTTCCCATCGGTCAAAAGGGCCATGCTGAAAAAAGTGTCAAAACCAGAAATGCAGGACAGGCCATGGAGAAATGGGAGCCTTGCTACACTGATGGGCGGGATGTAAATTGCCAACAGCCACTCTGGAGAAGTGTACGGTGTGTCCTGAAACATCTAAAAAACACAGCTTAGAGAGCATAGGGCACTTCCACGCATGGGGGGATAAAGTGGGAAAATTGAAAATCAGCAAGACACAAGCACCCCAAAGTTTAGGGCTGCTCTGTTGACAAGGACCTCCACTTCATTCCACCTTAAATATCCCAGGAAAGCGAAAAATGGATAAAAAAGTTGTGGTCCTTATGTACAATGGAATATCACTCAGCCATGAAATCAATGTCATAAGGCTAGTAGCAGCATGATGAGTGGATTTAGGTAAGACGATTCTAAGTGAAATAAGTCACACAGAAAAGGACACTTCTCATAAGGTGTCACTTATAGAGGGAATGTAAAAACCGTTACACTTGAACTGAATTACAAAACAGAACAGAGTCACACATGCAGAAAACACACTATGGCTGCTTAACGGGAAAGGTGAGGTGGGGTGATACATAAAACAAGAGCTTCAAATTAGCTCAGATACCGTTCCATAAACCCAATATGTAATAGACAAGACCTACTCCTTGCTCAGAGAACTGGACTCAACACGCCCGATTCACCGCACAAGAATATATCTGACTAGTAATAATCTTAAAACCTATGTATTGATATCTCTCTGTTAGTGTGTCAAGTGGCTGTAAGGCGGCATAAACACAGCCGTGAAAAGCAGCTAAACCCCATTATAAAAATAAATTACTTTTAAAAACCCATGAAACAAAGACAGGGAAAGAGAGAGAAATTCTTACACAATTCGTTCAGGGGCTGTGATGCAACCTGGACTGACCATATCTAGACCCACAGCTGGATGAGACATAAGGGTGGACACTCTTGGGGCTGAGAGGTTTGGTGAGGTTGGGTGAGCAAACGCAGACCCTTTAAAGTAATACTGCGTGCTACCCATCGCATGGGTCCCAAATCTCCAGGTTCAAGGGCAACTTCCTACATCGAAAACATGCATGAGAAACCCAGAAGATGGTACACCGTGTGATGGGGAAAGGTTTCTAAAACGCACCTCATTTCTCATCTCCTTGTGCTCGGGTTCGCCATTCCAGCCACTTTACTAGCAATCTCCCTACTTGGAGCCTCAGCACCTTTAACCTCCTGTTCCGTACAGGTTGCAATTTGTCCTGAGGATGAACGGGAAAACGGGGAACCAATGAGAGACTAGCTCTTGGTGTTGGGACAGGCACAGGTCACTCTATTTTCCCATCAGGAAGAAGAATTAACCACAGGCTCAGCCTGACCCCCGGAACCAGAACAGGGCCTGAAGCCATCCTGCGCTTCTGCGGCCAGCTCCCAAAAAAGCGACTTGTAAAATGGAGCTTCAGGGCACTGCAATTCACAAACCTGCAGAGTTATAAATGATAACTCTCGTCCACAAATATATTGAGGGAAGGCAAAGAAGAGGATTTGAAATCAAGGCAGAATTGCAGGAAACAGATTTCAGGAGGTAGATTCGAATCGCCTTTAAAGCACATGAAAAGCGGCAAAACGTTGACAATGATGCCCTTGGCCAAAAAGGGCGTATGCGTTTTTTCCTGAATATATTCAGGAAAAAACGCATACGCCCTTTTTGGCCAACCAAGCAACCTGGAAAGGCAAATCAGCGCTACAAAGAAGTCTCGCTTCCCATCGGTCAAAAGGGCCATGCTGAAAAAAGTGTCAAAACCAGAAATGCAGGACAGGCCATGGAGAAATGGGAGCCTTGCTACACTGATGGGCGGGATGTAAATTGCCAACAGCCACTCTGGAGAAGTGTACGGTGTGTCCTGAAACATCTAAAGAACACAGCTTAGAGAGCATAGGGCACTTCCACGCATGGGGGGATAAAGTGGGAAAATTGAAAATCAGCAAGACACAAGCACCCCAAAGTTTAGGGATGCTCTGTTGACAAGGACCTCCACTTCATTCCACCTTAAATATCCCAGGAAAGCGAAAAATGGATCAAAAAGTTGTGGTCCTTATGTACAATGGAATATCACTCAGCCATGAAATCAATGTCATAAGGCTAGTAGCTGCATGATGAGTGGATTTAGGTAAGACGATTCTAAGTGAAATAAGTCACACAGAAAAGGACACTTCTCATAAGGTGTCACTTATAGAGGGAATGTAAAAACCGTTACACTTGAACTGAATTACAAAACAGAACAGAGTCACACATGCAGAAAACACACTATGGCTGCTTAACGGGAAAGGTGAGGTGGGGTGATACATAAAACAAGAGTTTCAAATTAGCTCAGATACCGTTCCATAAACCCAATATGTAATAGACAAGACCTACTCCTTGCTCAGAGAACTGGACTCAACACGCCCGATTCACCGCACAAGAATATATCTGACTAGTAATAATCTTAAAACCTAGGTATTGATATCTCTCTGTTAGTGTGTCAAGTGGGTGTAAAGCGGCATAAACACAGCCGTGAAAAGCAGCTAAACCCCATTATAAAAATAAATTACTTTTAAAAACCCATGAAACAAAGACAGGGAAAGAGAGAGAAATTCTTACACAATTCGTTCAGGGGCTGTGATGCAACCTGGATTGACCATATCTAGACCCACAGCTGGATGAGACATAAGGGTGGACACTCTTGGGGCTGAGAGGTTTGGTGAGGTTGGGTGAGCAAACGCAGACCCTTTAAAGTAATACTGCGTGCTACCCATCGCATGGGTCCCAAATCTCCAGGTTCAAGGGCATCTTCCTACATCGAAAACATGCATGAGAAACCCAGAAGATGGTACACCGTGTGATGGGGAAAGGTTTCTAAAACGCACCTCATTTCTCATCTCCTTGTGCTCGGGTTCGCCATTCCAGCCACTTTACCAGCAATCTCCCTTCTTGGAGCATCAGCACCTTTAACCTCCTGTTCCGTACAGGTTGCAATTTGTCCTGAGGATGAACGGGAAGACGGGGAACCAATGAGAGACTAGTTCTTGGTGTTGGGACAGGCACAGGTCACTCTATTTTCCCATCAGGATGAAGAATTAACCACAGGCTCAGCCTGCCCCCCGGAACCAGAACAGGGCCTGAAGCCATCCTGCGCTTTTGCGGCCAGCTCCCAAAAAAGCGACTTGTAAAATGGAGCTTCAGGGCACTGCAATTCACAAACCTGCAGAGTTATAAATGATAACTCTCGTCCACAAATATATTGAGGGAAGGCAAAGAAGAGGATTTGAAATCAAGGCAGAATTGCAGGAAACAGATTTCAGGAGGTAGATTCGAATCGCCTTTAAAGCACATGAAAAGCGGCAAAACGTTGACAATGATGCCCTTGGCCAAAAAGGGCGTATGCGTTTTTTCCTGAATATATTCAGGAAAAAACGCATACGCCCTTTTTGGCCAACCAAGCAACCTGGAAAGGCAAATCAGCGCTACAAAGAAGTCTCGCTTCCCATCGGTCAAAAGGGCCATGCTGAAAAAAGTGTCAAAACCAGAAATGCAGGACAGGCCATGGAGAAATGGGAGCCTTGCTACACTGATGGGCGGGATGTAAATTGCCAACAGCCACTCTGGAGAAGTGTACGGTGTGTCCTGAAACATCTAAAAAACACAGCTTAGAGAGCATAGGGCACTTCCACGCATGGGGGGATAAAGTGGGAAAATTGAAAATCAGCAAGACACAAGCACCCCAAAGTTTAGGGCTGCTCTGTTGACAAGGACCTCCACTTCATTCCACCTTAAATATCCCAGGAAAGCGAAAAATGGATAAAAAAGTTGTGGTCCTTATGTACAATGGAATATCACTCAGCCATGAAATCAATGTCATAAGGCTAGTAGCAGCATGATGAGTGGATTTAGGTAAGACGATTCTAAGTGAAATAAGTCACACAGAAAAGGACACTTCTCATAAGGTGTCACTTATAGAGGGAATGTAAAAACCGTTACACTTGAACTGAATTACAAAACAGAACAGAGTCACACATGCAGAAAACACACTATGGCTGCTTAACGGAAAAGGTGAGGTGGGGTGATACATAAAACAAGAGCTTCAAATTAGCTCAGATACCGTTCCATAAACCCAATATGTAATAGACAAGACCTACTCCTTGCTCAGAGAACTGGACTCAACACACCCGATTCACCGCACAAGAATATATCTGACTAGTAATAATCTTAAAACCTATGTATTGATATCTCTCTGTTAGTGTGTCAAGTGGGTGTAAGGCGGCATAAACACAGCCGTGAAAAGCAGCTAAACCCCATTATAAAAATAAATTACTTTTAAAAACCCATGAAACAAAGACAGGGAAAGAGAGAGAAATTCTTACACAATTTGTTCAGGGGCTGTGATGCAACCTGGACTGACCATATCTAGACCCACAGCTGGATGAGACATAAGGGTGGACACTCTTGGGGCTGAGAGTTTTGGTGAGGTTGGGTGAGCAAACGCAGACCCTTTAAAGTAATACTACGTGCTACCCATCGCATGGGTCCCAAATCTCCAGGTTCAAGGGCAACTTCCTACATCGAAAACATGCATGAGAAACCCAGAAGATGGTACACCGTGTGATGGGGAAAGGTTTCTAAAACGCACCTCATTTCTCATCTCCTTGTGCTCGGGTTCGCCATTCCAGCCACTTTACTAGCAATCTCCCTACTTGGAGCCTCAGCACCTTTAACCTCCTGTTCCGTACAGGTTGCAATTTGTCCTGAGGATGAACGGGAAGACGGGGAACCAATGAGAGACTAGCTCTTGGTGTTGGGACAGGCACAGGTCACTCTATTTTCCCATCAGGAAGAAGAATTAACCACAGGCTCAGCCTGCCCCCCGGAACCAGAACAGGGCCTGAAGCCATCCTGCGCTTTTGCGGCCAGCTCCCAAAAAAGCGACTTGTAAAATGGAGCTTCAGGGCACTGCAATTCACAAACCTGCAGAGTTATAAATGATAACTCTCGTCCACAAATATATTGAGGGAAGGCAAAGAAGAGGATTTGAAATCAAGGCAGAATTGCAGGAAACAGATTTCAGGAGGTAGATTCGAATCGCCTTTAAAGCACATGAAAAGCGGCAAAACGTTGACAATGATGCCCTTGGCCAAAAAGGGCGTATGCGTTTTTTCCTGAATATATTCAGGAAAAAACGCATACGCCCTTTTTGGCCAACCAAGCAACCTGGAAAGGCAAATCAGCACTACAAAGAAGTCTCGCTTCCCATCGGTCAAAAGGGCCATGCTGAAAAAAGTGTCAAAACCAGAAATGCAGGACAGGCCATGGAGAAATGGGAGCCTTGCTACACTGATGGGCGGGATGTAAATTGCCAACAGCCACTCTGGAGAAGTGTACGGTGTGTCCTGAAACATCTAAAAAACACAGCTTAGAGAGCATAGGGCACTTCCACGCATGGGGGGATAAAGTGGGAAAATTGAAAATCAGCAAGACACAAGCACCCCAAAGTTTAGGGCTGCTCTGTTGACAAGGACCTCCACTTCATTCCACCTTAAATATCCCAGGAAAGCGAAAAATGGATAAAAAAGTTGTGGTCCTTATGTACAATGGAATATCACTCAGCCATGAAATCAATGTCATAAGGCTAGTAGCAGCATGATGAGTGGATTTAGGTAAGACGATTCTAAGTGAAATAAGTCACACAGAAAAGGACACTTCTCATAAGGTGTCACTTATAGAGGGAATGTAAAAACCGTTACACTTGAACTGAATTACAAAACAGAACAGAGTCACACATGCAGAAAACACACTATGGCTGCTTAACGGAAAAGGTGAGGTGGGGTGATACATAAAACAAGAGCTTCAAATTAGCTCAGATACCGTTCCATAAACCCAATATGTAATAGACAAGACCTACTCCTTGCTCAGAGAACTGGACTCAACACACCCGATTCACCGCACAAGAATATATCTGACTAGTAATAATCTTAAAACCTATGTATTGATATCTCTCTGTTAGTGTGTCAAGTGGGTGTAAGGCGGCATAAACACAGCCGTGAAAAGCAGCTAAACCCCATTATAAAAATAAATTACTTTTAAAAACCCATGAAACAAAGACAGGGAAAGAGAGAGAAATTCTTACACAATTTGTTCAGGGGCTGTGATGCAACCTGGACTGACCATATCTAGACCCACAGCTGGATGAGACATAAGGGTGGACACTCTTGGGGCTGAGAGTTTTGGTGAGGTTGGGTGAGCAAACGCAGACCCTTTAAAGTAATACTACGTGCTACCCATCGCATGGGTCCCAAATCTCCAGGTTCAAGGGCAACTTCCTACATCGAAAACATGCATGAGAAACCCAGAAGATGGTACACCGTGTGATGGGGAAAGGTTTCTAAAACGCACCTCATTTCTCATCTCCTTGTGCTCGGGTTCGCCATTCCAGCCACTTTACTAGCAATCTCCCTACTTGGAGCCTCAGCACCTTTAACCTCCTGTTCCGTACAGGTTGCAATTTGTCCTGAGGATGAACGGGAAGACGGGGAACCAATGAGAGACTAGCTCTTGGTGTTGGGACAGGCACAGGTCACTCTATTTTCCCATCAGGAAGAAGAATTAACCACAGGCTCAGCCTGCCCCCCGGAACCAGAACAGGGCCTGAAGCCATCCTGCGCTTTTGCGGCCAGCTCCCAAAAAAGCGACTTGTAAAATGGAGCTTCAGGGCACTGCAATTCACAAACCTGCAGAGTTATAAATGATAACTCTCGTCCACAAATATATTGAGGGAAGGCAAAGAAGAGGATTTGAAATCAAGGCAGAATTGCAGGAAACAGATTTCAGGAGGTAGATTCGAATCGCCTTTAAAGCACATGAAAAGCGGCAAAACGTTGACAATGATGCCCTTGGCCAAAAAGGGCGTATGCGTTTTTTCCTGAATATATTCAGGAAAAAACGCATACGCCCTTTTTGGCCAACCAAGCAACCTGGAAAGGCAAATCAGCGCTACAAAGAAGTCTCGCTTCCCATCGGTCAAAAGGGCCATGCTGAAAAAAGTGTCAAAACCAGAAATGCAGGACAGGCCATGGAGAAATGGGAGCCTTGCTACACTGATGGGTGGGATGTAAATTGCCAACAGCCACTCTGGAGAAGTGTACGGTGTGTCCTGAAACATCTAAAAAACACAGCTTAGAGAGCATAGGGCACTTCCACGCATGGGGGGATAAAGTGGGAAAATTGAAAATCAGCAAGACACAAGCACCCCAAAGTTTAGGGCTGCTCTGTTGACAAGGACCTCCACTTCATTCCACCTTAAATATCCCAGGAAAGCGAAAAATGGATAAAAAAGTTGTGGTCCTTATGTACAATGGAATATCACTCAGCCATGAAATCAATGTCATAAGGCTAGTAGCAGCATGATGAGTGGATTTAGGTAAGACGATTCTAAGTGAAATAAGTCACACAGAAAAGGACACTTCTCATAAGGTGTCACTTATAGAGGGAATGTAAAAACCGTTACACTTGAACTGAATTACAAAACAGAACAGAGTCACACATGCAGACAACACACTATGGCTGCTTAACGGAAAAGGTGAGGTGGGGTGATACATAAAACAAGAGCTTCAAATTAGCTCAGATACCGTTCCATAAACCCAATATGTAATAGACAAGACCTACTCCTTGCTCAGAGAACTGGACTCAACACACCCGATTCACCGCACAAGAATATATCTGACTAGTAATAATCTTAAAACCTATGTATTGATATCTCTCTGTTAGTGTGTCAAGTGGCTGTAAGGCGGCATAAACACAGCCGTGAAAAGCAGCTAAACCCCATTATAAAAATAAATTACTTTTAAAAACCCATGAAACAAAGACAGGGAAAGAGAGAGAAATTCTTACACAATTCGTTCAGGGGCTGTGATGCAACCTGGACTGACCATATCTAGACCCACAGCTGGATGAGACATAAGGGTGGACACTCTTGGGGCTGAGAGGTTTGGTGAGGTTGGGTGAGCAAACGCAGACCCTTTAAAGTAATACTGCGTGCTACCCATCGCATGGGTCCCAAATCTCCAGGTTCAAGGGCAACTTCCTACATCGAAAACATGCATGAGAAACCCAGAAGATGGTACACCGTGTGATGGGGAAAGGTTTCTAAAACGCACCTCATTTCTCATCTCCTTGTGCTCGGGTTTGCCATTCCAGCCACTTTACTAGCAATCTCCCTACTTGGAGCATCAGCACCTTTAACCTCCTGTTCTGTACAGGTTGCAATTTGTCCTGAGGATGAACGGGAAGATGGGAAACCAATGAGAGACTAGCTCTTGGTGTTGGGACAGGCACAGGTCACTCTATTTTCCCATCAGGAAGAAGAATTAACCACAGGCTCAGCCTGCCCCCCGGAAACAGAACAGGGCCTGAAGCCATCCTGCGCTTTTGCGGCCAGCTCCCAAAAAAGCGACTTGTAAAATGGAGCTTCAGGGCACTGCAATTCACAAACCTGCAGAGTTATAAATGATAACTCTCGTCCACAAATATATTGAGGGAAGGCAAAGAAGAGGATTTGAAATCAAGGCAGAATTGCAGGAAACAGATTTCAGGAGGTAGATTCGAATCGCCTTTAAAGCACATGAAAAGCGGCAAAACGTTGACAATGATGCCCTTGGCCAAAAAGGGCGTATGCGTTTTTTCCTGAATATATTCAGGAAAAAACGCATACGCCCTTTTTGGCCAACCAAGCAACCTGGAAAGGCAAATCAGCGCTACAAAGAAGTCTCGCTTCCCATCGGTCAAAAGGGCCATGCTGAAAAAAGTGTCAAAACCAGAAATGCAGGACAGGCCATGGAGAAATGGGAGCCTTGCTACACTGATGGGCGGGATGTAAATTGCCAACAGCCACTCTGGAGAAGTGTACGATGTGTCCTGAAACATCTAAAAAACACAGCTTAGAGAGCAAAGGGCACTTCCACGCATGGGGGGATAAAGTGGGAAAATTGAAAATCAGCAAGACACAAGCACCCCAAAGTTTAGGGATGCTCTGTTGACAAGGACCTCCACTTCATTCCACCTTAAATATCCCAGGAAAGCGAAAAATGGATAAAAAAGTTGTGGTCCTTATGTACAATGGAATATCACTCAGCCATGAAATCAATGTCATAAGGCTAGTAGCTGCATGATGAGTGGATTTAGGTAAGACGATTCTAAGTGAAATAAGTCACACAGAAAAGGACACTTCTCATAAGGTGTCACTTATAGAGGGAATGTAAAAACCGTTACACTTGAACTGAATTACAAAACAGAACAGAGTCACACATGCAGAAAACACACTATGGCTGCTTAACGGGAAAGGTGAGGTGGGGTGATACATAAAACAAGAGCTTCAAATTAGCTCAGATACCGTTCCATAAACCCAATATGTAATAGACAAGACCTACTCCTTGCTCAGAGAACTGGACTCAACACGCCCGATTCACCGCACAAGAATATATCTGACTAGTAATAATCTTAAAACCTATGTATTGATATCTCTCTGTTAGTGTGTCAAGTGGGTGTAAAGCGGCATAAACACAGCCGTGGAAAGCAGCTAAACCCCATTATAAAAATAAATTACTTTTAAAAACCCATGAAACAAAGACAGGGAAAGAGAGAGAAATTCTTACACAATTCGTTCAGGGGCTGTGATGCAACCTGGATTGACCATATCTAGACCCACAGCTGGATGAGACATAAGGGTGGACACTCTTGGGGCTGAGAGTTTTGGTGAGGTTGGGTGAGCAAACGCAGACCCTTTAAAGTAATACTGCGTGCTACCCATCGCATGGGTCCCAAATCTCCAGGTTCAAGGGCAACTTCCTACATCGAAAACATGCATGAGAAACCCAGAAGATGGTACACCGTGTGATGGGGAAAGGTTTCTAAAACGCACCTCATTTCTCATCTCCTTGTGCTCGGGTTCGCCATTCCAGCCACTTTACTAGCAATCTCCCTACTTGGAGCCTCAGCACCTTTAACCTCCTGTTCCGTACAGGTTGCAATTTGTCCTGAGGATGAACGGGAAGACGGGGAACCAATGAGAGACTAGCTCTTGGTGTTGGGACAGGCACAGGTCACTCTATTTTCCCATCAGGAAGAAGAATTAACCACAGGCTCAGCCTGCCCCCCGGAACCAGAACAGGGCCTGAAGCCATCCTGCGCTTTTGCGGCCAGCTCCCAAAAAAGCGACTTGTAAAATGGAGCTTCAGGGCACTGCAATTCACAAACCTGCAGAGTTATAAATGATAACTCTCGTCCACAAATATATTGAGGGAAGGCAAAGAAGAGGATTTGAAATCAAGGCAGAATTGCAGGAAACAGATTTCAGGAGGTAGATTCGAATCGCCTTTAAAGCACATGAAAAGCGGCAAAACGTTGACAATGATGCCCTTGGCCAAAAAGGGCGTATGCGTTTTTTCCTGAATATATTCAGGAAAAAACGCATACGCCCTTTTTGGCCAACCAAGCAACCTGGAAAGGCAAATCAGCACTACAAAGAAGTCTCGCTTCCCATCGGTCAAAAGGGCCATGCTGAAAAAAGTGTCAAAACCAGAAATGCAGGACAGGCCATGGAGAAATGGGAGCCTTGCTACACTGATGGGCGGGATGTAAATTGCCAACAGCCACTCTGGAGAAGTGTACGGTGTGTCCTGAAACATCTAAAAAACACAGCTTAGAGAGCATAGGGCACTTCCACGCATGGGGGGATAAAGTGGGAAAATTGAAAATCAGCAAGACACAAGCACCCCAAAGTTTAGGGCTGCTCTGTTGACAAGGACCTCCACTTCATTCCACCTTAAATATCCCAGGAAAGCGAAAAATGGATAAAAAAGTTGTGGTCCTTATGTACAATGGAATATCACTCAGCCATGAAATCAATGTCATAAGGCTAGTAGCAGCATGATGAGTGGATTTAGGTAAGACGATTCTAAGTGAAATAAGTCACACAGAAAAGGACACTTCTCATAAGGTGTCACTTATAGAGGGAATGTAAAAACCGTTACACTTGAACTGAATTACAAAACAGAACAGAGTCACACATGCAGAAAACACACTATGGCTGCTTAACGGAAAAGGTGAGGTGGGGTGATACATAAAACAAGAGCTTCAAATTAGCTCAGATACCGTTCCATTAACCCAATATGTAATAGACAAGACCTACTCCTTGCTCAGAGAACTGGACTCAACACACCCGATTCACCGCACAAGAATATATCTGACTAGTAATAATCTTAAAACCTATGTATTGATATCTCTCTGTTAGTGTGTCAAGTGGGTGTAAGGCGGCATAAACACAGCCGTGAAAAGCAGCTAAACCCCATTATAAAAATAAATTACTTTTAAAAACCCATGAAACAAAGACAGGGAAAGAGAGAGAAATTCTTACACAATTCGTTCAGGGGCTGTGATGCAACCTGGACTGACCATATCTAGACCCACAGCTGGATGAGACATAAGGGTGGACACTCTTGGGGCTGAGAGGTTTGGTGAGGTTGGGTGAGCAAACGCAGACCCTTTAAAGTAATACTGCGTGCTACCCATCGCATGGGTCCCAAATCTCCAGGTTCAAGGGCAACTTCCTACATCGAAAACATGCATGAGAAACCCAGAAGATGGTACACCGTGTGATGGGGAAAGGTTTCTAAAACGCACCTCATTTCTCATCTCCTTGTGCTCGGGTTCGCCATTCCAGCCACTTTACTAGCAATCTCCCTACTTGGAGCCTCAGCACCTTTAACCTCCTGTTCCGTACAGGTTGCAATTTGTCCTGAGGATGAACGGGAAGACGGGGAACCAATGAGAGACTAGCTCTTGGTGTTGGGACAGGCACAGGTCACTCTATTTTCCCATCAGGAAGAAGAATTAACCACAGGCTCAGCCTGACCCCCGGAACCAGAACAGGGCCTGAAGCCATCCTGCGCTTCTGCGGCCAGCTCCCAAAAAAGCGACTTGTAAAATGGAGCTTCAGGGCACTGCAATTCACAAACCTGCAGAGTTATAAATGATAACTCTCGTCCACAAATATATTGAGGGAAGGCAAAGAAGAGGATTTGAAATCAAGGCAGAATTGCAGGAAACAGATTTCAGGAGGTAGATTCGAATCGCCTTTAAAGCACATGAAAAGCGGCAAAACGTTGACAATGATGCCCTTGGCCAAAAAGGGCGTATGCGTTTTTTCCTGAATATATTCAGGAAAAAACGCATACGCCCTTTTTGGCCAACCAAGCAACCTGGAAAGGCAAATCAGCGCTACAAAGAAGTCTCGCTTCCCATCGGTCAAAAGGGCCATGCTGAAAAAAGTGTCAAAACCAGAAATGCAGGACAGGCCATGGAGAAATGGGAGCCTTGCTACACTGATGGGCGGGATGTAAATTGCCAACAGCCACTCTGGAGAAGTGTACGGTGTGTCCTGAAACATCTAAAAAACACAGCTTAGAGAGCATAGGGCACTTCCACGCATGGGGGGATAAAGTGGGAAAATTGAAAATCAGCAAGACACAAGCACCCCAAAGTTTAGGGCTGCTCTGTTGACAAGGACCTCCACTTCATTCCACCTTAAATATCCCAGGAAAGCGAAAAATGGATAAAAAAGTTGTGGTCCTTATGTACAATGGAATATCACTCAGCCATGAAATCAATGTCATAAGGCTAGTAGCAGCATGATGAGTGGATTTAGGTAAGACGATTCTAAGTGAAATAAGTCACACAGAAAAGGACACTTCTCATAAGGTGTCACTTATAGAGGGAATGTAAAAACCGTTACACTTGAACTGAATTACAAAACAGAACAGAGTCACACATGCAGAAAACACACTATGGCTGCTTAACGGGAAAGGTGAGGTGGGGTGATACATAAAACAAGAGCTTCAAATTAGCTCAGATACCGTTCCATAAACCCAATATGTAATAGACAAGACCTACTCCTTGCTCAGAGAACTGGACTCAACACGCCCGATTCACCGCACAAGAATATATCTGACTAGTAATAATCTTAAAACCTATGTATTGATATCTCTCTGTTAGTGTGTCAAGTGGCTGTAAGGCGGCATAAACACAGCCGTGAAAAGCAGCTAAACCCCATTATAAAAATAAATTACTTTTAAAAACCCATGAAACAAAGACAGGGAAAGAGAGAGAAATTCTTACACAATTCGTTCAGGGGCTGTGATGCAACCTGGACTGACCATATCTAGACCCACAGCTGGATGAGACATAAGGGTGGACACTCTTGGGGCTGAGAGGTTTGGTGAGGTTGGGTGAGCAAACGCAGACCCTTTAAAGTAATACTGCGTGCTACCCATCGCATGGGTCCCAAATCTCCAGGTTCAAGGGCAACTTCCTACATCGAAAACATGCATGAGAAACCCAGAAGATGGTACACCGTGTGATGGGGAAAGGTTTCTAAAACGCACCTCATTTCTCATCTCCTTGTGCTCGGGTTCGCCATTCCAGCCACTTTACTAGCAATCTCCCTACTTGGAGCCTCAGCACCTTTAACCTCCTGTTCCGTACAGGTTGCAATTTGTCCTGAGGATGAACGGGAAAACGGGGAACCAATGAGAGACTAGCTCTTGGTGTTGGGACAGGCACAGGTCACTCTATTTTCCCATCAGGAAGAAGAATTAACCACAGGCTCAGCCTGACCCCCGGAACCAGAACAGGGCCTGAAGCCATCCTGCGCTTCTGCGGCCAGCTCCCAAAAAAGCGACTTGTAAAATGGAGCTTCAGGGCACTGCAATTCACAAACCTGCAGAGTTATAAATGATAACTCTCGTCCACAAATATATTGAGGGAAGGCAAAGAAGAGGATTTGAAATCAAGGCAGAATTGCAGGAAACAGATTTCAGGAGGTAGATTCGAATCGCCTTTAAAGCACATGAAAAGCGGCAAAACGTTGACAATGATGCCCTTGGCCAAAAAGGGCGTATGCGTTTTTTCCTGAATATATTCAGGAAAAAACGCATACGCCCTTTTTGGCCAACCAAGCAACCTGGAAAGGCAAATCAGCGCTACAAAGAAGTCTCGCTTCCCATCGGTCAAAAGGGCCATGCTGAAAAAAGTGTCAAAACCAGAAATGCAGGACAGGCCATGGAGAAATGGGAGCCTTGCTACACTGATGGGCGGGATGTAAATTGCCAACAGCCACTCTGGAGAAGTGTACGGTGTGTCCTGAAACATCTAAAAAACACAGCTTAGAGAGCATAGGGCACTTCCACGCATGGGGGGATAAAGTGGGAAAATTGAAAATCAGCAAGACACAAGCACCCCAAAGTTTAGGGCTGCTCTGTTGACAAGGACCTCCACTTCATTCCACCTTAAATATCCCAGGAAAGCGAAAAATGGATAAAAAAGTTGTGGTCCTTATGTACAATGGAATATCACTCAGCCATGAAATCAATGTCATAAGGCTAGTAGCAGCATGATGAGTGGATTTAGGTAAGACGATTCTAAGTGAAATAAGTCACACAGAAAAGGACACTTCTCATAAGGTGTCACTTATAGAGGGAATGTAAAAACCGTTACACTTGAACTGAATTACAAAACAGAACAGAGTCACACATGCAGAAAACACACTATGGCTGCTTAACGGGAAAGGTGAGGTGGGGTGATACATAAAACAAGAGCTTCAAATTAGCTCAGATACCGTTCCATAAACCCAATATGTAATAGACAAGACCTACTCCTTGCTCAGAGAACTGGACTCAACACGCCCGATTCACCGCACAAGAATATATCTGACTAGTAATAATCTTAAAACCTATGTATTGATATCTCTCTGTTAGTGTGTCAAGTGGCTGTAAGGCGGCATAAACACAGCCGTGAAAAGCAGCTAAACCCCATTATAAAAATAAATTACTTTTAAAAACCCATGAAACAAAGACAGGGAAAGAGAGAGAAATTCTTACACAATTCGTTCAGGGGCTGTGATGCAACCTGGACTGACCATATCTAGACCCACAGCTGGATGAGACATAAGGGTGGACACTCTTGGGGCTGAGAGGTTTGGTGAGGTTGGGTGAGCAAACGCAGACCCTTTAAAGTAATACTGCATGCTACCCATCGCATGGGTCCCAAATCTCCAGGTTCAAGGGCAACTTCCTACATCGAAAACATGCATGAGAAACCCAGAAGATGGTACACCGTGTGATGGGGAAAGGTTTCTAAAACGCACCTCATTTCTCATCTCCTTGTGCTCGGGTTCGCCATTCCAGCCACTTTACTAGCAATCTCCCTACTTGGAGCCTCAGCACCTTTAACCTCCTGTTCTGTACAGGTTGCAATTTGTCCTGAGGATGAACGGGAAGACGGGGAACCAATGAGAGACTAGCTCTTGGTGTTGGGACAGGCACAGGTCACTCTATTTTCCCATCAGGAAGAAGAATTATCCACAGGCTCAGCCTGACCCCCGGAACCAGAACAGGGCCTGAAGCCATCCTGCGCTTTTGCGGCCAGCTCCCAAAAAAGCGACTTGTAAAATGGAGCTTCAGGGCACTGCAATTCACAAACCTGCAGAGTTATAAATGATAACTCTCGTCCACAAATATATTGAGGGAAGGCAAAGAAGAGGATTTGAAATCAAGGCAGAATTGCAGGAAACAGATTTCAGGAGGTAGATTCGAATCGCCTTTAAAGCACATGAAAAGCGGCAAAACGTTGACAATGATGCCCTTGGCCAAAAAGGGCGTATGCGTTTTTTCCTGAATATATTCAGGAAAAAACGCATACGCCCTTTTTGGCCAACCAAGCAACCTGGAAAGGCAAATCAGCGCTACAAAGAAGTCTCGCTTCCCATCGGTCAAAAGGGCCATGCTGAAAAAAGTGTCAAAACCAGAAATGCAGGACAGGCCATGGAGAAATGGGAGCCTTGCTACACTGATGGGCGGGATGTAAATTGCCAACAGCCACTCTGGAGAAGTGTACGGTGTGTCCTGAAACATCTAAAAAACACAGCTTAGAGAGCATAGGGCACTTCCACGCATGGGGGGATAAAGTGGGAAAATTGAAAATCAGCAAGACACAAGCACCCCAAAGTTTAGGGCTGCTCTGTTGACAAGGACCTCCACTTCATTCCACCTTAAATATCCCAGGAAAGCGAAAAATGGATAAAAAAGTTGTGGTCCTTATGTACAATGGAATATCACTCAGCCATGAAATCAATGTCATAAGGCTAGTAGCAGCATGATGAGTGGATTTAGGTAAGACGATTCTAAGTGAAATAAGTCACACAGAAAAGGACACTTCTCATAAGGTGTCTCTTATAGAGGGAATGTAAAAACCGTTACACTTGAACTGAATTACAAAACAGAACAGAGTCACACATGCAGAAAACACACTATGGCTGCTTAACGGAAAAGGTGAGGTGGGGTGATACATAAAACAAGAGCTTCAAATTAGCTCAGATACCGTTCCATAAACCCAATATGTAATAGACAAGAACTACTCCTTGCTCAGAGAACTGGACTCAACACACCCGATTCACCGCACAAGAATATATCTGACTAGTAATAATCTTAAAACCTATGTATTGATATCTCTCTGTTAGTGTGTCAAGTGGGTGTAAGGCGGCATAAACACATCCGTGAAAAGCAGCTAAACCCCATTATAAAAATAAATTACTTTTAAAAACCCATGAAACAAAGACAGGGAAAGAGAGAGAAATTCTTACACAATTCGTTCAGGGGCTGTGATGCAACCTGGACTGACCATATCTAGACCCACAGCTGGATGAGACATAAGGGTGGACACTCTTGGGGCTGAGAGGTTTGGTGAGGTTGGGTGAGCAAACGCAGACCCTTTAAAGTAATACTGCGTGCTACCCATCGCATGGGTCCCAAATCTCCAGGTTCAAGGGCAACTTCCTACATCGAAAACATGCATGAGAAACCCAGAAGATGGTACACCGTGTGATGGGGAAAGGTTTCTAAAATGCACCTCATTTCTCATCTCCTTGTGCTCGGGTTTGCCATTCCAGCCACTTTACTAGCAATCTCCCTACTTGGAGCATCAGCACCTTTAACCTCCTGTTCTGTACAGGTTGCAATTTGTCCTGAGGATGAACGGGAAGATGGGAAACCAATGAGAGACTAGCTCTTGGTGTTGGGACAGGCACAGGTCACTCTATTTTCCCATCAGGAAGAAGAATTAACCACAGGCTCAGCCTGCCCCCCGGAACCAGAACAGGGCCTGAAGCCATCCTGCGCTTTTGCGGCCAGCTCCCAAAAAAGCGACTTGTAAAATGGAGCTTCAGGGCACTGCAATTCACAAACCTGCAGAGTTATAAATGATAACTCTCGTCCACAAATATATTGAGGGAAGGCAAAGAAGAGGATTTGAAATTAAGGCAGAATTGCAGGAAACAGATTTCAGGAGGTAGATTCGAATCGCCTTTAAAGCACATGAAAAGCGGCAAAACGTTGACAATGATGCCCTTGGCCAAAAAGGGCGTATGCGTTTTTTCCTGAATATATTCAGGAAAAAACGCATACGCCCTTTTTGGCCAACCAAACAACCTGGAAAGGCAAATCAGCGCTACAAAGAAGTCTCGCTTCCCATCGGTCAAAAGGGCCATTCTGAAAAAAGTGTCAAAACCAGAAATGCAGGACAGGCCATGGAGAAATGGGAGCCTTTCTACACTGATGGGCGGGATGTAAATTGCCAACAGCCACTCTGGAGAAGTGTACGGTGTGTCCTGAAACATCTAAAGAACACAGCTTAGAGAGCATAGGGCACTTCCACGCATGGGGGGATAAAGTGGGAAAATTGAAAATCAGCAAGACACAAGCACCCCAAAGTTTAGGGATGCTCTGTTGACAAGGACCTCCACTTCATTCCACCTTAAATATCCCAGGAAAGCGAAAAATGGATAAAAAAGTTGTGGTCCTTATGTACAATGGAATATCACTCAGCCATGAAATCAATGTCATAAGGCTAGTAGCTGCATGATGAGTGGATTTAGGTAAGACGATTCTAAGTGAAATAAGTCACACAGAAAAGGACACTTCTCATAAGGTGTCACTTATAGAGGGAATGTAAAAACCGTTACACTTGAACTGAATTACAAAACAGAACAGAGTCACACATGCAGAAAACACACTATGGCTGCTTAACGGGAAAGGTGAGGTGGGGTGATACATAAAACAAGAGTTTCAAATTAGCTCAGATACCGTTCCATAAACCCAATATGTAATAGACAAGACCTACTCCTTGCTCAGAGAACTGGACTCAACACGCCCGATTCACCGCACAAGAATATATCTGACTAGTAATAATCTTAAAACCTAGGTATTGATATCTCTCTGTTAGTGTGTCAAGTGGGTGTAAAGCGGCATAAACACAGCCGTGAAAAGCAGCTAAACCCCATTATAAAAATAAATTACTTTTAAAAACCCATGAAACAAAGACAGGGAAAGAGAGAGAAATTCTTACACAATTCGTTCAGGAGCTGTGATGCAACCTGGACTGACCATATCTAGACCCACAGCTGGATGAGACATAAGGGTGGACACTCTTGGGGCTGAGAGGTTTGGTGAGGTTGGGTGAGCAAACGCAGACCCTTTAAAGTAATACTGCGTGCTACCCATCGCATGGGTCCCAAATCTCCAGGTTCAAGGGCAACTTCCTACATCGAAAACATGCATGAGAAACCCAGAAGATGGTACACCGTGTGATGGGGAAAGGTTTCTAAAACGCACCTCATTTCTCATCTCCTTGTGCTCGGGTTCGCCATTCCAGCCACTTTACTAGCAATCTCCCTACTTGGAGCCTCAGCACCTTTAACCTCCTGTTCCGTACAGGTTGCAATTTGTCCTGAGGATGAACGGGAAGACGGGGAACCAATGAGAGACTAGCTCTTGGTGTTGGGACAGGCACAGGTCACTCTATTTTCCCATCAGGAAGAAGAATTATCCACAGGCTCAGCCTGACCCCCGGAACCAGAACAGGGCCTGAAGCCATCCTGCGCTTTTGCGGCCAGCTCCCAAAAAAGCGACTTGTAAAATGGAGCTTCAGGGCACTGCAATTCACAAACCTGCAGAGTTATAAATGATAACTCTCGTCCACAAATATATTGAGGGAAGGCAAAGAAGAGGATTTGAAATCAAGGCAGAATTGCAGGAAACAGATTTCAGGAGGTAGATTCGAATCGCCTTTAAAGCACATGAAAAGCGGCAAAACGTTGACAATGATGCCCTTGGCCAAAAAGGGCGTATGCGTTTTTTCCTGAATATATTCAGGAAAAAACGCATACGCCCTTTTTGGCCAACCAAGCAACCTGGAAAGGCAAATCAGCGCTACAAAGAAGTCTCGCTTCCCATCGGTCAAAAGGGCCATGCTGAAAAAAGTGTCAAAACCAGAAATGCAGGACAGGCCATGGAGAAATGGGAGCCTTGCTACACTGATGGGCGGGATGTAAATTGCCAACAGCCACTCTGGAGAAGTGTACGGTGTGTCCTGAAACATCTAAAAAACACAGCTTAGAGAGCATAGGGCACTTCCACGCATGGGGGGATAAAGTGGGAAAATTGAAAATCAGCAAGACACAAGCACCCCAAAGTTTAGGGCTGCTCTGTTGACAAGGACCTCCACTTCATTCCACCTTAAATATCCCAGGAAAGCGAAAAATGGATAAAAAAGTTGTGGTCCTTATGTACAATGGAATATCACTCAGCCATGAAATCAATGTCATAAGGCTAGTAGCAGCATGATGAGTGGATTTAGGTAAGACGATTCTAAGTGAAATAAGTCACACAGAAAAGGACACTTCTCATAAGGTGTCTCTTATAGAGGGAATGTAAAAACCGTTACACTTGAACTGAATTACAAAACAGAACAGAGTCACACATGCAGAAAACACACTATGGCTGCTTAACGGAAAAGGTGAGGTGGGGTGATACATAAAACAAGAGCTTCAAATTAGCTCAGATACCGTTCCATAAACCCAATATGTAATAGACAAGAACTACTCCTTGCTCAGAGAACTGGACTCAACACACCCGATTCACCGCACAAGAATATATCTGACTAGTAATAATCTTAAAACCTATGTATTGATATCTCTCTGTTAGTGTGTCAAGTGGGTGTAAGGCGGCATAAACACATCCGTGAAAAGCAGCTAAACCCCATTATAAAAATAAATTACTTTTAAAAACCCATGAAACAAAGACAGGGAAAGAGAGAGAAATTCTTACACAATTCGTTCAGGGGCTGTGATGCAACCTGGACTGACCATATCTAGACCCACAGCTGGATGAGACATAAGGGTGGACACTCTTGGGGCTGAGAGGTTTGGTGAGGTTGGGTGAGCAAACGCAGACCCTTTAAAGTAATACTGCGTGCTACCCATCGCATGGGTCCCAAATCTCCAGGTTCAAGGGCAACTTCCTACATCGAAAACATGCATGAGAAACCCAGAAGATGGTACACCGTGTGATGGGGAAAGGTTTCTAAAATGCACCTCATTTCTCATCTCCTTGTGCTCGGGTTTGCCATTCCAGCCACTTTACTAGCAATCTCCCTACTTGGAGCATCAGCACCTTTAACCTCCTGTTCTGTACAGGTTGCAATTTGTCCTGAGGATGAACGGGAAGATGGGAAACCAATGAGAGACTAGCTCTTGGTGTTGGGACAGGCACAGGTCACTCTATTTTCCCATCAGGAAGAAGAATTAACCACAGGCTCAGCCTGCCCCCCGGAACCAGAACAGGGCCTGAAGCCATCCTGCGCTTTTGCGGCCAGCTCCCAAAAAAGCGACTTGTAAAATGGAGCTTCAGGGCACTGCAATTCACAAACCTGCAGAGTTATAAATGATAACTCTCGTCCACAAATATATTGAGGGAAGGCAAAGAAGAGGATTTGAAATTAAGGCAGAATTGCAGGAAACAGATTTCAGGAGGTAGATTCGAATCGCCTTTAAAGCACATGAAAAGCGGCAAAACGTTGACAATGATGCCCTTGGCCAAAAAGGGCGTATGCGTTTTTTCCTGAATATATTCAGGAAAAAACGCATACGCCCTTTTTGGCCAACCAAACAACCTGGAAAGGCAAATCAGCGCTACAAAGAAGTCTCGCTTCCCATCGGTCAAAAGGGCCATTCTGAAAAAAGTGTCAAAACCAGAAATGCAGGACAGGCCATGGAGAAATGGGAGCCTTTCTACACTGATGGGCGGGATGTAAATTGCCAACAGCCACTCTGGAGAAGTGTACGGTGTGTCCTGAAACATCTAAAGAACACAGCTTAGAGAGCATAGGGCACTTCCACGCATGGGGGGATAAAGTGGGAAAATTGAAAATCAGCAAGACACAAGCACCCCAAAGTTTAGGGATGCTCTGTTGACAAGGACCTCCACTTCATTCCACCTTAAATATCCCAGGAAAGCGAAAAATGGATAAAAAAGTTGTGGTCCTTATGTACAATGGAATATCACTCAGCCATGAAATCAATGTCATAAGGCTAGTAGCTGCATGATGAGTGGATTTAGGTAAGACGATTCTAAGTGAAATAAGTCACACAGAAAAGGACACTTCTCATAAGGTGTCACTTATAGAGGGAATGTAAAAACCGTTACACTTGAACTGAATTACAAAACAGAACAGAGTCACACATGCAGAAAACACACTATGGCTGCTTAACGGGAAAGGTGAGGTGGGGTGATACATAAAACAAGAGTTTCAAATTAGCTCAGATACCGTTCCATAAACCCAATATGTAATAGACAAGACCTACTCCTTGCTCAGAGAACTGGACTCAACACGCCCGATTCACCGCACAAGAATATATCTGACTAGTAATAATCTTAAAACCTAGGTATTGATATCTCTCTGTTAGTGTGTCAAGTGGGTGTAAAGCGGCATAAACACAGCCGTGAAAAGCAGCTAAACCCCATTATAAAAATAAATTACTTTTAAAAACCCATGAAACAAAGACAGGGAAAGAGAGAGAAATTCTTACACAATTCGTTCAGGAGCTGTGATGCAACCTGGACTGACCATATCTAGACCCACAGCTGGATGAGACATAAGGGTGGACACTCTTGGGGCTGAGAGGTTTGGTGAGGTTGGGTGAGCAAACGCAGACCCTTTAAAGTAATACTGCGTGCTACCCATCGCATGGGTCCCAAATCTCCAGGTTCAAGGGCAACTTCCTACATCGAAAACATGCATGAGAAACCCAGAAGATGGTACACCGTGTGATGGGGAAAGGTTTCTAAAACGCACCTCATTTCTCATCTCCTTGTGCTCGGGTTCGCCATTCCAGCCACTTTACTAGCAATCTCCCTACTTGGAGCCTCAGCACCTTTAACCTCCTGTTCCGTACAGGTTGCAATTTGTCCTGAGGATGAACGGGAAGACGGGGAACCAATGAGAGACTAGCTCTTGGTGTTGGGACAGGCACAGGTCACTCTATTTTCCCATCAGGAAGAAGAATTAACCACAGGCTCAGCCTGACCCCCGGAACCAGAACAGGGCCTGAAGCCATCCTGCGCTTCTGCGGCCAGCTCCCAAAAAAGCGACTTGTAAAATGGAGCTTCAGGGCACTGCAATTCACAAACCTGCAGAGTTATAAATGATAACTCTCGTCCACAAATATATTGAGGGAAGGCAAAGAAGAGGATTTGAAATCAAGGCAGAATTGCAGGAAACAGATTTCAGGAGGTAGATTCGAATCGCCTTTAAAGCACATGAAAAGCGGCAAAACGTTGACAATGATGCCCTTGGCCAAAAAGGGCGTATGCGTTTTTTCCTGAATATATTCAGGAAAAAACGCATACGCCCTTTTTGGCCAACCAAGCAACCTGGAAAGGCAAATCAGCGCTACAAAGAAGTCTCGCTTCCCATCGGTCAAAAGGGCCATGCTGAAAAAAGTGTCAAAACCAGAAATGCAGGACAGGCCATGGAGAAATGGGAGCCTTGCTACACTGATGGGCGGGATGTAAATTGCCAACAGCCACTCTGGAGAAGTGTACGGTGTGTCCTGAAACATCTAAAAAACACAGCTTAGAGAGCATAGGGCACTTCCACGCATGGGGGGATAAAGTGGGAAAATTGAAAATCAGCAAGACACAAGCACCCCAAAGTTTAGGGCTGCTCTGTTGACAAGGACCTCCACTTCATTCCACCTTAAATATCCCAGGAAAGCGAAAAATGGATAAAAAAGTTGTGGTCCTTATGTACAATGGAATATCACTCAGCCATGAAATCAATGTCATAAGGCTAGTAGCAGCATGATGAGTGGATTTAGGTAAGACGATTCTAAGTGAAATAAGTCACACAGAAAAGGACACTTCTCATAAGGTGTCACTTATAGAGGGAATGTAAAAACCGTTACACTTGAACTGAATTACAAAAGAGAACAGAGTCACACATGCAGAAAACACACTATGGCTGCTTAACGGGAAAGGTGAGGTGGGGTGATACATAAAACAAGAGCTTCAAATTAGCTCAGATACCGTTCCATAAACCCAATATGTAATAGACAAGACCTACTCCTTGCTCAGAGAACTGGACTCAACACGCCCGATTCACCGCACAAGAATATATCTGACTAGTAATAATCTTAAAACCTATGTATTGATATCTCTCTGTTAGTGTGTCAAGTGGCTGTAAGGCGGCATAAACACAGCCGTGAAAAGCAGCTAAACCCCATTATAAAAATAAATTACTTTTAAAAACCCATGAAACAAAGACAGGGAAAGAGAGAGAAATTCTTACACAATTCGTTCAGGGGCTGTGATGCAACCTGGACTGACCATATCTAGACCCACAGCTGGATGAGACATAAGGGTGGACACTCTTGGGGCTGAGAGGTTTGGTGAGGTTGGGTGAGCAAACGCAGACCCTTTAAAGTAATACTGCGTGCTACCCATCGCATGGGTCCCAAATCTCCAGGTTCAAGGGCAACTTCCTACATCGAAAACATGCATGAGAAACCCAGAAGATGGTACACCGTGTGATGGGGAAAGGTTTCTAAAACGCACCTCATTTCTCATCTCCTTGTGCTCGGGTTCGCCATTCCAGCCACTTTACTAGCAATCTCCCTACTTGGAGCCTCAGCACCTTTAACCTCCTGTTCCGTACAGGTTGCAATTTGTCCTGAGGATGAACGGGAAGACGGGGAACCAATGAGAGACTAGCTCTTGGTGTTGGGACAGGCACAGGTCACTCTATTTTCCCATCAGGAAGAAGAATTAACCACAGGCTCAGCCTGCCCCCCGGAACCAGAACAGGGCCTGAAGCCATCCTGCGCTTTTGCGGCCAGCTCCCAAAAAAGCGACTTGTAAAATGGAGCTTCAGGGCACTGCAATTCACAAACCTGCAGAGTTATAAATGATAACTCTCGTCCACAAATATATTGAGGGAAGGCAAAGAAGAGGATTTGAAATCAAGGCAGAATTGCAGGAAACAGATTTCAGGAGGTAGATTCGAATCGCCTTTAAAGCACATGAAAAGCGGCAAAACGTTGACAATGATGCCCTTGGCCAAAAAGGGCGTATGCGTTTTTTCCTGAATATATTCAGGAAAAAACGCATACGCCCTTTTTGGCCAACCAAGCAACCTGGAAAGGCAAATCAGCGCTACAAAGAAGTCTCGCTTCCCATCGGTCAAAAGGGCCATGCTGAAAAAAGTGTCAAAACCAGAAATGCAGGACAGGCCATGGAGAAATGGGAGCCTTGCTACACTGATGGGCGGGATGTAAATTGCCAACAGCCACTCTGGAGAAGTGTACGGTGTGTCCTGAAACATCTAAAGAACACAGCTTAGAGAGCATAGGGCACTTCCACGCATGGGGGGATAAAGTGGGAAAATTGAAAATCAGCAAGACACAAGCACCCCAAAGTTTAGGGATGCTCTGTTGACAAGGACCTCCACTTCATTCCACCTTAAATATCCCAGGAAAGCGAAAAATGGATAAAAAAGTTGTGGTCCTTATGTACAATGGAATATCACTCAGCCATGAAATCAATGTCATAAGGCTAGTAGCTGCATGATGAGTGGATTTAGGTAAGACGATTCTAAGTGAAATAAGTCACACAGAAAAGGACACTTCTCATAAGGTGTCACTTATAGAGGGAATGTAAAAACCGTTACACTTGAACTGAATTACAAAACAGAACAGAGTCACACATGCAGAAAACACACTATGGCTGCTTAACGGGAAAGGTGAGGTGGGGTGATACATAAAACAAGAGTTTCAAATTAGCTCAGATACCGTTCCATAAACCCAATATGTAATAGACAAGACCTACTCCTTGCTCAGAGAACTGGACTCAACACGCCCGATTCACCGCACAAGAATATATCTGACTAGTAATAATCTTAAAACCTAGGTATTGATATCTCTCTGTTAGTGTGTCAAGTGGGTGTAAAGCGGCATAAACACAGCCGTGAAAAGCAGCTAAACCCCATTATAAAAATAAATTACTTTTAAAAACCCATGAAACAAAGACAGGGAAAGAGAGAGAAATTCTTACACAATTCGTTCAGGAGCTGTGATGCAACCTGGACTGACCATATCTAGACCCACAGCTGGATGAGACATAAGGGTGGACACTCTTGGGGCTGAGAGGTTTGGTGAGGTTGGGTGAGCAAACGCAGACCCTTTAAAGTAATACTGCGTGCTACCCATCGCATGGGTCCCAAATCTCCAGGTTCAAGGGCAACTTCCTACATCGAAAACATGCATGAGAAACCCAGAAGATGGTACACCGTGTGATGGGGAAAGGTTTCTAAAACGCACCTCATTTCTCATCTCCTTGTGCTCGGGTTCGCCATTCCAGCCACTTTACTAGCAATCTCCCTACTTGGAGCCTCAGCACCTTTAACCTCCTGTTCCGTACAGGTTGCAATTTGTCCTGAGGATGAACGGGAAGACGGGGAACCAATGAGAGACTAGCTCTTGGTGTTGGGACAGGCACAGGTCACTCTATTTTCCCATCAGGAAGAAGAATTAACCACAGGCTCAGCCTGACCCCCGGAACCAGAACAGGGCCTGAAGCCATCCTGCGCTTCTGCGGCCAGCTCCCAAAAAAGCGACTTGTAAAATGGAGCTTCAGGGCACTGCAATTCACAAACCTGCAGAGTTATAAATGATAACTCTCGTCCACAAATATATTGAGGGAAGGCAAAGAAGAGGATTTGAAATCAAGGCAGAATTGCAGGAAACAGATTTCAGGAGGTAGATTCGAATCGCCTTTAAAGCACATGAAAAGCGGCAAAACGTTGACAATGATGCCCTTGGCCAAAAAGGGCGTATGCGTTTTTTCCTGAATATATTCAGGAAAAAACGCATACGCCCTTTTTGGCCAACCAAGCAACCTGGAAAGGCAAATCAGCGCTACAAAGAAGTCTCGCTTCCCATCGGTCAAAAGGGCCATGCTGAAAAAAGTGTCAAAACCAGAAATGCAGGACAGGCCATGGAGAAATGGGAGCCTTGCTACACTGATGGGCGGGATGTAAATTGCCAACAGCCACTCTGGAGAAGTGTACGGTGTGTCCTGAAACATCTAAAAAACACAGCTTAGAGAGCATAGGGCACTTCCACGCATGGGGGGATAAAGTGGGAAAATTGAAAATCAGCAAGACACAAGCACCCCAAAGTTTAGGGCTGCTCTGTTGACAAGGACCTCCACTTCATTCCACCTTAAATATCCCAGGAAAGCGAAAAATGGATAAAAAAGTTGTGGTCCTTATGTACAATGGAATATCACTCAGCCATGAAATCAATGTCATAAGGCTAGTAGCAGCATGATGAGTGGATTTAGGTAAGACGATTCTAAGTGAAATAAGTCACACAGAAAAGGACACTTCTCATAAGGTGTCACTTATAGAGGGAATGTAAAAACCGTTACACTTGAACTGAATTACAAAAGAGAACAGAGTCACACATGCAGAAAACACACTATGGCTGCTTAACGGGAAAGGTGAGGTGGGGTGATACATAAAACAAGAGCTTCAAATTAGCTCAGATACCGTTCCATAAACCCAATATGTAATAGACAAGACCTACTCCTTGCTCAGAGAACTGGACTCAACACACCCGATTCACCGCACAAGAATATATCTGACTAGTAATAATCTTAAAACCTATGTATTGATATCTCTCTGTTAGTGTGTCAAGTGGGTGTAAGGCGGCATAAACACAGCCGTGAAAAGCAGCTAAACCCCATTATAAAAATAAATTACTTTTAAAAACCCATGAAACAAAGACAGGGAAAGAGAGAGAAATTCTTACACAATTTGTTCAGGGGCTGTGATGCAACCTGGACTGACCATATCTAGACCCACAGCTGGATGAGACATAAGGGTGGACACTCTTGGGGCTGAGAGGTTTGGTGAGGTTGGGTGAGCAAACGCAGACCCTTTAAAGTAATACTACGTGCTACCCATCGCATGGGTCCCAAATCTCCAGGTTCAAGGGCAACTTCCTACATCGAAAACATGCATGAGAAACCCAGAAGATGGTACACCGTGTGATGGGGAAAGGTTTCTAAAACGCACCTCATTTCTCATCTCCTTGTGCTCGGGTTCGCCATTCCAGCCACTTTACTAGCAATCTCCCTACTTGGAGCCTCAGCACCTTTAACCTCCTGTTCCGTACAGGTTGCAATTTGTCCTGAGGATGAACGGGAAGACGGGGAACCAATGAGAGACTAGCTCTTGGTGTTGGGACAGGCACAGGTCACTCTATTTTCCCATCAGGAAGAAGAATTAACCACAGGCTCAGCCTGCCCCCCGGAACCAGAACAGGGCCTGAAGCCATCCTGCGCTTTTGCGGCCAGCTCCCAAAAAAGCGACTTGTAAAATGGAGCTTCAGGGCACTGCAATTCACAAACCTGCAGAGTTATAAATGATAACTCTCGTCCACAAATATATTGAGGGAAGGCAAAGAAGAGGATTTGAAATCAAGGCAGAATTGCAGGAAACAGATTTCAGGAGGTAGATTCGAATCGCCTTTAAAGCACATGAAAAGCGGCAAAACGTTGACAATGATGCCCTTGGCCAAAAAGGGCGTATGCGTTTTTTCCTGAATATATTCAGGAAAAAACGCATACGCCCTTTTTGGCCAACCAAGCAACCTGGAAAGGCAAATCAGCACTACAAAGAAGTCTCGCTTCCCATCGGTCAAAAGGGCCATGCTGAAAAAAGTGTCAAAACCAGAAATGCAGGACAGGCCATGGAGAAATGGGAGCCTTGCTACACTGATGGGCGGGATGTAAATTGCCAACAGCCACTCTGGAGAAGTGTACGGTGTGTCCTGAAACATCTAAAAAACACAGCTTAGAGAGCATAGGGCACTTCCACGCATGGGGGGATAAAGTGGGAAAATTGAAAATCAGCAAGACACAAGCACCCCAAAGTTTAGGGCTGCTCTGTTGACAAGGACCTCCACTTCATTCCACCTTAAATATCCCAGGAAAGCGAAAAATGGATAAAAAAGTTGTGGTCCTTATGTACAATGGAATATCACTCAGCCATGAAATCAATGTCATAAGGCTAGTAGCAGCATGATGAGTGGATTTAGGTAAGACGATTCTAAGTGAAATAAGTCACACAGAAAAGGACACTTCTCATAAGGTGTCACTTATAGAGGGAATGTAAAAACCGTTACACTTGAACTGAATTACAAAACAGAACAGAGTCACACATGCAGAAAACACACTATGGCTGCTTAACGGGAAAGGTGAGGTGGGGTGATACATAAAACAAGAGCTTCAAATTAGCTCAGATACCGTTCCATAAACCCAATATGTAATACACAAGACCTACTCCTTGCTCAGAGAACTGGACTCAACACGCCCGATTCACCGCACATGAATATATGTGACTAGTAATAATCTTAAAACCTATGTATTGATATCTCTCTGTTAGTGTGTCAAGTGGGTGTAAGGCGGCATAAACACAGCCGTGAAAAGCAGCTAAACCCCATTATAAAAATAAATTACTTTTAAAAACCCATGAAACAAAGACAGGGAAAGAGAGAGAAATTCTTACACAATTCGTTCAGGGGCTGTGATGCAACCTGGACTGACCATATCTAGACCCACAGCTGGATGAGACATAAGGGTGGACACTCTTGGGGCTGAGAGGTTTGGTGAGGTTGGGTGAGCAAACGCAGACCCTTTAAAGTAATACTGCGTGCTACCCATCGCATGGGTCCCAAATCTCCAGGTTCAAGGGCAACTTCCTACATCGAAAACATGCATGAGAAACCCAGAAGATGGTACACCGTGTGATGGGGAAAGGTTTCTAAAACGCACCTCATTTCTCATCTCCTTGTGCTCGGGTTCGCCATTCCAGCCACTTTACTAGCAATCTCCCTACTTGGAGCCTCAGCACCTTTAACCTCCTGTTCCGTACAGGTTGCAATTTGTCCTGAGGATGAACGGGAAGACGGGGAACCAATGAGAGACTAGCTCTTGGTGTTGGGACAGGCACAGGTCACTCTATTTTCCCATCAGGAAGAAGAATTAACCACAGGCTCAGCCTGACCCCCGGAACCAGAACAGGGCCTGAAGCCATCCTGCGCTTCTGCGGCCAGCTCCCAAAAAAGCGACTTGTAAAATGGAGCTTCAGGGCACTGCAATTCACAAACCTGCAGAGTTATAAATGATAACTCTCGTCCACAAATATATTGAGGGAAGGCAAAGAAGAGGATTTGAAATCAAGGCAGAATTGCAGGAAACAGATTTCAGGAGGTAGATTCGAATCGCCTTTAAAGCACATGAAAAGCGGCAAAACGTTGACAATGATGCCCTTGGCCAAAAAGGGCGTATGCGTTTTTTCCTGAATATATTCAGGAAAAAACGCATACGCCCTTTTTGGCCAACCAAGCAACCTGGAAAGGCAAATCAGCGCTACAAAGAAGTCTCGCTTCCCATCGGTCAAAAGGGCCATGCTGAAAAAAGTGTCAAAACCAGAAATGCAGGACAGGCCATGGAGAAATGGGAGCCTTGCTACACTGATGGGCGGGATGTAAATTGCCAACAGCCACTCTGGAGAAGTGTACGGTGTGTCCTGAAACATCTAAAAAACACAGCTTAGAGAGCATAGGGCACTTCCACGCATGGGGGGATAAAGTGGGAAAATTGAAAATCAGCAAGACACAAGCACCCCAAAGTTTAGGGCTGCTCTGTTGACAAGGACCTCCACTTCATTCCACCTTAAATATCCCAGGAAAGCGAAAAATGGATAAAAAAGTTGTGGTCCTTATGTACAATGGAATATCACTCAGCCATGAAATCAATGTCATAAGGCTAGTAGCAGCATGATGAGTGGATTTAGGTAAGACGATTCTAAGTGAAATAAGTCACACAGAAAAGGACACTTCTCATAAGGTGTCACTTATAGAGGGAATGTAAAAACCGTTACACTTGAACTGAATTACAAAAGAGAACAGAGTCACACATGCAGAAAACACACTATGGCTGCTTAACGGGAAAGGTGAGGTGGGGTGATACATAAAACAAGAGCTTCAAATTAGCTCAGATACCGTTCCATAAACCCAATATGTAATAGACAAGACCTACTCCTTGCTCAGAGAACTGGACTCAACACGCCCGATTCACCGCACAAGAATATATCTGACTAGTAATAATCTTAAAACCTATGTATTGATATCTCTCTGTTAGTGTGTCAAGTGGCTGTAAGGCGGCATAAACACAGCCGTGAAAAGCAGCTAAACCCCATTATAAAAATAAATTACTTTTAAAAACCCATGAAACAAAGACAGGGAAAGAGAGAGAAATTCTTACACAATTCGTTCAGGGGCTGTGATGCAACCTGGACTGACCATATCTAGACCCACAGCTGGATGAGACATAAGGGTGGACACTCTTGGGGCTGAGAGGTTTGGTGAGGTTGGGTGAGCAAACGCAGACCCTTTAAAGTAATACTGCGTGCTACCCATCGCATGGGTCCCAAATCTCCAGGTTCAAGGGCAACTTCCTACATCGAAAACATGCATGAGAAACCCAGAAGATGGTACACCGTGTGATGGGGAAAGGTTTCTAAAACGCACCTCATTTCTCATCTCCTTGTGCTCGGGTTCGCCATTCCAGCCACTTTACTAGCAATCTCCCTACTTGGAGCCTCAGCACCTTTAACCTCCTGTTCCGTACAGGTTGCAATTTGTCCTGAGGATGAACGGGAAGACGGGGAACCAATGAGAGACTAGCTCTTGGTGTTGGGACAGGCACAGGTCACTCTATTTTCCCATCAGGAAGAAGAATTAACCACAGGCTCAGCCTGCCCCCCGGAACCAGAACAGGGCCTGAAGCCATCCTGCGCTTTTGCGGCCAGCTCCCAAAAAAGCGACTTGTAAAATGGAGCTTCAGGGCACTGCAATTCACAAACCTGCAGAGTTATAAATGATAACTCTCGTCCACAAATATATTGAGGGAAGGCAAAGAAGAGGATTTGAAATCAAGGCAGAATTGCAGGAAACAGATTTCAGGAGGTAGATTCGAATCGCCTTTAAAGCACATGAAAAGCGGCAAAACGTTGACAATGATGCCCTTGGCCAAAAAGGGCGTATGCGTTTTTTCCTGAATATATTCAGGAAAAAACGCATACGCCCTTTTTGGCCAACCAAGCAACCTGGAAAGGCAAATCAGCGCTACAAAGAAGTCTCGCTTCCCATCGGTCAAAAGGGCCATGCTGAAAAAAGTGTCAAAACCAGAAATGCAGGACAGGCCATGGAGAAATGGGAGCCTTGCTACACTGATGGGCGGGATGTAAATTGCCAACAGCCACTCTGGAGAAGTGTACGGTGTGTCCTGAAACATCTAAAGAACACAGCTTAGAGAGCATAGGGCACTTCCACGCATGGGGGGATAAAGTGGGAAAATTGAAAATCAGCAAGACACAAGCACCCCAAAGTTTAGGGATGCTCTGTTGACAAGGACCTCCACTTCATTCCACCTTAAATATCCCAGGAAAGCGAAAAATGGATAAAAAAGTTGTGGTCCTTATGTACAATGGAATATCACTCAGCCATGAAATCAATGTCATAAGGCTAGTAGCTGCATGATGAGTGGATTTAGGTAAGACGATTCTAAGTGAAATAAGTCACACAGAAAAGGACACTTCTCATAAGGTGTCACTTATAGAGGGAATGTAAAAACCGTTACACTTGAACTGAATTACAAAACAGAACAGAGTCACACATGCAGAAAACACACTATGGCTGCTTAACGGGAAAGGTGAGGTGGGGTGATACATAAAACAAGAGTTTCAAATTAGCTCAGATACCGTTCCATAAACCCAATATGTAATAGACAAGACCTACTCCTTGCTCAGAGAACTGGACTCAACACGCCCGATTCACCGCACAAGAATATATCTGACTAGTAATAATCTTAAAACCTAGGTATTGATATCTCTCTGTTAGTGTGTCAAGTGGGTGTAAAGCGGCATAAACACAGCCGTGAAAAGCAGCTAAACCCCATTATAAAAATAAATTACTTTTAAAAACCCATGAAACAAAGACAGGGAAAGAGAGAGAAATTCTTACACAATTCGTTCAGGAGCTGTGATGCAACCTGGACTGACCATATCTAGACCCACAGCTGGATGAGACATAAGGGTGGACACTCTTGGGGCTGAGAGGTTTGGTGAGGTTGGGTGAGCAAACGCAGACCCTTTAAAGTAATACTGCGTGCTACCCATCGCATGGGTCCCAAATCTCCAGGTTCAAGGGCAACTTCCTACATCGAAAACATGCATGAGAAACCCAGAAGATGGTACACCGTGTGATGGGGAAAGGTTTCTAAAACGCACCTCATTTCTCATCTCCTTGTGCTCGGGTTCGCCATTCCAGCCACTTTACTAGCAATCTCCCTACTTGGAGCCTCAGCACCTTTAACCTCCTGTTCCGTACAGGTTGCAATTTGTCCTGAGGATGAACGGGAAGACGGGGAACCAATGAGAGACTAGCTCTTGGTGTTGGGACAGGCACAGGTCACTCTATTTTCCCATCAGGAAGAAGAATTAACCACAGGCTCAGCCTGACCCCCGGAACCAGAACAGGGCCTGAAGCCATCCTGCGCTTCTGCGGCCAGCTCCCAAAAAAGCGACTTGTAAAATGGAGCTTCAGGGCACTGCAATTCACAAACCTGCAGAGTTATAAATGATAACTCTCGTCCACAAATATATTGAGGGAAGGCAAAGAAGAGGATTTGAAATCAAGGCAGAATTGCAGGAAACAGATTTCAGGAGGTAGATTCGAATCGCCTTTAAAGCACATGAAAAGCGGCAAAACGTTGACAATGATGCCCTTGGCCAAAAAGGGCGTATGCGTTTTTTCCTGAATATATTCAGGAAAAAACGCATACGCCCTTTTTGGCCAACCAAGCAACCTGGAAAGGCAAATCAGCGCTACAAAGAAGTCTCGCTTCCCATCGGTCAAAAGGGCCATGCTGAAAAAAGTGTCAAAACCAGAAATGCAGGACAGGCCATGGAGAAATGGGAGCCTTGCTACACTGATGGGCGGGATGTAAATTGCCAACAGCCACTCTGGAGAAGTGTACGGTGTGTCCTGAAACATCTAAAAAACACAGCTTAGAGAGCATAGGGCACTTCCACGCATGGGGGGATAAAGTGGGAAAATTGAAAATCAGCAAGACACAAGCACCCCAAAGTTTAGGGCTGCTCTGTTGACAAGGACCTCCACTTCATTCCACCTTAAATATCCCAGGAAAGCGAAAAATGGATAAAAAAGTTGTGGTCCTTATGTACAATGGAATATCACTCAGCCATGAAATCAATGTCATAAGGCTAGTAGCAGCATGATGAGTGGATTTAGGTAAGACGATTCTAAGTGAAATAAGTCACACAGAAAAGGACACTTCTCATAAGGTGTCACTTATAGAGGGAATGTAAAAACCGTTACACTTGAACTGAATTACAAAAGAGAACAGAGTCACACATGCAGAAAACACACTATGGCTGCTTAACGGGAAAGGTGAGGTGGGGTGATACATAAAACAAGAGCTTCAAATTAGCTCAGATACCGTTCCATAAACCCAATATGTAATAGACAAGACCTACTCCTTGCTCAGAGAACTGGACTCAACACACCCGATTCACCGCACAAGAATATATCTGACTAGTAATAATCTTAAAACCTATGTATTGATATCTCTCTGTTAGTGTGTCAAGTGGGTGTAAGGCGGCATAAACACAGCCGTGAAAAGCAGCTAAACCCCATTATAAAAATAAATTACTTTTAAAAACCCATGAAACAAAGACAGGGAAAGAGAGAGAAATTCTTACACAATTTGTTCAGGGGCTGTGATGCAACCTGGACTGACCATATCTAGACCCACAGCTGGATGAGACATAAGGGTGGACACTCTTGGGGCTGAGAGGTTTGGTGAGGTTGGGTGAGCAAACGCAGACCCTTTAAAGTAATACTACGTGCTACCCATCGCATGGGTCCCAAATCTCCAGGTTCAAGGGCAACTTCCTACATCGAAAACATGCATGAGAAACCCAGAAGATGGTACACCGTGTGATGGGGAAAGGTTTCTAAAACGCACCTCATTTCTCATCTCCTTGTGCTCGGGTTCGCCATTCCAGCCACTTTACTAGCAATCTCCCTACTTGGAGCCTCAGCACCTTTAACCTCCTGTTCCGTACAGGTTGCAATTTGTCCTGAGGATGAACGGGAAGACGGGGAACCAATGAGAGACTAGCTCTTGGTGTTGGGACAGGCACAGGTCACTCTATTTTCCCATCAGGAAGAAGAATTAACCACAGGCTCAGCCTGCCCCCCGGAACCAGAACAGGGCCTGAAGCCATCCTGCGCTTTTGCGGCCAGCTCCCAAAAAAGCGACTTGTAAAATGGAGCTTCAGGGCACTGCAATTCACAAACCTGCAGAGTTATAAATGATAACTCTCGTCCACAAATATATTGAGGGAAGGCAAAGAAGAGGATTTGAAATCAAGGCAGAATTGCAGGAAACAGATTTCAGGAGGTAGATTCGAATCGCCTTTAAAGCACATGAAAAGCGGCAAAACGTTGACAATGATGCCCTTGGCCAAAAAGGGCGTATGCGTTTTTTCCTGAATATATTCAGGAAAAAACGCATACGCCCTTTTTGGCCAACCAAGCAACCTGGAAAGGCAAATCAGCACTACAAAGAAGTCTCGCTTCCCATCGGTCAAAAGGGCCATGCTGAAAAAAGTGTCAAAACCAGAAATGCAGGACAGGCCATGGAGAAATGGGAGCCTTGCTACACTGATGGGCGGGATGTAAATTGCCAACAGCCACTCTGGAGAAGTGTACGGTGTGTCCTGAAACATCTAAAAAACACAGCTTAGAGAGCATAGGGCACTTCCACGCATGGGGGGATAAAGTGGGAAAATTGAAAATCAGCAAGACACAAGCACCCCAAAGTTTAGGGCTGCTCTGTTGACAAGGACCTCCACTTCATTCCACCTTAAATATCCCAGGAAAGCGAAAAATGGATAAAAAAGTTGTGGTCCTTATGTACAATGGAATATCACTCAGCCATGAAATCAATGTCATAAGGCTAGTAGCAGCATGATGAGTGGATTTAGGTAAGACGATTCTAAGTGAAATAAGTCACACAGAAAAGGACACTTCTCATAAGGTGTCACTTATAGAGGGAATGTAAAAACCGTTACACTTGAACTGAATTACAAAACAGAACAGAGTCACACATGCAGAAAACACACTATGGCTGCTTAACGGAAAAGGTGAGGTGGGGTGATACATAAAACAAGAGCTTCAAATTAGCTCAGATACCGTTCCATAAACCCAATATGTAATAGACAAGACCTACTCCTTGCTCAGAGAACTGGACTCAACACACCCGATTCACCGCACAAGAATATATCTGACTAGTAATAATCTTAAAACCTATGTATTGATATCTCTCTGTTAGTGTGTCAAGTGGGTGTAAGGCGGCATAAACACAGCCGTGAAAAGCAGCTAAACCCCATTATAAAAATAAATTACTTTTAAAAACCCATGAAACAAAGACAGGGAAAGAGAGAGAAATTCTTACACAATTTGTTCAGGGGCTGTGATGCAACCTGGACTGACCATATCTAGACCCACAGCTGGATGAGACATAAGGGTGGACACTCTTGGGGCTGAGAGTTTTGGTGAGGTTGGGTGAGCAAACGCAGACCCTTTAAAGTAATACTACGTGCTACCCATCGCATGGGTCCCAAATCTCCAGGTTCAAGGGCAACTTCCTACATCGAAAACATGCATGAGAAACCCAGAAGATGGTACACCGTGTGATGGGGAAAGGTTTCTAAAACGCACCTCATTTCTCATCTCCTTGTGCTCGGGTTCGCCATTCCAGCCACTTTACTAGCAATCTCCCTACTTGGAGCCTCAGCACCTTTAACCTCCTGTTCCGTACAGGTTGCAATTTGTCCTGAGGATGAACGGGAAGACGGGGAACCAATGAGAGACTAGCTCTTGGTGTTGGGACAGGCACAGGTCACTCTATTTTCCCATCAGGAAGAAGAATTAACCACAGGCTCAGCCTGCCCCCCGGAACCAGAACAGGGCCTGAAGCCATCCTGCGCTTTTGCGGCCAGCTCCCAAAAAAGCGACTTGTAAAATGGAGCTTCAGGGCACTGCAATTCACAAACCTGCAGAGTTATAAATGATAACTCTCGTCCACAAATATATTGAGGGAAGGCAAAGAAGAGGATTTGAAATCAAGGCAGAATTGCAGGAAACAGATTTCAGGAGGTAGATTCGAATCGCCTTTAAAGCACATGAAAAGCGGCAAAACGTTGACAATGATGCCCTTGGCCAAAAAGGGCGTATGCGTTTTTTCCTGAATATATTCAGGAAAAAACGCATACGCCCTTTTTGGCCAACCAAGCAACCTGGAAAGGCAAATCAGCGCTACAAAGAAGTCTCGCTTCCCATCGGTCAAAAGGGCCATGCTGAAAAAAGTGTCAAAACCAGAAATGCAGGACAGGCCATGGAGAAATGGGAGCCTTGCTACACTGATGGGTGGGATGTAAATTGCCAACAGCCACTCTGGAGAAGTGTACGGTGTGTCCTGAAACATCTAAAAAACACAGCTTAGAGAGCATAGGGCACTTCCACGCATGGGGGGATAAAGTGGGAAAATTGAAAATCAGCAAGACACAAGCACCCCAAAGTTTAGGGCTGCTCTGTTGACAAGGACCTCCACTTCATTCCACCTTAAATATCCCAGGAAAGCGAAAAATGGATAAAAAAGTTGTGGTCCTTATGTACAATGGAATATCACTCAGCCATGAAATCAATGTCATAAGGCTAGTAGCAGCATGATGAGTGGATTTAGGTAAGACGATTCTAAGTGAAATAAGTCACACAGAAAAGGACACTTCTCATAAGGTGTCACTTATAGAGGGAATGTAAAAACCGTTACACTTGAACTGAATTACAAAACAGAACAGAGTCACACATGCAGACAACACACTATGGCTGCTTAACGGAAAAGGTGAGGTGGGGTGATACATAAAACAAGAGCTTCAAATTAGCTCAGATACCGTTCCATAAACCCAATATGTAATAGACAAGACCTACTCCTTGCTCAGAGAACTGGACTCAACACACCCGATTCACCGCACAAGAATATATCTGACTAGTAATAATCTTAAAACCTATGTATTGATATCTCTCTGTTAGTGTGTCAAGTGGCTGTAAGGCGGCATAAACACAGCCGTGAAAAGCAGCTAAACCCCATTATAAAAATAAATTACTTTTAAAAACCCATGAAACAAAGACAGGGAAAGAGAGAGAAATTCTTACACAATTCGTTCAGGGGCTGTGATGCAACCTGGACTGACCATATCTAGACCCACAGCTGGATGAGACATAAGGGTGGACACTCTTGGGGCTGAGAGGTTTGGTGAGGTTGGGTGAGCAAACGCAGACCCTTTAAAGTAATACTGCGTGCTACCCATCGCATGGGTCCCAAATCTCCAGGTTCAAGGGCAACTTCCTACATCGAAAACATGCATGAGAAACCCAGAAGATGGTACACCGTGTGATGGGGAAAGGTTTCTAAAACGCACCTCATTTCTCATCTCCTTGTGCTCGGGTTTGCCATTCCAGCCACTTTACTAGCAATCTCCCTACTTGGAGCATCAGCACCTTTAACCTCCTGTTCTGTACAGGTTGCAATTTGTCCTGAGGATGAACGGGAAGATGGGAAACCAATGAGAGACTAGCTCTTGGTGTTGGGACAGGCACAGGTCACTCTATTTTCCCATCAGGAAGAAGAATTAACCACAGGCTCAGCCTGCCCCCCGGAAACAGAACAGGGCCTGAAGCCATCCTGCGCTTTTGCGGCCAGCTCCCAAAAAAGCGACTTGTAAAATGGAGCTTCAGGGCACTGCAATTCACAAACCTGCAGAGTTATAAATGATAACTCTCGTCCACAAATATATTGAGGGAAGGCAAAGAAGAGGATTTGAAATCAAGGCAGAATTGCAGGAAACAGATTTCAGGAGGTAGATTCGAATCGCCTTTAAAGCACATGAAAAGCGGCAAAACGTTGACAATGATGCCCTTGGCCAAAAAGGGCGTATGCGTTTTTTCCTGAATATATTCAGGAAAAAACGCATACGCCCTTTTTGGCCAACCAAGCAACCTGGAAAGGCAAATCAGCGCTACAAAGAAGTCTCGCTTCCCATCGGTCAAAAGGGCCATGCTGAAAAAAGTGTCAAAACCAGAAATGCAGGACAGGCCATGGAGAAATGGGAGCCTTGCTACACTGATGGGCGGGATGTAAATTGCCAACAGCCACTCTGGAGAAGTGTACGATGTGTCCTGAAACATCTAAAAAACACAGCTTAGAGAGCAAAGGGCACTTCCACGCATGGGGGGATAAAGTGGGAAAATTGAAAATCAGCAAGACACAAGCACCCCAAAGTTTAGGGATGCTCTGTTGACAAGGACCTCCACTTCATTCCACCTTAAATATCCCAGGAAAGCGAAAAATGGATAAAAAAGTTGTGGTCCTTATGTACAATGGAATATCACTCAGCCATGAAATCAATGTCATAAGGCTAGTAGCTGCATGATGAGTGGATTTAGGTAAGACGATTCTAAGTGAAATAAGTCACACAGAAAAGGACACTTCTCATAAGGTGTCACTTATAGAGGGAATGTAAAAACCGTTACACTTGAACTGAATTACAAAACAGAACAGAGTCACACATGCAGAAAACACACTATGGCTGCTTAACGGGAAAGGTGAGGTGGGGTGATACATAAAACAAGAGCTTCAAATTAGCTCAGATACCGTTCCATAAACCCAATATGTAATAGACAAGACCTACTCCTTGCTCAGAGAACTGGACTCAACACGCCCGATTCACCGCACAAGAATATATCTGACTAGTAATAATCTTAAAACCTATGTATTGATATCTCTCTGTTAGTGTGTCAAGTGGGTGTAAAGCGGCATAAACACAGCCGTGGAAAGCAGCTAAACCCCATTATAAAAATAAATTACTTTTAAAAACCCATGAAACAAAGACAGGGAAAGAGAGAGAAATTCTTACACAATTCGTTCAGGGGCTGTGATGCAACCTGGATTGACCATATCTAGACCCACAGCTGGATGAGACATAAGGGTGGACACTCTTGGGGCTGAGAGTTTTGGTGAGGTTGGGTGAGCAAACGCAGACCCTTTAAAGTAATACTGCGTGCTACCCATCGCATGGGTCCCAAATCTCCAGGTTCAAGGGCAACTTCCTACATCGAAAACATGCATGAGAAACCCAGAAGATGGTACACCGTGTGATGGGGAAAGGTTTCTAAAACGCACCTCATTTCTCATCTCCTTGTGCTCGGGTTCGCCATTCCAGCCACTTTACTAGCAATCTCCCTACTTGGAGCCTCAGCACCTTTAACCTCCTGTTCCGTACAGGTTGCAATTTGTCCTGAGGATGAACGGGAAGACGGGGAACCAATGAGAGACTAGCTCTTGGTGTTGGGACAGGCACAGGTCACTCTATTTTCCCATCAGGAAGAAGAATTAACCACAGGCTCAGCCTGCCCCCCGGAACCAGAACAGGGCCTGAAGCCATCCTGCGCTTTTGCGGCCAGCTCCCAAAAAAGCGACTTGTAAAATGGAGCTTCAGGGCACTGCAATTCACAAACCTGCAGAGTTATAAATGATAACTCTCGTCCACAAATATATTGAGGGAAGGCAAAGAAGAGGATTTGAAATCAAGGCAGAATTGCAGGAAACAGATTTCAGGAGGTAGATTCGAATCGCCTTTAAAGCACATGAAAAGCGGCAAAACGTTGACAATGATGCCCTTGGCCAAAAAGGGCGTATGCGTTTTTTCCTGAATATATTCAGGAAAAAACGCATACGCCCTTTTTGGCCAACCAAGCAACCTGGAAAGGCAAATCAGCACTACAAAGAAGTCTCGCTTCCCATCGGTCAAAAGGGCCATGCTGAAAAAAGTGTCAAAACCAGAAATGCAGGACAGGCCATGGAGAAATGGGAGCCTTGCTACACTGATGGGCGGGATGTAAATTGCCAACAGCCACTCTGGAGAAGTGTACGGTGTGTCCTGAAACATCTAAAAAACACAGCTTAGAGAGCATAGGGCACTTCCACGCATGGGGGGATAAAGTGGGAAAATTGAAAATCAGCAAGACACAAGCACCCCAAAGTTTAGGGCTGCTCTGTTGACAAGGACCTCCACTTCATTCCACCTTAAATATCCCAGGAAAGCGAAAAATGGATAAAAAAGTTGTGGTCCTTATGTACAATGGAATATCACTCAGCCATGAAATCAATGTCATAAGGCTAGTAGCAGCATGATGAGTGGATTTAGGTAAGACGATTCTAAGTGAAATAAGTCACACAGAAAAGGACACTTCTCATAAGGTGTCACTTATAGAGGGAATGTAAAAACCGTTACACTTGAACTGAATTACAAAACAGAACAGAGTCACACATGCAGAAAACACACTATGGCTGCTTAACGGAAAAGGTGAGGTGGGGTGATACATAAAACAAGAGCTTCAAATTAGCTCAGATACCGTTCCATTAACCCAATATGTAATAGACAAGACCTACTCCTTGCTCAGAGAACTGGACTCAACACACCCGATTCACCGCACAAGAATATATCTGACTAGTAATAATCTTAAAACCTATGTATTGATATCTCTCTGTTAGTGTGTCAAGTGGGTGTAAGGCGGCATAAACACAGCCGTGAAAAGCAGCTAAACCCCATTATAAAAATAAATTACTTTTAAAAACCCATGAAACAAAGACAGGGAAAGAGAGAGAAATTCTTACACAATTTGTTCAGGGGCTGTGATGCAACCTGGACTGACCATATCTAGACCCACAGCTGGATGAGACATAAGGGTGGACACTCTTGGGGCTGAGAGTTTTGGTGAGGTTGGGTGAGCAAACGCAGACCCTTTAAAGTAATACTGCGTGCTACCCATCGCATGGGTCCCAAATCTCCAGGTTCAAGGGCAACTTCCTACATCGAAAACATGCATGAGAAACCCAGAAGATGGTACACCGTGTGATGGGGAAAGGTTTCTAAAACGCACCTCATTTCTCATCTCCTTGTGCTCGGGTTCGCCATTCCAGCCACTTTACTAGCAATCTCCCTACTTGGAGCCTCAGCACCTTTAACCTCCTGTTCCGTACAGGTTGCAATTTGTCCTGAGGATGAACGGGAAGACGGGGAACCAATGAGAGACTAGCTCTTGGTGTTGGGACAGGCACAGGTCACTCTATTTTCCCATCAGGAAGAAGAATTAACCACAGGCTCAGCCTGCCCCCCGGAACCAGAACAGGGCCTGAAGCCATCCTGCGCTTTTGCGGCCAGCTCCCAAAAAAGCGACTTGTAAAATGGAGCTTCAGGGCACTGCAATTCACAAACCTGCAGAGTTATAAATGATAACTCTCGTCCACAAATATATTGAGGGAAGGCAAAGAAGAGGATTTGAAATCAAGGCAGAATTGCAGGAAACAGATTTCAGGAGGTAGATTCGAATCGCCTTTAAAGCACATGAAAAGCGGCAAAACGTTGACAATGATGCCCTTGGCCAAAAAGGGCGTATGCGTTTTTTCCTGAATATATTCAGGAAAAAACGCATACGCCCTTTTTGGCCAACCAAGCAACCTGGAAAGGCAAATCAGCGCTACAAAGAAGTCTCGCTTCCCATCGGTCAAAAGGGCCATGCTGAAAAAAGTGTCAAAACCAGAAATGCAGGACAGGCCATGGAGAAATGGGAGCCTTGCTACACTGATGGGTGGGATGTAAATTGCCAACAGCCACTCTGGAGAAGTGTACGGTGTGTCCTGAAACATCTAAAAAACACAGCTTAGAGAGCATAGGGCACTTCCACGCATGGGGGGATAAAGTGGGAAAATTGAAAATCAGCAAGACACAAGCACCCCAAAGTTTAGGGCTGCTCTGTTGACAAGGACCTCCACTTCATTCCACCTTAAATATCCCAGGAAAGCGAAAAATGGATAAAAAAGTTGTGGTCCTTATGTACAATGGAATATCACTCAGCCATGAAATCAATGTCATAAGGCTAGTAGCAGCATGATGAGTGGATTTAGGTAAGACGATTCTAAGTGAAATAAGTCACACAGAAAAGGACACTTCTCATAAGGTGTCACTTATAGAGGGAATGTAAAAACCGTTACACTTGAACTGAATTACAAAACAGAACAGAGTCACACATGCAGACAACACACTATGGCTGCTTAACGGAAAAGGTGAGGTGGGGTGATACATAAAACAAGAGCTTCAAATTAGCTCAGATACCGTTCCATAAACCCAATATGTAATAGACAAGACCTACTCCTTGCTCAGAGAACTGGACTCAACACACCCGATTCACCGCACAAGAATATATCTGACTAGTAATAATCTTAAAACCTATGTATTGATATCTCTCTGTTAGTGTGTCAAGTGGGTGTAAGGCGGCATAAACACAGCCGTGAAAAGCAGCTAAACCCCATTATAAAAATAAATTACTTTTAAAAACCCATGAAACAAAGACAGGGAAAGAGAGAGAAATTCTTACACAATTCGTTCAGGGGCTGTGATGCAACCTGTACTGACCATATCTAGACCCACAGCTGGATGAGACATAAGGGTGGACACTCTTGGGGCTGAGAGGTTTGGTGAGGTTGGGTGAGCAAACGCAGACCCTTTAAAGTAATACTGCGTGCTACCCATCGCATGGGTCCCAAATCTCCAGGTTCAAGGGCAACTTCCTACATCGAAAACATGCATGAGAAACCCAGAAGATGGTACACCGTGTGATGGGGAAAGGTTTCTAAAACGCACCTCATTTCTCATCTCCTTGTGCTCGGGTTCGCCATTCCAGCCACTTTACTAGCAATCTCCCTACTTGGAGCCTCAGCACCTTTAACCTCCTGTTCCGTACAGGTTGCAATTTGTCCTGAGGATGAACGGGAAGACGGGGAACCAATGAGAGACTAGCTCTTGGTGTTGGGACAGGCACAGGTCACTCTATTTTCCCATCAGGAAGAAGAATTAACCACAGGCTCAGCCTGCCCCCCGGAACCAGAACAGGGCCTGAAGCCATCCTGCGCTTTTGCGGCCAGCTCCCAAAAAAGCGACTTGTAAAATGGAGCTTCAGGGCACTGCAATTCACAAACCTGCAGAGTTATAAATGATAACTCTCGTCCACAAATATATTGAGGGAAGGCAAAGAAGAGGATTTGAAATCAAGGCAGAATTGCAGGAAACAGATTTCAGGAGGTAGATTCGAATCGCCTTTAAAGCACATGAAAAGCGGCAAAACGTTGACAATGATGCCCTTGGCCAAAAAGGGCGTATGCGTTTTTTCCTGAATATATTCAGGAAAAAACGCATACGCCCTTTTTGGCCAACCAAGCAACCTGGAAAGGCAAATCAGCGCTACAAAGAAGTCTCGCTTCCCATCGGTCAAAAGGGCCATGCTGAAAAAAGTGTCAAAACCAGAAATGCAGGACAGGCCATGGAGAAATGGGAGCCTTGCTACACTGATGGGTGGGATGTAAATTGCCAACAGCCACTCTGGAGAAGTGTACGGTGTGTCCTGAAACATCTAAAAAACACAGCTTAGAGAGCATAGGGCACTTCCACGCATGGGGGGATAAAGTGGGAAAATTGAAAATCAGCAAGACACAAGCACCCCAAAGTTTAGGGCTGCTCTGTTGACAAGGACCTCCACTTCATTCCACCTTAAATATCCCAGGAAAGCGAAAAATGGATAAAAAAGTTGTGGTCCTTATGTACAATGGAATATCACTCAGCCATGAAATCAATGTCATAAGGCTAGTAGCAGCATGATGAGTGGATTTAGGTAAGACGATTCTAAGTGAAATAAGTCACACAGAAAAGGACACTTCTCATAAGGTGTCACTTATAGAGGGAATGTAAAAACCGTTACACTTGAACTGAATTACAAAACAGAACAGAGTCACACATGCAGACAACACACTATGGCTGCTTAACGGAAAAGGTGAGGTGGGGTGATACATAAAACAAGAGCTTCAAATTAGCTCAGATACCGTTCCATAAACCCAATATGTAATAGACAAGACCTACTCCTTGCTCAGAGAACTGGACTCAACACACCCGATTCACCGCACAAGAATATATCTGACTAGTAATAATCTTAAAACCTATGTATTGATATCTCTCTGTTAGTGTGTCAAGTGGGTGTAAGGCGGCATAAACACAGCCGTGAAAAGCAGCTAAACCCCATTATAAAAATAAATTACTTTTAAAAACCCATGAAACAAAGACAGGGAAAGAGAGAGAAATTCTTACACAATTCGTTCAGGGGCTGTGATGCAACCTGTACTGACCATATCTAGACCCACAGCTGGATGAGACATAAGGGTGGACACTCTTGGGGCTGAGAGGTTTGGTGAGGTTGGGTGAGCAAACGCAGACCCTTTAAAGTAATACTGCGTGCTACCCATCGCATGGGTCCCAAATCTCCAGGTTCAAGGGCAACTTCCTACATCGAAAACATGCATGAGAAACCCAGAAGATGGTACACCGTGTGATGGGGAAAGGTTTCTAAAACGCACCTCATTTCTCATCTCCTTGTGCTCGGGTTTGCCATTCCAGCCACTTTACTAGCAATCTCCCTACTTGGAGCATCAGCACCTTTAACCTCCTGTTCTGTACAGGTTGCAATTTGTCCTGAGGATGAACGGGAAGATGGGAAACCAATGAGAGACTAGCTCTTGGTGTTGGGACAGGCACAGGTCACTCTATTTTCCCATCAGGAAGAAGAATTAACCACAGGCTCAGCCTGCCCCCCGGAACCAGAACAGGGCCTGAAGCCATCCTGCGCTTTTGCGGCCAGCTCCCAAAAAAGCGACTTGTAAAATGGAGCTTCAGGGCACTGCAATTCACAAACCTGCAGAGTTATAAATGATAACTCTCGTCCACAAATATATTGAGGGAAGGCAAAGAAGAGGATTTGAAATCAAGGCAGAATTGCAGGAAACAGATTTCAGGAGGTAGATTCGAATCGCCTTTAAAGCACATGAAAAGCGGCAAAACGTTGACAATGATGCCCTTGGCCAAAAAGGGCGTATGCGTTTTTTCCTGAATATATTCAGGAAAAAACGCATACGCCCTTTTTGGCCAACCAAGCAACCTGGAAAGGCAAATCAGCGCTACAAAGAAGTCTCGCTTCCCATCGGTCAAAAGGGCCATGCTGAAAAAAGTGTCAAAACCAGAAATGCAGGACAGGCCATGGAGAAATGGGAGCCTTGCTACACTGATGGGCGGGATGTAAATTGCCAACAGCCACTCTGGAGAAGTGTACGATGTGTCCTGAAACATCTAAAAAACACAGCTTAGAGAGCAAAGGGCACTTCCACGCATGGGGGGATAAAGTGGGAAAATTGAAAATCAGCAAGACACAAGCACCCCAAAGTTTAGGGATGCTCTGTTGACAAGGACCTCCACTTCATTCCACCTTAAATATCCCAGGAAAGCGAAAAATGGATAAAAAAGTTGTGGTCCTTATGTACAATGGAATATCACTCAGCCATGAAATCAATGTCATAAGGCTAGTAGCTGCATGATGAGTGGATTTAGGTAAGACGATTCTAAGTGAAATAAGTCACACAGAAAAGGACACTTCTCATAAGGTGTCACTTATAGAGGGAATGTAAAAACCGTTACACTTGAACTGAATTACAAAACAGAACAGAGTCACACATGCAGAAAACACACTATGGCTGCTTAACGGGAAAGGTGAGGTGGGGTGATACATAAAACAAGAGCTTCAAATTAGCTCAGATACCGTTCCATAAACCCAATATGTAATAGACAAGACCTACTCCTTGCTCAGAGAACTGGACTCAACACGCCCGATTCACCGCACAAGAATATATCTGACTAGTAATAATCTTAAAACCTATGTATTGATATCTCTCTGTTAGTGTGTCAAGTGGGTGTAAAGCGGCATAAACACAGCCGTGGAAAGCAGCTAAACCCCATTATAAAAATAAATTACTTTTAAAAACCCATGAAACAAAGACAGGGAAAGAGAGAGAAATTCTTACACAATTCGTTCAGGGGCTGTGATGCAACCTGGATTGACCATATCTAGACCCACAGCTGGATGAGACATAAGGGTCGACACTCTTGGGGCTGAGAGGTTTGGTGAGGTTGGGTGAGCAAACGCAGACCCTTTAAAGTAATACTGCGTGCTACCCATCGCATGGGTCCCAAATCTCCAGGTTCAAGGGCATCTTCCTACATCGAAAACATGCATGAGAAACCCAGAAGATGGTACACCGTGTGATGGGGAAAGGTTTCTAAAACGCACCTCATTTCTCATCTCCTTGTGCTCGGGTTCGCCATTCCAGCCACTTTACCAGCAATCTCCCTTCTTGGAGCATCAGCACCTTTAACCTCCTGTTCCGTACAGGTTGCAATTTGTCCTGAGGATGAACGGGAAGACGGGGAACCAATGAGAGACTAGCTCTTGGTGTTGGGACAGGCACAGGTCACTCTATTTTCCCATCAGGAAGAAGAATTAACCACAGGCTCAGCCTGCCCCCCGGAACCAGAACAGGGCCTGAAGCCATCCTGCGCTTTTGCGGCCAGCTCCCAAAAAAGCGACTTGTAAAATGGAGCTTCAGGGCACTGCAATTCACAAACCTGCAGAGTTACAAATGATAACTCTCGTCCACAAATATATTGAGGGAAGGCAAAGAAGAGGATTTGAAATCAAGGCAGAATTGCAGGAAACAGATTTCAGGAGGTAGATTCGAATCGCCTTTAAAGCACATGAAATGCAGCAAAACGTTGACAATGATGCCCTTGGCCAAAAAGGGCGTATGCGTTTTTTCCTGAATATATTCAGGAAAAAACGCATACGCCCTTTTTGGCCAACCAAGCAACCTGGAAAGGCAAATCAGCGCTACAAAGAAGTCTCGCTTCCCATCGGTCAAAAGGGCCATGCTGAAAAAAGTGTCAAAACCAGAAATGCAGGACAGGCCATGGAGAAATGGGAGCCTTGCTACACTGATGGGCGGGATGTAAATTGCCAACAGCCACTCTGGAGAAGTGTACGGTGTGTCCTGAAACATCTAAAAATCACAGCTTAGAGAGCATAGGGCACTTCCACGCATGGGGGGATAAAGTGGGAAAATTGAAAATCAGCAAGACACAAGCACCCCAAAGTTTAGGGCTGCTCTGTTGACAAGGACCTCCACTTCATTCCACCTTAAATATCCCAGGAAAGCGAAAAATGGATAAAAAAGTTGTGGTCCTTATGTACAATGGAATATCACTCAGCCATGAAATCAATGTCATAAGGCTAGTAGCAGCATGATGAGTGGATTTAGGTAAGACGATTCTAAGTGAAATAAGTCACACAGAAAAGGACACTTCTCATAAGGTGTCACTTATAGAGGGAATGTAAAAACCGTTACACTTGAACTGAATTACAAAACAGAACAGAGTCACACATGCAGAAAACACACTATGGCTGCTTAACGGGAAAGGTGAGGTGGGGTGATACATAAAACAAGAGCTTCAAATTAGCTCAGATACCGTTCCATAAACCCAATATGTAATAGACAAGACCTACTCCTTGCTCAGAGAACTGGACTCAACACGCCCGATTCACCGCACAAGAATATATCTGACTAGTAATAATCTTAAAACCTATATATTGATATCTCTCTGTTAGTGTGTCAAGTGGGTGTAAGGCGGCATAAACACAGCCGTGAAAAGCAGCTAAACGCCATTATAAAAATAAATTACTTTTAAAAACCCATGAAACAAAGACAGGGAAAGAGAGTGAAATTCTTACACAATTTGTTCAGGGGCTGTGATGCAACCTGGACTGACCATATCTAGACCCACAGCTGGATGAGACATAAGGGTGGACACTCTTGGGGCTGAGAGGTTTGGTGAGGTTGGGTGAGCAAACGCAGACCCTTTAAAGTAATACTGCGTGCTACCCATCGCATGGGTCCCAAATCTCCAGGTTCAAGGGCAACTTCCTACATCGAAAACATGCATGAGAAACCCAGAAGATGGTACACCGTGTGATGGGGAAAGGTTTCTAAAACGCACCTCATTTCTCATCTCCTTGTGCTCGGGTTCGCCATTCCAGCCACTTTACTAGCAATCTCCCTACTTGGAGCCTCAGCACCTTTAACCTCCTGTTCCGTACAGGTTGCAATTTGTCCTGAGGATGAACGGGAAGACGGGGAACCAATGAGAGACTAGCTCTTGGTGTTGGGACAGGCACAGGTCACTCTATTTTCCCATCAGGAAGAAGAATTAACCACAGGCTCAGCCTGACCCCCGGAACCAGAACAGGGCCTGAAGCCATCCTGCGCTTTTGCGGCCAGCTCCCAAAAAAGCGACTTGTAAAATGGAGCTTCAGGGCACTGCAATTCACAAACCTGCAGAGTTATAAATGATAACTCTCGTCCACAAATATATTGAGGGAAGGCAAAGAAGAGGATTTGAAATCAAGGCAGAATTGCAGGAAACAGATTTCAGGAGGTAGATTCGAATCGCCTTTAAAGCACATGAAAAGCGGCAAAACGTTGACAATGATGCCCTTGGCCAAAAAGGGCGTATGCGTTTTTTCCTGAATATATTCAGGAAAAAACGCATACGCCCTTTTTGGCCAACCAAGCAACCTGGAAAGGCAAATCAGCGCTACAAAGAAGTCTCGCTTCCCATCGGTCAAAAGGGCCATGCTGAAAAAAGTGTCAAAACCAGAAATGCAGGACAGGCCATGGAGAAATGGGAGCCTTGCTACACTGATGGGCGGGATGTAAATTGCCAACAGCCACTCTGGAGAAGTGTACGGTGTGTCCTGAAACATCTAAAAATCACAGCTTAGAGAGCATAGGGCACTTCCACGCATGGGGGGATAAAGTGGGAAAATTGAAAATCAGCAAGACACAAGCACCCCAAAGTTTAGGGCTGCTCTGTTGACAAGGACCTCCACTTCATTCCACCTTAAATATCCCAGGAAAGCGAAAAATGGATAAAAAAGTTGTGGTCCTTATGTACAATGGAATATCACTCAGCCATGAAATCAATGTCATAAGGCTAGTAGCAGCATGATGAGTGGATTTAGGTAAGACGATTCTAAGTGAAATAAGTCACACAGAAAAGGACACTTCTCATAAGGTGTCACTTATAGAGGGAATGTAAAAACCGTTACACTTGAACTGAATTACAAAACAGAACAGAGTCACACATGCAGAAAACACACTATGGCTGCTTAACGGGAAAGGTGAGGTGGGGTGATACATAAAACAAGAGCTTCAAATTAGCTCAGATACCGTTCCATAAACCCAATATGTAATAGACAAGACCTACTCCTTGCTCAGAGAACTGGACTCAACACGCCCGATTCACCGCACAAGAATATATCTGACTAGTAATAATCTTAAAACCTATATATTGATATCTCTCTGTTAGTGTGTCAAGTGGGTGTAAGGCGGCATAAACACAGCCGTGAAAAGCAGCTAAACCCCATTATAAAAATAAATTACTTTTAAAAACCCATGAAACAAAGACAGGGAAAGAGAGTGAAATTCTTACACAATTTGTTCAGGGGCTGTGATGCAACCTGGACTGACCATATCTAGACCCACAGCTGGATGAGACATAAGGGTGGACACTCTTGGGGCTGAGAGGTTTGGTGAGGTTGGGTGAGCAAACGCAGACCCTTTAAAGTAATACTGCGTGCTACCCATCGCATGGGTCCCAAATCTCCAGGTTCAAGGGCAACTTCCTACATCGAAAACATGCATGAGAAACCCAGAAGATGGTACACCGTGTGATAGGGAAAGGTTTCTAAAACGCACCTCATTTCTCATCTCCTTGTGCTCGGGTTCGCCATTCCAGCCACTTTACTAGCAATCTCCCTACTTGGAGCATCAGCAACTTTAACCTCCTGTTCCGTACAGGTTGCAATTTGTCCTGAGGATGAACGGGAAGACGGGGAACCAATGAGAGACTAGCTCTTGGTGTTGGGACAGGCACAGATCACTCTATTTTCCCATCAGGAAGAAGAATTAACCACAGGCTCAGCCTGCCCCCCGGAACCAGAACAGGGCCTGAAGCCATCCTGCGCTTTTGCGGCCAGCTCCCAAAAAAGCGACTTGTAAAATGGAGCTTCAGGGCACTGCAATTCACAAACCTGCAGAGTTATAAATGATAACTCTCGTCCACAAATATATTGAGGGAAGGCAAAGAAGAGGATTTGAAATCAAGGCAGAATTGCAGGAAACAGATTTCAGGAGGTAGATTCGAATCGCCTTTAAAGCACATGAAAAGCGGCAAAACGTTGACAATGATGCCCTTGGCCAAAAAGGGCGTATGCGTTTTTTCCTGAATATATTCAGGAAAAAACGCATACGCCCTTTTTGGCCAACCAAGCAACCTGGAAAGGCAAATCAGCGCTACAAAGAAGTCTCGCTTCCCATCGGTCAAAAGGGCCATGCTGAAAAAAGTGTCAAAACCAGAAATGCAGGACAGGCCATGGAGAAATGGGAGCCTTGCTACACTGATGGGCGGGATGTAAATTGCCAACAGCCACTCTGGAGAAGTGTACGGTGTGTCCTGAAACATCTAAAAAACACAGCTTAGAGAGCATAGGGCACTTCCACGCATGGGGGGATAAAGTGGGAAAATTGAAAATCAGCAAGACACAAGCACCCCAAAGTTTAGGGCTGCTCTGTTGACAAGGACCTCCACTTCATTCCACCTTAAATATCCCAGGAAAGCGAAAAATGGATAAAAAAGTTGTGGTCCTTATGTACAATGGAATATCAACCAGCCATGAAATCAATGTCATAAGGCTAGTAGCAGCATGATGAGTGGATTTAGGTAAGACGATTCTAAGTGAAATAAGTCACACAGAAAAGGACACTTCTCATAAGGTGTCACTTATAGAGGGAATGTAAAAACCGTTACACTTGAACTGAATTACAAAACAGAACAGAGTCACACATGCAGAAAACACACTATGGCTGCTTAACGGGAAAGGTGAGGTGGAGTGATACATAAAACAAGAGCTTCAAATTAGCTCAGATACCGTTCCATAAACCCAATATGTAATAGACAAGACCTACTCCTTGCTCAGAGAACTGGACTCAACACGCCCGATTCACCGCACAAGAATATATCTGACTAGTAATAATCTTAAAACCTATATATTGATATCTCTCTGTTAGTGTGTCAAGTGGGTGTAAGGCGGCATAAACACAGCCGTGAAAAGCAGCTAAACCCCATTATAAAAATAAATTACTTTTAAAAACCCATGAAACAAAGACAGGTAAAGACAGTGAAATTCTTACACAATTTGTTCAGGGGCTGTGATGCAACCTGGACTGACCATATCTAGACCCACAGCTGGATGAGACATAAGGGTGGACACTCTTGGGGCTGAGAGTTTTGGTGAGGTTGGGTGAGCAAACGCAGACCCTTTAAAGTAATACTGCGTGCTACCCATCGCATGGGTCCCAAATCTCCAGGTTCAAGGGCAACTTCCTACATCGAAAACATGCATGAGAAACTCAGAAGATGGTACACCGTGTGATGGGGAAAGGTTTCTAAAACGCACCTCATTTCTCATCTCCTTGTGCTCAGGTTCGCCATTCCAGCCACTTTACTAGCAATCTCCCTACTTGGAGCATCAGCAACTTTAACCTCCTGTTCCGTACAGGTTGCAATTTGTCCTGAGGATGAACGGGAAGACGGGGAACCAATGAGAGACTAGCTGTTGAAGTTGGGACAGGCACAGATCACTCTATTTTCCCATCAGGAAGAAGAATTAACCACAGGCTCAGCCTGCCCCCCGGAACCAGAACAGGGCCTGAAGCCATCCTGCGCTTTTGCGGCCAGCTCCCAAAAAAGCGACTTGTAAAATGGAGCTTCAGGGCACTGCAATTCACAAACCTGCAGAGTTATAAATGATAACTCTCGTCCACAAATATATTGAGGGAAGGCAAAGAAGAGGATTTGAAATCAAGGCAGAATTGCAGGAAACAGATTTCAGGAGGTAGATTCGAATCGCCTTTAAAGCACATGAAAAGCGGCAAAACGTTGACAATGATGCCCTTGGCCAAAAAGGGCGTATGCGTTTTTTCCTGAATATATTCAGGAAAAAACGCATACGCCCTTTTTGGCCAACCAAGCAACCTGGAAAGGCAAATCAGCGCTACAAAGAAGTCTCGCTTCCCATCGGTCAAAAGGGCCATGCTGAAAAAAGTGTCAAAACCAGAAATGCAGGACAGGCCATGGAGAAATGGGAGCCTTGCTACACTGATGGGCGGGATGTAAATTGCCAACAGCCACTCTGGAGAAGTGTACGGTGTGTCCTGAAACATCTAAAAAACACAGCTTAGAGAGCATAGGGCACTTCCACGCATGGGGGGATAAAGTGGGAAAATTGAAAATCAGCAAGACACAAGCACCCCAAAGTTTAGGGCTGCTCTGTTGACAAGGACCTCCACTTCATTCCACCTTAAATATCCCAGGAAAGCGAAAAATGGATCAAAAAGTTGTGGTCCTTATGTACAATGGAATATCACTCAGCCATGAAATCAATGTCATAAGGCTAGTAGCAGCATGATGAGTGGATTTAGGTAAGACGATTCTAAGTGAAATAAGTCACACAGAAAAGGACACTTCTCATAAGGTGTCACTTATAGAGGGAATGTAAAAACCGTTACACTTGAACTGAATTACAAAACAGAACAGAGTCACACATGCAGAAAACACACTATGGCTGCTTAACGGGAAAGGTGAGGTGGGGTGATACATAAAACAAGAGTTTCAAATTAGCTCAGATACCGTTCCATAAACCCAATATGTAATAGACAAGACCTACTCCTTGCTCAGAGAACTGGACTCAACACGCCTGATTCACCGCACATGAATATATCTGACTAGTAATAATCTTAAAACCTATGTATTGATATCTCTCTGTTAGTGTGTCAAGTGGGTGTAAAGCGGCATAAACACAGCCGTGAAAAGCAGCTAAACCCCATTATAAAAATAAATTACTTTTAAAAACCCGTGAAACAAAGACAGGGAAAGAGAGAGAAATTCTTACACAATTCGTTCAGGAGCTGTGATGCAACCTGGACTGACCATATCTAGACCCACAGCTGGATGAGACATAAGGGTGGACACTCTTGGGGCTGAGAGGTTTGGTGAGGTTGGGTGAGCAAACGCAGACCCTTTAAAGTAATACTGCGTGCTACCCATCGCATGGGTCCCAAATCTCCAGGTTCAAGGGCAACTTCCTACATCGAAAACATGCATGAGAAACCCAGAAGATGGTACACCGTGTGATGGGGAAAGGTTTCTAAAACGCACCTCATTTCTCATCTCCTTGTGCTCGGGTTCGCCATTCCAGCCACTTTACTAGCAATCTCCCTACTTGGAGCATCAGCACCTTTAACCTCCTGTTCCGTACAGGTTGCAATTTGTCCTGAGGATGAAAGGGAAGACGGGGAACCAATGAGAGACTAGCTCTTGGTGTTGGGACAGGCACAGGTCACTCTATTTTCCCATCAGGAAGAAGAATTAACCACAGGCTCAGCCTGCCCCCCGGAACCAGAACAGGGCCTGAAGCCATCCTGCGCTTTTGCGGCCAGCTCCCAAAAAAGCGACTTGTAAAATGGAGCTTCAGGGCACTGCAATTCACAAACCTGCAGTTATAAATGATAACTCTCGTCCACAAATATATTGAGGGAAGGCAAAGAAGAGGATTTGAAATCAAGGCAGAATTGCAGGAAACAGATTTCAGTAGGTAGATTCGAATCGCCTTTAAAGCACATGAAAAGCGGCAAAACGTTGACAATGATGCCCTTGGCCAAAAAGGGCGTATGCGTTTTTTCCTGAATATATTCAGGAAAAAACGCATACGCCCTTTTTGGCCAACCAAGCAACCTGGAAAGGCAAATCAGCGCTACAAAGAAGTCTCGCTTCCCATCGGTCAAAAGGGCCATGCTGAAAAAAGTGTCAAAACCAGAAATGCAGGACAGGCCATGGAGAAATGGGAGCCTTGCTACACTGATGGGCGGGATGTAAATTGCCAACAGCCACTCTGGAGAAGTGTACGGTGTGTCCTGAAACATCTAAAAAACACAGCTTAGAGAGCATAGGGCACTTCCACGCATGGGGGGATAAAGTGGGAAAATTGAAAATCAGCAAGACACAAGCACCCCAAAGTTTAGGGCTGCTCTGTTGACAAGGACCTCCACTTCATTCCACCTTAAATATCCCAGGAAAGCGAAAAATGGATAAAAAAGTTGTGGTCCTTATGTACAATGGAATATCACTCAGCCATGAAATCAATGTCATAAGGCTAGTAGCAGCATGATGAGTGGATTTAGGTAAGACGATTCTAAGTGAAATAAGTCACACAGAAAAGGACACTTCTCATAAGGTGTCACTTATAGAGGGAATGTAAAAACCGTTACACTTGAACTGAATTACAAAACAGAACAGAGTCACACATGCAGAAAACACACTATGGCTGCTTAACGGGAAAGGTGAGGTGGGGTGATACATAAAACAAGAGCTTCAAATTAGCTCAGATACCGTTCCATAAACCCAATATGTAATAGACAAGACCTACTCCTTGCTCAGAGAACTGGACTCAACACGCCCGATTCACCGCACAAGAATATATCTGACTAGTAATAATCTTAAAACCTATGTATTGATATCTCTCTGTTAGTGTGTCAAGTGGCTGTAAGGCGGCATAAACACAGCCGTGAAAAGCAGCTAAACCCCATTATAAAAATAAATTACTTTTAAAAACCCATGAAACAAAGACAGGGAAAGAGAGAGAAATTCTTACACAATTCGTTCAGGGGCTGTGATACAACCTGGACTGACCATATCTAGACCCACAGCTGGATGAGACATAAGGGTGGACACTCTTGGGGCTGAGAGGTTTGGTGAGGTTGGGTGAGCAAACGCAGACCCTTTAAAGTAATACTGCGTGCTACCCATCGCATGGGTCCCAAATCTCCAGGTTCAAGGGCAACTTCCTACATCGAAAACATGCATGAGAAACCCAGAAGATGGTACACCGTGTGATGGGGAAAGGTTTCTAAAACGCACCTCATTTCTCATCTCCTTGTGCTCGGGTTCGCCATTCCAGCCACTTTACTAGCAATCTCCCTACTTGGAGCCTCAGCACCTTTAACCTCCTGTTCCGTACAGGTTGCAATTTGTCCTGAGGATGAACGGGAAGACGGGGAACCAATGAGAGACTAGCTCTTGGTGTTGGGACAGGCACAGGTCACTCTATTTTCCCATCAGGAAGAAGAATTAACCACAGGCTCAGCCTGCCCCCCGGAACCAGAACAGGGCCTGAAGCCATCCTGCGCTTTTGCGGCCAGCTCCCAAAAAAGCGACTTGTAAAATGGAGCTTCAGGGCACTGCAATTCACAAACCTGCAGAGTTATAAATGATAACTCTCGTCCACAAATATATTGAGGGAAGGCAAAGAAGAGGATTTGAAATCAAGGCAGAATTGCAGGAAACAGATTTCAGGAGGTAGATTCGAATCGCCTTTAAAGCACATGAAAAGCGGCAAAACGTTGACAATGATGCCCTTGGCCAAAAAGGGCGTATGCGTTTTTTCCTGAATATATTCAGGAAAAAACGCATACGCCCTTTTTGGCCAACCAAGCAACCTGGAAAGGCAAATCAGCGCTACAAAGAAGTCTCGCTTCCCATCGGTCAAAAGGGCCATGCTGAAAAAAGTGTCAAAACCAGAAATGCAGGACAGGCCATGGAGAAATGGGAGCCTTGCTACACTGATGGGCGGGATGTAAATTGCCAACAGCCACTCTGGAGAAGTGTACGGTGTGTCCTGAAACATCTAAAAAACACAGCTTAGAGAGCACAGGGCACTTCCACGCATGGGGGGATAAAGTGGGAAAATTGAAAATCAGCAAGACACAAGCACCCCAAAGTTTAGGGCTGCTCTGTTGACAAGGACCTCCACTTCATTCCACCTTAAATATCCCAGGAAAGCGAAAAATGGATAAAAAAGTTGTGGTCCTTTTGTACAATGGAATATCACTCAGCCATGAAATCAATGTCATAAGGCTAGTAGCAGCATGATGAGTGGATTTAGGTAAGACGATTCTAAGTGAAATAAGTCACACAGAAAAGGACACTTCTCATAAGGTGTCACTTATAGAGGGAATGTAAAAACCGTTACACTTGAACTGAATTACAAAACAGAACAGAGTCACACATGCAGAAAACACACTATGGCTGCTTAACGGGAAAGGTGAGGTGGGGTGATACATAAAACAAGAGCTTCAAATTAGCTCAGATACCGTTCCATAAACCCAATATGTAATAGACAAGACCTACTCCTTGCTCAGAGAACTGGACTCAACACACCCGATTCACCGCACAAGAATATATCTGACTAGTAATAATCTTAAAACCTATGTATTGATATCTCTCTGTTAGTGTGTCAAGTGGGTGTAAGGCGGCATAAACACAGCCGTGAAAAGCAGCTAAACCCCATTATAAAAATAAATTAATTTTAAAAACCCATGAAACAAAGACAGGGAAAGAGAGAGAAATTCTTACACAATTCGTTCAGGGGCTGTGATGCAACCTGGACTGACCATATCTAGACCCACAGCTGGATGAGACATAAGGGTGGACACTCTTGGGGCTGAGAGGTTTGGTGAGGTTGGGTGAGCAAACGCAGACCCTTTAAAGTAATACTGCGTGCTACCCATCGCATGGGTCCCAAATCTCCAGGTTCAAGGGCAACTTCCTACATCGAAAACATGCATGAGAAACCCAGAAGATGGTACACCGTGTGATGGGGAAAGGTTTCTAAAACGCACCTCATTTCTCATCTCCTTGTGCTCGGGTTTGCCATTCCAGCCACTTTACTAGCAATCTCCCTACTTGGAGCATCAGCACCTTTAACCTCCTGTTCTGTACAGGTTGCAATTTGTCCTGAGGATGAACGGGAAGATGGGAAACCAATGAGAGACTAGCTCTTGGTGTTGGGACAGGCACAGGTCACTCTATTTTCCCATCAGGAAGAAGAATTAACCACAGGCTCAGCCTGCCCCCCGGAACCAGAACAGGGCCTGAAGCCATCCTGCGCTTTTGCGGCCAGCTCCCAAAAAAGCGACTTGTAAAATGGAGCTTCAGGGCACTGCAATTCACAAACCTGCAGAGTTATAAATGATAACTCTCGTCCACAAATATATTGAGGGAAGGCAAAGAAGAGGATTTGAAATTAAGGCAGAATTGCAGGAAACAGATTTCAGGAGGTAGATTCGAATCGCCTTTAAAGCACATGAAAAGCGGCAAAACGTTGACAATGATGCCCTTGGCCAAAAAGGGCGTATGCGTTTTTTCCTGAATATATTCAGGAAAAAACGCATACGCCCTTTTTGGCCAACCAAGCAACCTGGAAAGGCAAATCAGCGCTACAAAGAAGTCTCGCTTCCCATCGGTCAAAAGGGCCATGCTGAAAAAAGTGTCAAAACCAGAAATGCAGGACAGGCCATGGAGAAATGGGAGCCTTTCTACACTGATGGGCGGGATGTAAATTGCCAACAGCCACTCTGGAGAAGTGTACGGTGTGTCCTGAAACATCTAAAGAACACAGCTTAGAGAGCATAGGGCACTTCCACGCATGGGGGGATAAAGTGGGAAAATTGAAAATCAGCAAGACACAAGCACCCCAAAGTTTAGGGATGCTCTGTTGACAAGGACCTCCACTTCATTCCACCTTAAATATCCCAGGAAAGCGAAAAATGGATAAAAAAGTTGTGGTCCTTATGTACAATGGAATATCACTCAGCCATGAAATCAATGTCATAAGGCTAGTAGCTGCATGATGAGTGGATTTAGGTAAGACGATTCTAAGTGAAATAAGTCACACAGAAAAGGACACTTCTCATAAGGTGTCACTTATAGAGGGAATGTAAAACCCGTTACACTTGAACTGAATTACAAAACAGAACAGAGTCACACATGCAGAAAACACACTATGGCTGCTTAACGGGAAAGGTGAGGTGGGGTGATACATAAAACAAGAGTTTCAAATTAGCTCAGATACCGTTCCATAAACCCAATATGTAATAGACAAGACCTACTCCTTGCTCAGAGAACTGGACTCAACACGCCCGATTCACCGCACAAGAATATATCTGACTAGTAATAATCTTAAAACCTATGTATTGATATCTCTCTGTTAGTGTGTCAAGTGGGTGTAAGGCGGCATAAACACAGCCGTGAAAAGCAGCTAAACCCCATTATAAAAATAAATTACTTTTAAAAACCCATGAAACAAAGACAGGGAAAGAGAGAGAAATTCTTACACAATTCGTTCAGGGGCTGTGATGCAACCTGGACTGACCATATCTAGACCCACAGCTGGATGAGACATAAGGGTGGACACTCTTGGGGCTGAGAGGTTTGGTGAGGTTGGGTGAGCAAACGCAGACCCTTTAAAGTAATACTGCGTGCTACCCATCGCATGGGTCCCAAATCTCCAGGTTCAAGGGCAACTTCCTACATCGAAAACATGCATGAGAAACCCAGAAGATGGTACACCGTGTGATGGGGAAAGGTTTCTAAAACGCACCTCATTTCTCATCTCCTTGTGCTCGGGTTTGCCATTCCAGCCACTTTACTAACAATCTCCCTACTTGGAGCATCAGCACCTTTAACCTCCTGTTCTGTACAGGTTGCAATTTGTCCTGAGGATGAACGGGAAGATGGGAAACCAATGAGAGACTAGCTCTTGGTGTTGGGACAGGCACAGGTCACTCTATTTTCCCATCAGGAAGAAGAATTAACCACAGGCTCAGCCTGCCCCCCGGAACCAGAACAGGGCCTGAAGCCATCCTGCGCTTTTGCGGCCAGCTCCCAAAAAAGCGACTTGTAAAATGGAGCTTCAGGGCACTGCAATTCACAAACCTGCAGAGTTATAAATGATAACTCTCGTCCACAAATATATTGAGGGAAGGCAAAGAAGAGGATTTGAAATTAAGGCAGAATTGCAGGAAACAGATTTCAGGAGGTAGATTCGAATCGCCTTTAAAGCACATGAAAAGCGGCAAAACGTTGACAATGATGCCCTTGGCCAAAAAGGGCGTATGCGTTTTTTCCTGAATATATTCAGGAAAAAACGCATACGCCCTTTTTGGCCAACCAAGCAACCTTGAAAGGCAAATCAGCGCTACAAAGAAGTCTCGCTTCCCTTCGGTCAAAAGGGCCATGCTGAAAAAAGTGTCAAAACCAGAAATGCAGGACAGGCCATGGAGAAATGGGAGCCTTTCTACACTGATGGGCGGGATGTAAATTGCCAACAGCCACTCTGGAGAAGTGTACGGTGTGTCCTGAAACATCTAAAGAACACAGCTTAGAGAGCATAGGGCACTTCCACGCATGGGGGGATAAAGTGGGAAAATTGAAAATCAGCAAGACACAAGCACCCCAAAGTTTAGGGATGCTCTGTTGACAAGGACCTCCACTTCATTCCACCTTAAATATCCCAGGAAAGCGAAAAATGGATCAAAAAGTTGTGGTCCTTATGTACAATGGAATATCACTCAGCCATGAAATCAATGTCATAAGGCTAGTAGCTGCATGATGAGTGGATTTAGGTAAGACGATTCTAAGTGAAATAAGTCACACAGAAAAGGACACTTCTCATAAGGTGTCACTTATAGAGGGAATGTAAAAACCGTTACACTTGAACTGAATTACAAAACAGAACAGAGTCACACATGCAGAAAACACACTATGGCTGCTTAACGGGAAAGGTGAGGTGGGGTGATACATAAAACAAGAGTTTCAAATTAGCTCAGATACCGTTCCATAAACCCAATATGTAATAGACAAGACCTACTCCTTGCTCAGAGAACTGGACTCAACACGCCCGATTCACCGCACAAGAATATATCTGACTAGTAATAATCTTAAAACCTAGGTATTGATATCTCTCTGTTAGTGTGTCAAGTGGGTGTAAAGCGGCATAAACACAGCCGTGAAAAGCAGCTAAACCCCATTATAAAAATAAATTACTTTTAAAAACCCATGAAACAAAGACAGGGAAAGAGAGAGAAATTCTTACACAATTCGTTCAGGGGCTGTGATGCAACCTGGATTGACCATATCTAGACCCACAGCTGGATGAGACATAAGGGTCGACACTCTTGGGGCTGAGAGGTTTGGTGAGGTTGGGTGAGCAAACGCAGACCCTTTAAAGTAATACTGCGTGCTACCCATCGCATGGGTCCCAAATCTCCAGGTTCAAGGGCATCTTCCTACATCGAAAACATGCATGAGAAACCCAGAAGATGGTACACCGTGTGATGGGGAAAGGTTTCTAAAACGCACCTCATTTCTCATCTCCTTGTGCTCGGGTTCGCCATTCCAGCCACTTTACCAGCAATCTCCCTTCTTGGAGCATCAGCACCTTTAACCTCCTGTTCCGTACAGGTTGCAATTTGTCCTGAGGATGAACGGGAAGACGGGGAACCAATGAGAGACTAGCTCTTGGTGTTGGGACAGGCACAGGTCACTCTATTTTCCCATCAGGATGAAGAATTAACCACAGGCTCAGCCTGCCCCCCGGAACCAGAACAGGGCCTGAAGCCATCCTGCGCTTTTGCGGCCAGCTCCCAAAAAAGCGACTTGTAAAATGGAGCTTCAGGGCACTGCAATTCACAAACCTGCAGAGTTATAAATGATAACTCTCGTCCACAAATATATTGAGGGAAGGCAAAGAAGAGGATTTGAAATCAAGGCAGAATTGCAGGAAACAGATTTCAGGAGGTAGATTCGAATCGCTTTTAAAGCACATGAAAAGCGGCAAAACGTTGACAATGATGCCCTTGGCCAAAAAGGGCGTATGCGTTTTTTCCTGAATATATTCAGGAAAAAACGCATACGCCCTTTTTGGCCAACCAAGCAACCTGGAAAGGCAAATCAGCGCTACAAAGAAGTCTCGCTTCCCATCGGTCAAAAGGGCCATGCTGAAAAAAGTGTCAAAACCAGAAATGCAGGACAGGCCATGGAGAAATGGGAGCCTTGCTACACTGATGGGCGGGATGTAAATTGCCAACAGCCACTCTGGAGAAGTGTACGGTGTGTCCTGAAACATCTAAAAAACACAGCTTAGAGAGCATAGGGCACTTCCACGCATGGGGGGATAAAGTGGGAAAATTGAAAATCAGCAAGACACAAGCACCCCAAAGTTTAGGGCTGCTCTGTTGACAAGGACCTCCACTTCATTCCACCTTAAATATCCCAGGAAAGCGAAAAATGGATAAAAAAGTTGTGGTCCTTATGTACAATGGAATATCACTCAGCCATGAAATCAATGTCATAAGGCTAGTAGCAGCATGATGAGTGGATTTAGGTAAGACGATTCTAAGTGAAATAAGTCACACAGAAAAGGACACTTCTCATAAGGTGTCACTTATAGAGGGAATGTAAAAACCGTTACACTTGAACTGAATTACAAAACAGAACAGAGTCACACATGCAGAAAACACACTATGGCTGCTTAACGGAAAAGGTGAGGTGGGGTGATACATAAAACAAGAGCTTCAAATTAGCTCAGATACCGTTCCATAAACCCAATATGTAATAGACAAGACCTACTCCTTGCTCAGAGAACTGGACTCAACACACCCGATTCACCGCACAAGAATATATCTGACTAGTAATAATCTTAAAACCTATGTATTGATATCTCTCTGTTAGTGTGTCAAGTGGGTGTAAGGCGGCATAAACACAGCCGTGAAAAGCAGCTAAACCCCATTATAAAAATAAATTACTTTTAAAAACCCATGAAACAAAGACAGGGAAAGAGAGAGAAATTCTTACACAATTTGTTCAGGGGCTGTGATGCAACCTGGACTGACCATATCTAGACCCACAGCTGGATGAGACATAAGGGTGGACACTCTTGGGGCTGAGAGGTTTGGTGAGGTTGGGTGAGCAAACGCAGACCCTTTAAAGTAATACTGCGTGCTACCCATCGCATGGGTCCCAAATCTCCAGGTTCAAGGGCAACTTCCTACATCGAAAACATGCATGAGAAACCCAGAAGATGGTACACCGTGTGATGGGGAAAGGTTTCTAAAACGCACCTCATTTCTCATCTCCTTGTGCTCGGGTTCGCCATTCCAGCCACTTTACTAGCAATCTCCCTACTTGGAGCCTCAGCACCTTTAACCTCCTGTTCCGTACAGGTTGCAATTTGTCCTGAGGATGAACGGGAAGACGGGGAACCAATGAGAGACTAGCTCTTGGTGTTGGGACAGGCACAGGTCACTCTATTTTCCCATCAGGAAGAAGAATTAACCACAGGCTCAGCCTGCCCCCCGGAACCAGAACAGGGCCTGAAGCCATCCTGCGCTTTTGCGGCCAGCTCCCAAAAAAGCGACTTGTAAAATGGAGCTTCAGGGCACTGCAATTCACAAACCTGCAGAGTTATAAATGATAACTCTCGTCCACAAATATATTGAGGGAAGGCAAAGAAGAGGATTTGAAATCAAGGCAGAATTGCAGGAAACAGATTTCAGGAGGTAGATTCGAATCGCCTTTAAAGCACATGAAAAGCGGCAAAACGTTGACAATGATGCCCTTGGCCAAAAAGGGCGTATGCGTTTTTTCCTGAATATATTCAGGAAAAAACGCATACGCCCTTTTTGGCCAACCAAGCAACCTGGAAAGGCAAATCAGCGCTACAAAGAAGTCTCGCTTCCCATCGGTCAAAAGGGCCATGCTGAAAAAAGTGTCAAAACCAGAAATGCAGGACAGGCCATGGAGAAATGGGAGCCTTGCTACACTGATGGGCGGGATGTAAATTGCCAACAGCCACTCTGGAGAAGTGTACGGTGTGTCCTGAAACATCTAAAAAACACAGCTTAGAGAGCATAGGGCACTTCCACGCATGGGGGGATAAAGTGGGAAAATTGAAAATCAGCAAGACACAAGCACCCCAAAGTTTAGGGCTGCTCTGTTGACAAGGACCTCCACTTCATTCCACCTTAAATATCCCAGGAAAGCGAAAAATGGATAAAAAAGTTGTGGTCCTTATGTACAATGGAATATCACTCAGCCATGAAATCAATGTCATAAGGCTAGTAGCAGCATGATGAGTGGATTTAGGTAAGACGATTCTAAGTGAAATAAGTCACACAGAAAAGGACACTTCTCATAAGGTGTCACTTATAGAGGGAATGTAAAAACCGTTACACTTGAACTGAATTACAAAACAGAACAGAGTCACACATGCAGAAAACACACTATGGCTGCTTAACGGAAAAGGTGAGGTGGGGTGATACATAAAACAAGAGCTTCAAATTAGCTCAGATACCGTTCCATAAACCCAATATGTAATAGACAAGACCTACTCCTTGCTCAGAGAACTGGACTCAACACACCCGATTCACCGCACAAGAATATATCTGACTAGTAATAATCTTAAAACCTATGTATTGATATCTCTCTGTTAGTGTGTCAAGTGGGTGTAAGGCGGCATAAACACAGCCGTGAAAAGCAGCTAAACCCCATTATAAAAATAAATTACTTTTAAAAACCCATGAAACAAAGACAGGGAAAGAGAGAGAAATTCTTACACAATTCGTTCAGGGGCTGTGATGCAACCTGGACTGACCATATCTAGACCCACAGCTGGATGAGACATAAGGGTGGACACTCTTGGGGCTGAGAGGTTTGGTGAGGTTGGGTGAGCAAACGCAGACCCTTTAAAGTAATACTGCGTGCTACCCATCGCATGGGTCCCAAATCTCCAGGTTCAAGGGCAACTTCCTACATCGAAAACACGCATGAGAAACCCAGAAGATGGTACACCGCGTGATGGGGAAAGGTTTCTAAAACGCACCTCATTTCTCATCTCCTTGTGCTCGGGTTTGCCATTCCAGCCACTTTACTAGCAATCTCCCTACTTGGAGCATCAGCACCTTTAACCTCCTGTTCCGTACAGGTTGTAATTTGTCCTGAGGATGAACGGGAAGACGGGAAACCAATGAGAGACTAGCTCTTGGTGTTGGGACAGGCACAGGTCACTCTATTTTCCCATCAGGAAGAAGAATTAACCACAGGCTCAGCCTGCCCCCCGGAACCAGAACAGGGCCTGAAGCCATCCTGCGCTTTTGCGGCCAGCTCCCAAAAAAGCGACTTGTAAAATGGAGCTTCAGGGCACTGCAATTCACAAACCTGCAGAGTTATAAATGATAACTCTCGTCCACAAATATATTGAGGGAAGGCAAAGAAGAGGATTTGAAATCAAGGCAGAATTGCAGGAAACAGATTTCAGGAGGTAGATTCGAATCGCCTTTAAAGCACATGAAAAGCGGCAAAACGTTGACAATGATGCCCTTGGCCAAAAAGGGCGTATGCGTTTTTTCCTGAATATATTCAGGAAAAAACGCATACGCCCTTTTTGGCCAACCAAGCAACCTGGAAAGGCAAATCAGCGCTACAAAGAAGTCTCGCTTCCCATCGGTCAAAAGGGCCATGCTGAAAAAAGTGTCAAAACCAGAAATGCAGGACAGGCCATGGAGAAATGGGAGCCTTGCTACACTGATGGGCGGGATGTAAATTGCCAACAGCCACTCTGGAGAAGTGTACGGTGTGTCCTGAAACATCTAAAAAACACAGCTTAGAGAGCATAGGGCACTTCCACGCATGGGGGGATAAAGTGGGAAAATTGAAAATCAGCAAGACACAAGCACCCCAAAGTTTAGGGCTGCTCTGTTGACAAGGACCTCCACTTCATTCCACCTTAAATATCCCAGGAAAGCGAAAAATGGATAAAAAAGTTGTGGTCCTTATGTACAATGGAATATCACTCAGCCATGAAATCAATGTCATAAGGCTAGTAGCTGCATGATGAGTGGATTTAGGTAAGACGATTCTAAGTGAAATAAGTCACACAGAAAAGGACACTTCTCATAAGGTGTCACTTATAGAGGGAATGTAAAAACCGTTACACTTGAACTGAATTACAAAACAGAACAGAGTCACACATGCAGAAAACACACTATGGCTGCTTAACGGGAAAGGTGAGGTGGGGTGATACATAAAACAAGAGTTTCAAATTAGCTCAGATACCGTTCCATAAACCCAATATGTAATAGACAAGACCTACTCCTTGCTCAGAGAACTGGACTCAACACGCCCGATTCACCGCACAAGAATATATCTGACTAGTAATAATCTTAAAACCTATGTATTGATATCTCTCTGTTAGTGTGTCAAGTGGGTGTAAAGCGGCATAAACACAGCCGTGAAAAGCAGCTAAACCCCATTATAAAAATAAATTACTTTTAAAAACCCATGAAACAAAGACAGGGAAAGAGAGAGAAATTCTTACACAATTCCTTCAGGGGCTGTGATGCAACCTGGATTGACCATATCTAGACCCACAGCTGGATGAGACATAAGGGTCGACACTCTTGGGGCTGAGAGGTTTGGTGAGGTTGGGTGAGCAAACGCAGACCCTTTAAAGTAATACTGCGTGCTACCCATCGCATGGGTCCCAAATCTCCAGGTTCAAGGGCATCTTCCTACATCGAAAACATGCATGAGAAACCCAGAAGATGGTACACCGTGTGATGGGGAAAGGTTTCTAAAACGCACCTCATTTCTCATCTCCTTGTGCTCGGGTTCGCCATTCCAGCCACTTTACCAGCAATCTCCCTTCTTGGAGCATCAGCACCTTTAACCTCCTGTTCCGTACAGGTTGCAATTTGTCCTGAGGATGAACGGGAAGACGGGGAACCAATGAGAGACTAGCTCTTGGTGTTGGGACAGGCACAGGTCACTCTATTTTCCCATCAGGAAGAAGAATTAACCACAGGCTCAGCCTGACCCCCGGAACCAGAACAGGGCCTGAAGCCATCCTGCGCTTTTGCGGCCAGCTCCCAAAAAAGCGACTTGTAAAATGGAGCTTCAGGGCACTGCAATTCACAAACCTGCAGAGTTATAAATGATAACTCTCGTCCACAAATATATTGAGGGAAGGCAAAGAAGAGGATTTGAAATCAAGGCAGAATTGCAGGAAACTGATTTCAGGAGGTAGATTCGAATCGCCTTTAAAGCACATGAAAAGCGGCAAAACGTTGACAATGATGCCCTTGGCCAAAAAGGGCGTATGCGTTTTTTCCTGAATATATTCAGGAAAAAACGCATACGCCCTTTTTGGCCAAACAAGCAATCTGGAAAGGCAAATCAGCGCTACAAAGAAGTCTCGCTTCCCATCGGTCAAAAGGGCCATGCTAAAAAAAGTGTCAAAACCAGAAATGCAGGACAGGCCATGGAGAAATGGGAGCCTTGCTACACTGATGGGCGGGATGTAAATTGCCAACAGCCACTCTGGAGAAGTGTACGGTGTGTCCTGAAACATCTAAAAAACACAGCTTAGAGAGCATAGGGCACTTCCACGCATGGGGGGATAAAGTGGGAAAATTGAAAATCAGCAAGACACAAGCACCCCAAAGTTTAGGGCTGCTCTGTTGACAAGGACCTCCACTTCATTCCACCTTAAATATCCCAGGAAAGCGAAAAATGGATAAAAAAGTTGTGGTCCTTATGTACAATGGAATATCACTCAGCCATGAAATCAATGTCATAAGGCTAGTAGCAGCATGATGAGTGGATTTAGGTAAGACGATTCTAAGTGAAATAAGTCACACAGAAAAGGACACTTCTCATAAGGTGTCACTTATAGAGGGAATGTAAAAACCGTTACACTTGAACTGAATTACAAAACAGAACAGAGTCACACATGCAGAAAACACACTATGGCTGCTTAACGGAAAAGGTGAGGTGGGGTGATACATAAAACAAGAGCTTCAAATTAGCTCAGATACCGTTCCATAAACCCAATATGTAATAGACAAGACCTACTCCTTGCTCAGAGAACTGGACTCAACACACCCGATTCACCGCACAAGAATATATCTGACTAGTAATAATCTTAAAACCTATGTATTGATATCTCTCTGTTAGTGTGTCAAGTGGGTGTAAGGCGGCATAAACACAGCCGTGAAAAGCAGCTAAACCCCATTATAAAAATAAATTACTTTTAAAAACCCATGAAACAAAGACAGGGAAAGAGAGAGAAATTCTTACACAATTTGTTCAGGGGCTGTGATGCAACCTGGACTGACCATATCTAGACCCACAGCTGGATGAGACATAAGGGTGGACACTCTTGGGGCTGAGAGTTTTGGTGAGGTTGGGTGAGCAAACGCAGACCCTTTAAAGTAATACTGCGTGCTACCCATCGCATGGGTCCCAAATCTCCAGGTTCAAGGGCAACTTCCTACATCGAAAACATGCATGAGAAACCCAGAAGATGGTACACCGTGTGATGGGGAAAGGTTTCTAAAACGCACCTCATTTCTCATCTCCTTGTGCTCGGGTTCGCCATTCCAGCCACTTTACTAGCAATCTCCCTACTTGGAGCCTCAGCACCTTTAACCTCCTGTTCCGTACAGGTTGCAATTTGTCCTGAGGATGAACGGGAAGACGGGGAACCAATGAGAGACTAGCTCTTGGTGTTGGGACAGGCACAGGTCACTCTATTTTCCCATCAGGAAGAAGAATTAACCACAGGCTCAGCCTGCCCCCCGGAACCAGAACAGGGCCTGAAGCCATCCTGCGCTTTTGCGGCCAGCTCCCAAAAAAGCGACTTGTAAAATGGAGCTTCAGGGCACTGCAATTCACAAACCTGCAGAGTTATAAATGATAACTCTCGTCCACAAATATATTGAGGGAAGGCAAAGAAGAGGATTTGAAATCAAGGCAGAATTGCAGGAAACAGATTTCAGGAGGTAGATTCGAATCGCCTTTAAAGCACATGAAAAGCGGCAAAACGTTGACAATGATGCCCTTGGCCAAAAAGGGCGTATGCGTTTTTTCCTGAATATATTCAGGAAAAAACGCATACGCCCTTTTTGGCCAACCAAGCAACCTGGAAAGGCAAATCAGCGCTACAAAGAAGTCTCGCTTCCCATCGGTCAAAAGGGCCATGCTGAAAAAAGTGTCAAAACCAGAAATGCAGGACAGGCCATGGAGAAATGGGAGCCTTGCTACACTGATGGGTGGGATGTAAATTGCCAACAGCCACTCTGGAGAAGTGTACGGTGTGTCCTGAAACATCTAAAAAACACAGCTTAGAGAGCATAGGGCACTTCCACGCATGGGGGGATAAAGTGGGAAAATTGAAAATCAGCAAGACACAAGCACCCCAAAGTTTAGGGCTGCTCTGTTGACAAGGACCTCCACTTCATTCCACCTTAAATATCCCAGGAAAGCGAAAAATGGATAAAAAAGTTGTGGTCCTTATGTACAATGGAATATCACTCAGCCATGAAATCAATGTCATAAGGCTAGTAGCAGCATGATGAGTGGATTTAGGTAAGACGATTCTAAGTGAAATAAGTCACACAGAAAAGGACACTTCTCATAAGGTGTCACTTATAGAGGGAATGTAAAAACCGTTACACTTGAACTGAATTACAAAACAGAACAGAGTCACACATGCAGACAACACACTATGGCTGCTTAACGGAAAAGGTGAGGTGGGGTGATACATAAAACAAGAGCTTCAAATTAGCTCAGATACCGTTCCATAAACCCAATATGTAATAGACAAGACCTACTCCTTGCTCAGAGAACTGGACTCAACACACCCGATTCACCGCACAAGAATATATCTGACTAGTAATAATCTTAAAACCTATGTATTGATATCTCTCTGTTAGTGTGTCAAGTGGGTGTAAGGCGGCATAAACACAGCCGTGAAAAGCAGCTAAACCCCATTATAAAAATAAATTACTTTTAAAAACCCATGAAACAAAGACAGGGAAAGAGAGAGAAATTCTTACACAATTCGTTCAGGGGCTGTGATGCAACCTGGACTGACCATATCTAGACCCACAGCTGGATGAGACATAAGGGTGGACACTCTTGGGGCTGAGAGGTTTGGTGAGGTTGGGTGAGCAAACGCAGACCCTTTAAAGTAATACTGCGTGCTACCCATCGCATGGGTCCCAAATCTCCAGGTTCAAGGGCAACTTCCTACATCGAAAACATGCATGAGAAACCCAGAAGATGGTACACCGTGTGATGGGGAAAGGTTTCTAAAACGCACCTCATTTCTCATCTCCTTGTGCTCGGGTTTGCCATTCCAGCCACTTTACTAGCAATCTCCCTACTTGGAGCATCAGCACCTTTAACCTCCTGTTCTGTACAGGTTGCAATTTGTCCTGAGGATGAACGGGAAGATGGGAAACCAATGAGAGACTAGCTCTTGGTGTTGGGACAGGCACAGGTCACTCTATTTTCCCATCAGGAAGAAGAATTAACCACAGGCTCAGCCTGCCCCCCGGAACCAGAACAGGGCCTGAAGCCATCCTGCGCTTTTGCGGCCAGCTCCCAAAAAAGCGACTTGTAAAATGGAGCTTCAGGGCACTGCAATTCACAAACCTGCAGAGTTATAAATGATAACTCTCGTCCACAAATATATTGAGGGAAGGCAAAGAAGAGGATTTGAAATCAAGGCAGAATTGCAGGAAACAGATTTCAGGAGGTAGATTCGAATCGCCTTTAAAGCACATGAAAAGCGGCAAAACGTTGACAATGATGCCCTTGGCCAAAAAGGGCGTATGCGTTTTTTCCTGAATATATTCAGGAAAAAACGCATACGCCCTTTTTGGCCAACCAAGCAACCTGGAAAGGCAAATCAGCGCTACAAAGAAGTCTCGCTTCCCATCGGTCAAAAGGGCCATGCTGAAAAAAGTGTCAAAACCAGAAATGCAGGACAGGCCATGGAGAAATGGGAGCCTTGCTACACTGATGGGCGGGATGTAAATTGCCAACAGCCACTCTGGAGAAGTGTACGATGTGTCCTGAAACATCTAAAAAACACAGCTTAGAGAGCAAAGGGCACTTCCACGCATGGGGGGATAAAGTGGGAAAATTGAAAATCAGCAAGACACAAGCACCCCAAAGTTTAGGGATGCTCTGTTGACAAGGACCTCCACTTCATTCCACCTTAAATATCCCAGGAAAGCGAAAAATGGATAAAAAAGTTGTGGTCCTTATGTACAATGGAATATCACTCAGCCATGAAATCAATGTCATAAGGCTAGTAGCTGCATGATGAGTGGATTTAGGTAAGACGATTCTAAGTGAAATAAGTCACACAGAAAAGGACACTTCTCATAAGGTGTCACTTATAGAGGGAATGTAAAAACCGTTACACTTGAACTGAATTACAAAACAGAACAGAGTCACACATGCAGAAAACACACTATGGCTGCTTAACGGGAAAGGTGAGGTGGGGTGATACATAAAACAAGAGCTTCAAATTAGCTCAGATACCGTTCCATAAACCCAATATGTAATAGACAAGACCTACTCCTTGCTCAGAGAACTGGACTCAACACGCCCGATTCACCGCACAAGAATATATCTGACTAGTAATAATCTTAAAACCTATGTATTGATATCTCTCTGTTAGTGTGTCAAGTGGGTGTAAAGCGGCATAAACACAGCCGTGGAAAGCAGCTAAACCCCATTATAAAAATAAATTACTTTTAAAAACCCATGAAACAAAGACAGGGAAAGAGAGAGAAATTCTTACACAATTCGTTCAGGGGCTGTGATGCAACCTGGATTGACCATATCTAGACCCACAGCTGGATGAGACATAAGGGTCGACACTCTTGGGGCTGAGAGGTTTGGTGAGGTTGGGTGAGCAAACGCAGACCCTTTAAAGTAATACTGCGTGCTACCCATCGCATGGGTCCCAAATCTCCAGGTTCAAGGGCATCTTCCTACATCGAAAACATGCATGAGAAACCCAGAAGATGGTACACCGTGTGATGGGGAAAGGTTTCTAAAACGCACCTCATTTCTCATCTCCTTGTGCTCGGGTTCGCCATTCCAGCCACTTTACCAGCAATCTCCCTTCTTGGAGCATCAGCACCTTTAACCTCCTGTTCCGTACAGGTTGCAATTTGTCCTGAGGATGAACGGGAAGACGGGGAACCAATGAGAGACTAGCTCTTGGTGTTGGGACAGGCACAGGTCACTCTATTTTCCCATCAGGAAGAAGAATTAACCACAGGCTCAGCCTGCCCCCCGGAACCAGAACAGGGCCTGAAGCCATCCTGCGCTTTTGCGGCCAGCTCCCAAAAAAGCGACTTGTAAAATGGAGCTTCAGGGCACTGCAATTCACAAACCTGCAGAGTTACAAATGATAACTCTCGTCCACAAATATATTGAGGGAAGGCAAAGAAGAGGATTTGAAATCAAGGCAGAATTGCAGGAAACAGATTTCAGGAGGTAGATTCGAATCGCCTTTAAAGCACATGAAATGCAGCAAAACGTTGACAATGATGCCCTTGGCCAAAAAGGGCGTATGCGTTTTTTCCTGAATATATTCAGGAAAAAACGCATACGCCCTTTTTGGCCAACCAAGCAACCTGGAAAGGCAAATCAGCGCTACAAAGAAGTCTCGCTTCCCATCGGTCAAAAGGGCCATGCTGAAAAAAGTGTCAAAACCAGAAATGCAGGACAGGCCATGGAGAAATGGGAGCCTTGCTACACTGATGGGCGGGATGTAAATTGCCAACAGCCACTCTGGAGAAGTGTACGGTGTGTCCTGAAACATCTAAAAATCACAGCTTAGAGAGCATAGGGCACTTCCACGCATGGGGGGATAAAGTGGGAAAATTGAAAATCAGCAAGACACAAGCACCCCAAAGTTTAGGGCTGCTCTGTTGACAAGGACCTCCACTTCATTCCACCTTAAATATCCCAGGAAAGCGAAAAATGGATAAAAAAGTTGTGGTCCTTATGTACAATGGAATATCACTCAGCCATGAAATCAATGTCATAAGGCTAGTAGCAGCATGATGAGTGGATTTAGGTAAGACGATTCTAAGTGAAATAAGTCACACAGAAAAGGACACTTCTCATAAGGTGTCACTTATAGAGGGAATGTAAAAACCGTTACACTTGAACTGAATTACAAAACAGAACAGAGTCACACATGCAGAAAACACACTATGGCTGCTTAACGGGAAAGGTGAGGTGGGGTGATACATAAAACAAGAGCTTCAAATTAGCTCAGATACCGTTCCATAAACCCAATATGTAATAGACAAGACCTACTCCTTGCTCAGAGAACTGGACTCAACACGCCCGATTCACCGCACAAGAATATATCTGACTAGTAATAATCTTAAAACCTATATATTGATATCTCTCTGTTAGTGTGTCAAGTGGGTGTAAGGCGGCATAAACACAGCCGTGAAAAGCAGCTAAACCCCATTATAAAAATAAATTACTTTTAAAAACCCATGAAACAAAGACAGGGAAAGAGAGTGAAATTCTTACACAATTTGTTCAGGGGCTGTGATGCAACCTGGACTGACCATATCTAGACCCACAGCTGGATGAGACATAAGGGTGGACACTCTTGGGGCTGAGAGGTTTGGTGAGGTTGGGTGAGCAAACGCAGACCCTTTAAAGTAATACTGCGTGCTACCCATCGCATGGGTCCCAAATCTCCAGGTTCAAGGGCAACTTCCTACATCGAAAACATGCATGAGAAACCCAGAAGATGGTACACCGTGTGATGGGGAAAGGTTTCTAAAACGCACCTCATTTCTCATCTCCTTGTGCTCGGGTTCGCCATTCCAGCCACTTTACTAGCAATCTCCCTACTTGGAGCCTCAGCACCTTTAACCTCCTGTTCCGTACAGGTTGCAATTTGTCCTGAGGATGAACGGGAAGACGGGGAACCAATGAGAGACTAGCTCTTGGTGTTGGGACAGGCACAGGTCACTCTATTTTCCCATCAGGAAGAAGAATTAACCACAGGCTCAGCCTGACCCCCGGAACCAGAACAGGGCCTGAAGCCATCCTGCGCTTTTGCGGCCAGCTCCCAAAAAAGCGACTTGTAAAATGGAGCTTCAGGGCACTGCAATTCACAAACCTGCAGAGTTATAAATGATAACTCTCGTCCACAAATATATTGAGGGAAGGCAAAGAAGAGGATTTGAAATCAAGGCAGAATTGCAGGAAACAGATTTCAGGAGGTAGATTCGAATCGCCTTTAAAGCACATGAAAAGCGGCAAAACGTTGACAATGATGCCCTTGGCCAAAAAGGGCGTATGCGTTTTTTCCTGAATATATTCAGGAAAAAACGCATACGCCCTTTTTGGCCAACCAAGCAACCTGGAAAGGCAAATCAGCGCTACAAAGAAGTCTCGCTTCCCATCGGTCAAAAGGGCCATGCTGAAAAAAGTGTCAAAACCAGAAATGCAGGACAGGCCATGGAGAAATGGGAGCCTTCCTACACTGATGGGCGGGATGTAAATTGCCAACAGCCACTCTGGAGAAGTGTACGGTGTGTCCTGAAACATCTAAAAATCACAGCTTAGAGAGCATAGGGCACTTCCACGCATGGGGGGATAAAGTGGGAAAATTGAAAATCAGCAAGACACAAGCACCCCAAAGTTTAGGGCTGCTCTGTTGACAAGGACCTCCACTTCATTCCATCTTAAATATCCCAGGAAAGCGAAAAATGGATAAAAAAGTTGTGGTCCTTATGTACAATGGAATATCACTCAGCCATGAAATCAATGTCATAAGGCTAGTAGCAGCATGATGAGTGGATTTAGGTAAGACGATTCTAAGTGAAATAAGTCACACAGAAAAGGACACTTCTCATAAGGTGTCACTTATAGAGGGAATGTAAAAACCGTTACACTTGAACTGAATTACAAAACAGAACAGAGTCACACATGCAGAAAACACACTATGGCTGCTTAACGGGAAAGGTGAGGTGGGGTGATACATAAAACAAGAGCTTCAAATTAGCTCAGATACCGTTCCATAAACCCAATATGTAATAGACAAGACCTACTCCTTGCTCAGAGAACTGGACTCAACACGCCCGATTCACCGCACAAGAATATATCTGACTAGTAATAATCTTAAAACCTATATATTGATATCTCTCTGTTAGTGTGTCAAGTGGGTGTAAGGCGGCATAAACACAGCCGTGAAAAGCAGCTAAACCCCATTATAAAAATAAATTACTTTTAAAAACCCATGAAACAAAGACAGGGAAAGAGAGTGAAATTCTTACACAATTTGTTCAGGGGCTGTGATGCAACCTGGACTGACCATATCTAGACCCACAGCTGGATGAGACATAAGGGTGGACACTCTTGGGGCTGAGAGGTTTGGTGAGGTTGGGTGAGCAAACGCAGACCCTTTAAAGTAATACTGCGTGCTACCCATCGCATGGGTCCCAAATCTCCAGGTTCAAGGGCAACTTCCTACATCGAAAACATGCATGAGAAACCCAGAAGATGGTACACCGTGTGATGGGGAAAGGTTTCTAAAACGCACCTCATTTCTCATCTCCTTGTGCTCGGGTTCGCCATTCCAGCCACTTTACTAGCAATCTCCCTACTTGGAGCATCAGCAACTTTAACCTCCTGTTCCGTACAGGTTGCAATTTGTCCTGAGGATGAACGGGAAGACGGGGAACCAATGAGAGACTAGCTCTTGGTGTTGGGACAGGCACAGATCACTCTATTTTCCCATCAGGAAGAAGAATTAACCACAGGCTCAGCCTGCCCCCCGGAACCAGAACAGGGCCTGAAGCCATCCTGCGCTTTTGCGGCCAGCTCCCAAAAAAGCGACTTGTAAAATGGAGCTTCAGGGCACTGCAATTCACAAACCTGCAGAGTTATAAATGATAACTCTCGTCCAAAAATATATTGAGGGAAGGCAAAGAAGAGGATTTGAAATCAAGGCAGAATTGCAGGAAACAGATTTCAGGAGGTAGATTCGAATCGCCTTTAAAGCACATGAAAAGCGGCAAAACGTTGACAATGATGCCCTTGGCCAAAAAGGGCGTATGCGTTTTTTCCTGAATATATTCAGGAAAAAACGCATACGCCCTTTTTGGCCAACCAAGCAACCTGGAAAGGCAAATCAGCGCTACAAAGAAGTCTCGCTTCCCATCGGTCAAAAGGGCCATGCTGAAAAAAGTGTCAAAACCAGAAATGCAGGACAGGCCATGGAGAAATGGGAGCCTTGCTACACTGATGGGCGGGATGTAAATTGCCAACAGCCACTCTGGAGAAGTGTACGGTGTGTCCTGAAACATCTAAAAAACACAGCTTAGAGAGCATAGGGCACTTCCACGCATGGGGGGATAAAGTGGGAAAATTGAAAATCAGCAAGACACAAGCACCCCAAAGTTTAGGGCTGCTCTGTTGACAAGGACCTCCACTTCATTCCACCTTAAATATCCCAGGAAAGCGAAAAATGGATAAAAAAGTTGTGGTCCTTATGTACAATGGAATATCAACCAGCCATGAAATCAATGTCATAAGGCTAGTAGCAGCATGATGAGTGGATTTAGGTAAGACGATTCTAAGTGAAATAAGTCACACAGAAAAGGACACTTCTCATAAGGTGTCACTTATAGAGGGAATGTAAAAACCGTTACACTTGAACTGAATTACAAAACAGAACAGAGTCACACATGCAGAAAACACACTATGGCTGCTTAACGGGAAAGGTGAGGTGGAGTGATACATAAAACAAGAGCTTCAAATTAGCTCAGATACCGTTCCATAAACCCAATATGTAATAGACAAGACCTACTCCTTGCTCAGAGAACTGGACTCAACACGCCCGATTCACCGCACAAGAATATATCTGACTAGTAATAATCTTAAAACCTATATATTGATATCTCTCTGTTAGTGTGTCAAGTGGGTGTAAGGCGGCATAAACACAGCCGTGAAAAGCAGCTAAACCCCATTATAAAAATAAATTACTTTTAAAAACCCATGAAACAAAGACAGGTAAAGACAGTGAAATTCTTACACAATTTGTTCAGGGGCTGTGATGCAACCTGGACTGACCATATCTAGACCCACAGCTGGATGAGACATAAGGGTGGACACTCTTGGGGCTGAGAGTTTTGGTGAGGTTGGGTGAGCAAACGCAGACCCTTTAAAGTAATACTGCGTGCTACCCATCGCATGGGTCCCAAATCTCCAGGTTCAAGGGCAACTTCCTACATCGAAAACATGCATGAGAAACTCAGAAGATGGTACACCGTGTGATGGGGAAAGGTTTCTAAAACGCACCTCATTTCTCATCTCCTTGTGCTCAGGTTCGCCATTCCAGCCACTTTACTAGCAATCTCCCTACTTGGAGCATCAGCAACTTTAACCTCCTGTTCCGTACAGGTTGCAATTTGTCCTGAGGATGAACGGGAAGACGGGGAACCAATGAGAGACTAGCTGTTGAAGTTGGGACAGGCACAGATCACTCTATTTTCCCATCAGGAAGAAGAATTAACCACAGGCTCAGCCTGCCCCCCGGAACCAGAACAGGGCCTGAAGCCATCCTGTGCTTTTGCGGCCAGCTCCCAAAAAAGCGACTTGTAAAATGGAGCTTCAGGGCACTGCAATTCACAAACCTGCAGAGTTATAAATGATAACTCTCGTCCACAAATATATTGAGGGAAGGCAAAGAAGAGGATTTGAAATCAAGGCAGAATTGCAGGAAACAGATTTCAGGAGGTAGATTCGAATCGCCTTTAAAGCACATGAAAAGCGGCAAAACGTTGACAATGATGCCCTTGGCCAAAAAGGGCGTATGCGTTTTTTCCTGAATATATTCAGGAAAAAACGCATACGCCCTTTTTGGCCAACCAAGCAACCTGGAAAGGCAAATCAGCGCTACAAAGAAGTCTCGCTTCCCATCGGTCAAAAGGGCCATGCTGAAAAAAGTGTCAAAACCAGAAATGCAGGACAGGCCATGGAGAAATGGGAGCCTTGCTACACTGATGGGCGGGATGTAAATTGCCAACAGCCACTCTGGAGAAGTGTACGGTGTGTCCTGAAACATCTAAAAAACACAGCTTAGAGAGCATAGGGCACTTCCACGCATGGGGGGATAAAGTGGGAAAATTGAAAATCAGCAAGACACAAGCACCCCAAAGTTTAGGGCTGCTCTGTTGACAAGGACCTCCACTTCATTCCACCTTAAATATCCCAGGAAAGCGAAAAATGGATAAAAAAGTTGTGGTCCTTATGTACAATGGAATATCACTCAGCCATGAAATCAATGTCATAAGGCTAGTAGCAGCATGATGAGTGGATTTAGGTAAGACGATTCTAAGTGAAATAAGTCACACAGAAAAGGACACTTCTCATAAGGTGTCACTTATAGAGGGAATGTAAAAACCGTTACACTTGAACTGAATTACAAAACAGAACAGAGTCACACATGCAGAAAACACACTATGGCTGCTTAACGGGAAAGGTGAGGTGGGGTGATACATAAAACAAGAGTTTCAAATTAGCTCAGATACCGTTCCATAAACCCAATATGTAATAGACAAGACCTACTCCTTGCTCAGAGAACTGGACTCAACACGCCTGATTCACCGCACATGAATATATCTGACTAGTAATAATCTTAAAACCTATGTATTGATATCTCTCTGTTAGTGTGTCAAGTGGGTGTAAAGCGGCATAAACACAGCCGTGAAAAGCAGCTAAACCCCATTATAAAAATAAATTACTTTTAAAAACCCGTGAAACAAAGACAGGGAAAGAGAGAGAAATTCTTACACAATTCGTTCAGGAGCTGTGATGCAACCTGGACTGACCATATCTAGACCCACAGCTGGATGAGACATAAGGGTGGACACTCTTGGGGCTGAGAGGTTTGGTGAGGTTGGGTGAGCAAACGCAGACCCTTTAAAGTAATACTGCGTGCTACCCATCGCATGGGTCCCAAATCTCCAGGTTCAAGGGCAACTTCCTACATCGAAAACATGCATGAGAAACCCAGAAGATGGTACACCGTGTGATGGGGAAAGGTTTCTAAAACGCACCTCATTTCTCATCTCCTTGTGCTCGGGTTCGCCATTCCAGCCACTTTACTAGCAATCTCCCTACTTGGAGCATCAGCACCTTTAACCTCCTGTTCCGTACAGGTTGCAATTTGTCCTGAGGATGAAAGGGAAGACGGGGAACCAATGAGAGACTAGCTCTTGGTGTTGGGACAGGCACAGGTCACTCTATTTTCCCATCAGGAAGAAGAATTAACCACAGGCTCAGCCTGCCCCCCGGAACCAGAACAGGGCCTGAAGCCATCCTGCGCTTTTGCGGCCAGCTCCCAAAAAAGCGACTTGTAAAATGGAGCTTCAGGGCACTGCAATTCACAAACCTGCAGAGTTATAAATGATAACTCTCGTCCACAAATATATTGAGGGAAGGCAAAGAAGAGGATTTGAAATCAAGGCAGAATTGCAGGAAACAGATTTCAGGAGGTAGATTCGAATCGCCTTTAAAGCACATGAAAAGCGGCAAAACGTTGACAATGATGCCCTTGGCCAAAAAGGGCGTATGCGTTTTTTCCTGAATATATTCAGGAAAAAACGCATACGCCCTTTTTGGCCAACCAAGCAACCTGGAAAGGCAAATCAGCGCTACAAAGAAGTCTCGCTTCCCATCGGTCAAAAGGGCCATGCTGAAAAAAGTGTCAAAACCAGAAATGCAGGACAGGCCATGGAGAAATGGGAGCCTTGCTACACTGATGGGCGGGATGTAAATTGCCAACAGCCACTCTGGAGAAGTGTACGGTGTGTCCTGAAACATCTAAAAAACACAGCTTAGAGAGCATAGGGCACTTCCACGCATGGGGGGATAAAGTGGGAAAATTGAAAATCAGCAAGACACAAGCACCCCAAAGTTTAGGGCTGCTCTGTTGACAAGGACCTCCACTTCATTCCACCTTAAATATCCCAGGAAAGCGAAAAATGGATAAAAAAGTTGTGGTCCTTATGTACAATGGAATATCAACCAGCCATGAAATCAATGTCATAAGGCTAGTAGCAGCATGATGAGTGGATTTAGGTAAGACGATTCTAAGTGAAATAAGTCACACAGAAAAGGACACTTCTCATAAGGTGTCACTTATAGAGGGAATGTAAAAACCGTTACACTTGAACTGAATTACAAAACAGAACAGAGTCACACATGCAGAAAACACACTATGGCTGCTTAACGGGAAAGGTGAGGTGGGGTGATACATAAAACAAGAGCTTCAAATTAGCTCAGATACCGTTCCATAAACCCAATATGTAATAGACAAGACCTACTCCTTGCTCAGAGAACTGGACTCAACACGCCCGATTCACCGCACAAGAATATATCTGACTAGTAATAATCTTAAAACCTATATATTGATATCTCTCTGTTAGTGTGTCAAGTGGGTGTAAGGCGGCATAAACACAGCCGTGAAAAGCAGCTAAACCCCATTATAAAAATAAATTACTTTTAAAAACCCATGAAACAAAGACAGGGAAAGACAGTGAAATTCTTACACAATTTGTTCAGGGGCTGTGATGCAACCTGGACTGACCATATCTAGACCCACAGCTGGATGAGACATAAGGGTGGACACTCTTGGGGCTGAGAGTTTTGGTGAGGTTGGGTGAGCAAACGCAGACCCTTTAAAGTAATACTGCGTGCTACCCATCGCATGGGTCCCAAATCTCCAGGTTCAAGGGCAACTTCCTACATCGAAAACATGCATGAGAAACTCAGAAGATGGTACACCGTGTGATGGGGAAAGGTTTCTAAAACGCACCTCATTTCTCATCTCCTTGTGCTCAGGTTCGCCATTCCAGCCACTTTACTAGCAATCTCCCTACTTGGAGCATCAGCAACTTTAACCTCCTGTTCCGTACAGGTTGCAATTTGTCCTGAGGATGAACGGGAAGACGGGGAACCAATGAGAGACTAGCTGTTGAAGTTGGGACAGGCACAGATCACTCTATTTTCCCATCAGGAAGAAGAATTAACCACAGGCTCAGCCTGCCCCCCGGAACCAGAACAGGGCCTGAAGCCATCCTGTGCTTTTGCGGCCAGCTCCCAAAAAAGCGACTTGTAAAATGGAGCTTCAGGGCACTGCAATTCACAAACCTGCAGAGTTATAAATGATAACTCTCGTCCACAAATATATTGAGGGAAGGCAAAGAAGAGGATTTGAAATCAAGGCAGAATTGCAGGAAACAGATTTCAGGAGGTAGATTCGAATCGCCTTTAAAGCACATGAAAAGCGGCAAAACGTTGACAATGATGCCCTTGGCCAAAAAGGGCGTATGCGTTTTTTCCTGAATATATTCAGGAAAAAACGCATACGCCCTTTTTGGCCAACCAAGCAACCTGGAAAGGCAAATCAGCGCTACAAAGAAGTCTCGCTTCCCATCGGTCAAAAGGGCCATGCTGAAAAAAGTGTCAAAACCAGAAATGCAGGACAGGCCATGGAGAAATGGGAGCCTTGCTACACTGATGGGCGGGATGTAAATTGCCAACAGCCACTCTGGAGAAGTGTACGGTGTGTCCTGAAACATCTAAAAAACACAGCTTAGAGAGCATAGGGCACTTCCACGCATGGGGGGATAAAGTGGGAAAATTGAAAATCAGCAAGACACAAGCACCCCAAAGTTTAGGGCTGCTCTGTTGACAAGGACCTCCACTTCATTCCACCTTAAATATCCCAGGAAAGCGAAAAATGGATAAAAAAGTTGTGGTCCTTATGTACAATGGAATATCACTCAGCCATGAAATCAATGTCATAAGGCTAGTAGCAGCATGATGAGTGGATTTAGGTAAGACGATTCTAAGTGAAATAAGTCACACAGAAAAGGACACTTCTCATAAGGTGTCACTTATAGAGGGAATGTAAAAACCGTTACACTTGAACTGAATTACAAAACAGAACAGAGTCACACATGCAGAAAACACACTATGGCTGCTTAACGGGAAAGGTGAGGTGGGGTGATACATAAAACAAGAGTTTCAAATTAGCTCAGATACCGTTCCATAAACCCAATATGTAATAGACAAGACCTACTCCTTGCTCAGAGAACTGGACTCAACACGCCTGATTCACCGCACATGAATATATCTGACTAGTAATAATCTTAAAACCTATGTATTGATATCTCTCTGTTAGTGTGTCAAGTGGGTGTAAAGCGGCATAAACACAGCCGTGAAAAGCAGCTAAACCCCATTATAAAAATAAATTACTTTTAAAAACCCGTGAAACAAAGACAGGGAAAGAGAGAGAAATTCTTACACAATTCGTTCAGGAGCTGTGATGCAACCTGGACTGACCATATCTAGACCCACAGCTGGATGAGACATAAGGGTGGACACTCTTGGGGCTGAGAGGTTTGGTGAGGTTGGGTGAGCAAACGCAGACCCTTTAAAGTAATACTGCGTGCTACCCATCGCATGGGTCCCAAATCTCCAGGTTCAAGGGCAACTTCCTACATCGAAAACATGCATGAGAAACCCAGAAGATGGTACACCGTGTGATGGGGAAAGGTTTCTAAAACGCACCTCATTTCTCATCTCCTTGTGCTCGGGTTCGCCATTCCAGCCACTTTACTAGCAATCTCCCTACTTGGAGCATCAGCACCTTTAACCTCCTGTTCCGTACAGGTTGCAATTTGTCCTGAGGATGAAAGGGAAGACGGGGAACCAATGAGAGACTAGCTCTTGGTGTTGGGACAGGCACAGGTCACTCTATTTTCCCATCAGGAAGAAGAATTAACCACAGGCTCAGCCTGCCCCCCGGAACCAGAACAGGGCCTGAAGCCATCCTGCGCTTTTGCGGCCAGCTCCCAAAAAAGCGACTTGTAAAATGGAGCTTCAGGGCACTGCAATTCACAAACCTGCAGTTATAAATGATAACTCTCGTCCACAAATATATTGAGGGAAGGCAAAGAAGAGGATTTGAAATCAAGGCAGAATTGCAGGAAACAGATTTCAGTAGGTAGATTCGAATCGCCTTTAAAGCACATGAAAAGCGGCAAAACGTTGACAATGATGCCCTTGGCCAAAAAGGGCGTATGCGTTTTTTCCTGAATATATTCAGGAAAAAACGCATACGCCCTTTTTGGCCAACCAAGCAACCTGGAAAGGCAAATCAGCGCTACAAAGAAGTCTCGCTTCCCATCGGTCAAAAGGGCCATGCTGAAAAAAGTGTCAAAACCAGAAATGCAGGACAGGCCATGGAGAAATGGGAGCCTTGCTACACTGATGGGCGGGATGTAAATTGCCAACAGCCACTCTGGAGAAGTGTACGGTGTGTCCTGAAACATCTAAAAAACACAGCTTAGAGAGCATAGGGCACTTCCACGCATGGGGGGATAAAGTGGGAAAATTGAAAATCAGCAAGACACAAGCACCCCAAAGTTTAGGGCTGCTCTGTTGACAAGGACCTCCACTTCATTCCACCTTAAATATCCCAGGAAAGCGAAAAATGGATAAAAAAGTTGTGGTCCTTATGTACAATGGAATATCACTCAGCCATGAAATCAATGTCATAAGGCTAGTAGCAGCATGATGAGTGGATTTAGGTAAGACGATTCTAAGTGAAATAAGTCACACAGAAAAGGACACTTCTCATAAGGTGTCACTTATAGAGGGAATGTAAAAACCGTTACACTTGAACTGAATTACAAAACAGAACAGAGTCACACATGCAGAAAACACACTATGGCTGCTTAACGGGAAAGGTGAGGTGGGGTGATACATAAAACAAGAGCTTCAAATTAGCTCAGATACCGTTCCATAAACCCAATATGTAATAGACAAGACCTACTCCTTGCTCAGAGAACTGGACTCAACACGCCCGATTCACCGCACAAGAATATATCTGACTAGTAATAATCTTAAAACCTATGTATTGATATCTCTCTGTTAGTGTGTCAAGTGGCTGTAAGGCGGCATAAACACAGCCGTGAAAAGCAGCTAAACCCCATTATAAAAATAAATTACTTTTAAAAACCCATGAAACAAAGACAGGGAAAGAGAGAGAAATTCTTACACAATTCGTTCAGGGGCTGTGATACAACCTGGACTGACCATATCTAGACCCACAGCTGGATGAGACATAAGGGTGGACACTCTTGGGGCTGAGAGGTTTGGTGAGGTTGGGTGAGCAAACGCAGACCCTTTAAAGTAATACTGCGTGCTACCCATCGCATGGGTCCCAAATCTCCAGGTTCAAGGGCAACTTCCTACATCGAAAACATGCATGAGAAACCCAGAAGATGGTACACCGTGTGATGGGGAAAGGTTTCTAAAACGCACCTCATTTCTCATCTCCTTGTGCTCGGGTTCGCCATTCCAGCCACTTTACTAGCAATCTCCCTACTTGGAGCATCAGCACCTTTAACCTCCTGTTCCGTACAGGTTGCAATTTGTCCTGAGGATGAAAGGGAAGACGGGGAACCAATGAGAGACTAGCTCTTGGTGTTGGGACAGGCACAGGTCACTCTATTTTCCCATCAGGAAGAAGAATTAACCACAGGCTCAGCCTGCCCCCCGGAACCAGAACAGGGCCTGAAGCCATCCTGCGCTTTTGCGGCCAGCTCCCAAAAAAGCGACTTGTAAAATGGAGCTTCAGGGCACTGCAATTCACAAACCTGCAGTTATAAATGATAACTCTCGTCCACAAATATATTGAGGGAAGGCAAAGAAGAGGATTTGAAATCAAGGCAGAATTGCAGGAAACAGATTTCAGTAGGTAGATTCGAATCGCCTTTAAAGCACATGAAAAGCGGCAAAACGTTGACAATGATGCCCTTGGCCAAAAAGGGCGTATGCGTTTTTTCCTGAATATATTCAGGAAAAAACGCATACGCCCTTTTTGGCCAACCAAGCAACCTGGAAAGGCAAATCAGCGCTACAAAGAAGTCTCGCTTCCCATCGGTCAAAAGGGCCATGCTGAAAAATGTGTCAAAACCAGAAATGCAGGACAGGCCATGGAGAAATGGGAGCCTTGCTACACTGATGGGCGGGATGTAAATTGCCAACAGCCACTCTGGAGAAGTGTACGGTGTGTCCTGAAACATCTAAAAAACACAGCTTAGAGAGCATAGGGCACTTCCACGCATGGGGGGATAAAGTGGGAAAATTGAAAATCAGCAAGACACAAGCACCCCAAAGTTTAGGGCTGCTCTGTTGACAAGGACCTCCACTTCATTCCACCTTAAATATCCCAGGAAAGCGAAAAATGGATAAAAAAGTTGTGGTCCTTATGTACAATGGAATATCACTCAGCCATGAAATCAATGTCATAAGGCTAGTAGCAGCATGATGAGTGGATTTAGGTAAGACGATTCTAAGTGAAATAAGTCACACAGAAAAGGACACTTCTCATAAGGTGTCACTTATAGAGGGAATGTAAAAACCGTTACACTTGAACTGAATTACAAAACAGAACAGAGTCACACATGCAGAAAACACACTATGGCTGCTTAACGGGAAAGGTGAGGTGGGGTGATACATAAAACAAGAGCTTCAAATTAGCTCAGATACCGTTCCATAAACCCAATATGTAATAGACAAGACCTACTCCTTGCTCAGAGAACTGGACTCAACACGCCCGATTCACCGCACAAGAATATATCTGACTAGTAATAATCTTAAAACCTATGTATTGATATCTCTCTGTTAGTGTGTCAAGTGGCTGTAAGGCGGCATAAACACAGCCGTGAAAAGCAGCTAAACCCCATTATAAAAATAAATTACTTTTAAAAACCCATGAAACAAAGACAGGGAAAGAGAGAGAAATTCTTACACAATTCGTTCAGGGGCTGTGATACAACCTGGACTGACCATATCTAGACCCACAGCTGGATGAGACATAAGGGTGGACACTCTTGGGGCTGAGAGGTTTGGTGAGGTTGGGTGAGCAAACGCAGACCCTTTAAAGTAATACTGCGTGCTACCCATCGCATGGGTCCCAAATCTCCAGGTTCAAGGGCAACTTCCTACATCGAAAACATGCATGAGAAACCCAGAAGATGGTACACCGTGTGATGGGGAAAGGTTTCTAAAACGCACCTCATTTCTCATCTCCTTGTGCTCGGGTTCGCCATTCCAGCCACTTTACTAGCAATCTCCCTACTTGGAGCCTCAGCACCTTTAACCTCCTGTTCCGTACAGGTTGCAATTTGTCCTGAGGATGAACGGGAAGACGGGGAACCAATGAGAGACTAGCTCTTGGTGTTGGGACAGGCACAGGTCACTCTATTTTCCCATCAGGAAGAAGAATTAACCACAGGCTCAGCCTGCCCCCCGGAACCAGAACAGGGCCTGAAGCCATCCTGCGCTTTTGCGGCCAGCTCCCAAAAAAGCGACTTGTAAAATGGAGCTTCAGGGCACTGCAATTCACAAACCTGCAGAGTTATAAATGATAACTCTCGTCCACAAATATATTGAGGGAAGGCAAAGAAGAGGATTTGAAATCAAGGCAGAATTGCAGGAAACAGATTTCAGGAGGTAGATTCGAATCGCCTTTAAAGCACATGAAAAGCGGCAAAACGTTGACAATGATGCCCTTGGCCAAAAAGGGCGTATGCGTTTTTTCCTGAATATATTCAGGAAAAAACGCATACGCCCTTTTTGGCCAACCAAGCAACCTGGAAAGGCAAATCAGCGCTACAAAGAAGTCTCGCTTCCCATCGGTCAAAAGGGCCATGCTGAAAAAAGTGTCAAAACCAGAAATGCAGGACAGGCCATGGAGAAATGGGAGCCTTGCTACACTGATGGGCGGGATGTAAATTGCCAACAGCCACTCTGGAGAAGTGTACGGTGTGTCCTGAAACATCTAAAAAACACAGCTTAGAGAGCACAGGGCACTTCCACGCATGGGGGGATAAAGTGGGAAAATTGAAAATCAGCAAGACACAAGCACCCCAAAGTTTAGGGCTGCTCTGTTGACAAGGACCTCCACTTCATTCCACCTTAAATATCCCAGGAAAGCGAAAAATGGATAAAAAAGTTGTGGTCCTTATGTACAATGGAATATCACTCAGCCATGAAATCAATGTCATAAGGCTAGTAGCAGCATGATGAGTGGATTTAGGTAAGACGATTCTAAGTGAAATAAGTCACACAGAAAAGGACACTTCTCATAAGGTGTCACTTATAGAGGGAATGTAAAAACCGTTACACTTGAACTGAATTACAAAACAGAACAGAGTCACACATGCAGAAAACACACTATGGCTGCTTAACGGGAAAGGTGAGGTGGGGTGATACATAAAACAAGAGCTTCAAATTAGCTCAGATACCGTTCCATAAACCCAATATGTAATAGACAAGACCTACTCCTTGCTCAGAGAACTGGACTCAACACACCCGATTCACCGCACAAGAATATATCTGACTAGTAATAATCTTAAAACCTATGTATTGATATCTCTCTGTTAGTGTGTCAAGTGGGTGTAAGGCGGCATAAACACAGCCGTGAAAAGCAGCTAAACCCCATTATAAAAATAAATTAATTTTAAAAACCCATGAAACAAAGACAGGGAAAGAGAGAGAAATTCTTACACAATTCGTTCAGGGGCTGTGATGCAACCTGGACTGACCATATCTAGACCCACAGCTGGATGAGACATAAGGGTGGACACTCTTGGGGCTGAGAGGTTTGGTGAGGTTGGGTGAGCAAACGCAGACCCTTTAAAGTAATACTGCGTGCTACCCATCGCATGGGTCCCAAATCTCCAGGTTCAAGGGCAACTTCCTACATCGAAAACATGCATGAGAAACCCAGAAGATGGTACACCGTGTGATGGGGAAAGGTTTCTAAAACGCACCTCATTTCTCATCTCCTTGTGCTCGGGTTTGCCATTCCAGCCACTTTACTAGCAATCTCCCTACTTGGAGCATCAGCACCTTTAACCTCCTGTTCTGTACAGGTTGCAATTTGTCCTGAGGATGAACGGGAAGATGGGAAACCAATGAGAGACTAGCTCTTGGTGTTGGGACAGGCACAGGTCACTCTATTTTCCCATCAGGAAGAAGAATTAACCACAGGCTCAGCCTGCCCCCCGGAACCAGAACAGGGCCTGAAGCCATCCTGCGCTTTTGCGGCCAGCTCCCAAAAAAGCGACTTGTAAAATGGAGCTTCAGGGCACTGCAATTCACAAACCTGCAGAGTTATAAATGATAACTCTCGTCCACAAATATATTGAGGGAAGGCAAAGAAGAGGATTTGAAATTAAGGCAGAATTGCAGGAAACAGATTTCAGGAGGTAGATTCGAATCGCCTTTAAAGCACATGAAAAGCGGCAAAACGTTGACAATGATGCCCTTGGCCAAAAAGGGCGTATGCGTTTTTTCCTGAATATATTCAGGAAAAAACGCATACGCCCTTTTTGGCCAACCAAGCAACCTGGAAAGGCAAATCAGCGCTACAAAGAAGTCTCGCTTCCCATCGGTCAAAAGGGCCATGCTGAAAAAAGTGTCAAAACCAGAAATGCAGGACAGGCCATGGAGAAATGGGAGCCTTTCTACACTGATGGGCGGGATGTAAATTGCCAACAGCCACTCTGGAGAAGTGTACGGTGTGTCCTGAAACATCTAAAGAACACAGCTTAGAGAGCATAGGGCACTTCCACGCATGGGGGGATAAAGTGGGAAAATTGAAAATCAGCAAGACACAAGCACCCCAAAGTTTAGGGATGCTCTGTTGACAAGGACCTCCACTTCATTCCACCTTAAATATCCCAGGAAAGCGAAAAATGGATAAAAAAGTTGTGGTCCTTATGTACAATGGAATATCACTCAGCCATGAAATCAATGTCATAAGGCTAGTAGCTGCATGATGAGTGGATTTAGGTAAGACGATTCTAAGTGAAATAAGTCACACAGAAAAGGACACTTCTCATAAGGTGTCACTTATAGAGGGAATGTAAAAACCGTTACACTTGAACTGAATTACAAAACAGAACAGAGTCACACATGCAGAAAACACACTATGGCTGCTTAACGGGAAAGGTGAGGTGGGGTGATACATAAAACAAGAGTTTCAAATTAGCTCAGATACCGTTCCATAAACCCAATATGTAATAGACAAGACCTACTCCTTGCTCAGAGAACTGGACTCAACACGCCCAATTCACCGCACAAGAATATATCTGACTAGTAATAATCTTAAAACCTATGTATTGATATCTCTCTGTTAGTGTGTCAAGTGGGTGTAAGGCGGCATAAACACAGCCGTGAAAAGCAGCTAAACCCCATTATAAAAATAAATTACTTTTAAAAACCCATGAAACAAAGACAGGGAAAGAGAGAGAAATTCTTACACAATTCGTTCAGGGGCTGTGATGCAACCTGGACTGACCATATCTAGACCCACAGCTGGATGAGACATAAGGGTGGACACTCTTGGGGCTGAGAGGTTTGGTGAGGTTGGGTGAGCAAACGCAGACCCTTTAAAGTAATACTGCGTGCTACCCATCGCATGGGTCCCAAATCTCCAGGTTCAAGGGCAACTTCCTACATCGAAAACATGCATGAGAAACCCAGAAGATGGTACACCGTGTGATGGGGAAAGGTTTCTAAAACGCACCTCATTTCTCATCTCCTTGTGCTCGGGTTTGCCATTCCAGCCACTTTACTAACAATCTCCCTACTTGGAGCATCAGCACCTTTAACCTCCTGTTCTGTACAGGTTGCAATTTGTCCTGAGGATGAACGGGAAGATGGGAAACCAATGAGAGACTAGCTCTTGGTGTTGGGACAGGCACAGGTCACTCTATTTTCCCATCAGGAAGAAGAATTAACCACAGGCTCAGCCTGCCCCCCGGAACCAGAACAGGGCCTGAAGCCATCCTGCGCTTTTGCGGCCAGCTCCCAAAAAAGCGACTTGTAAAATGGAGCTTCAGGGCACTGCAATTCACAAACCTGCAGAGTTATAAATGATAACTCTCGTCCACAAATATATTGAGGGAAGGCAAAGAAGAGGATTTGAAATTAAGGCAGAATTGCAGGAAACAGATTTCAGGAGGTAGATTCGAATCGCCTTTAAAGCACATGAAAAGCGGCAAAACGTTGACAATGATGCCCTTGGCCAAAAAGGGCGTATGCGTTTTTTCCTGAATATATTCAGGAAAAAACGCATACGCCCTTTTTGGCCAACCAAGCAACCTTGAAAGGCAAATCAGCGCTACAAAGAAGTCTCGCTTCCCTTCGGTCAAAAGGGCCATGCTGAAAAAAGTGTCAAAACCAGAAATGCAGGACAGGCCATGGAGAAATGGGAGCCTTTCTACACTGATGGGCGGGATGTAAATTGCCAACAGCCACTCTGGAGAAGTGTACGGTGTGTCCTGAAACATCTAAAGAACACAGCTTAGAGAGCATAGGGCACTTCCACGCATGGGGGGATAAAGTGGGAAAATTGAAAATCAGCAAGACACAAGCACCCCAAAGTTTAGGGATGCTCTGTTGACAAGGACCTCCACTTCATTCCACCTTAAATATCCCAGGAAAGCGAAAAATGGATCAAAAAGTTGTGGTCCTTATGTACAATGGAATATCACTCAGCCATGAAATCAATGTCATAAGGCTAGTAGCTGCATGATGAGTGGATTTAGGTAAGACGATTCTAAGTGAAATAAGTCACACAGAAAAGGACACTTCTCATAAGGTGTCACTTATAGAGGGAATGTAAAAACCGTTACACTTGAACTGAATTACAAAACAGAACAGAGTCACACATGCAGAAAACACACTATGGCTGCTTAACGGGAAAGGTGAGGTGGGGTGATACATAAAACAAGAGTTTCAAATTAGCTCAGATACCGTTCCATAAACCCAATATGTAATAGACAAGACCTACTCCTTGCTCAGAGAACTGGACTCAACACGCCCGATTCACCGCACAAGAATATATCTGACTAGTAATAATCTTAAAACCTAGGTATTGATATCTCTCTGTTAGTGTGTCAAGTGGGTGTAAAGCGGCATAAACACAGCCGTGAAAAGCAGCTAAACCCCATTATAAAAATAAATTACTTTTAAAAACCCATGAAACAAAGACAGGGAAAGAGAGAGAAATTCTTACACAATTCGTTCAGGGGCTGTGATACAACCTGGACTGACCATATCTAGACCCACAGCTGGATGAGACATAAGGGTGGACACTCTTGGGGCTGAGAGGTTTGGTGAGGTTGGGTGAGCAAACGCAGACCCTTTAAAGTAATACTGCGTGCTACCCATCGCATGGGTCCCAAATCTCCAGGTTCAAGGGCAACTTCCTACATCGAAAACATGCATGAGAAACCCAGAAGATGGTACACCGTGTGATGGGGAAAGGTTTCTAAAACGCACCTCATTTCTCATCTCCTTGTGCTCGGGTTCGCCATTCCAGCCACTTTACTAGCAATCTCCCTACTTGGAGCCTCAGCACCTTTAACCTCCTGTTCCGTACAGGTTGCAATTTGTCCTGAGGATGAACGGGAAGACGGGGAACCAATGAGAGACTAGCTCTTGGTGTTGGGACAGGCACAGGTCACTCTATTTTCCCATCAGGAAGAAGAATTAACCACAGGCTCAGCCTGCCCCCCGGAACCAGAACAGGGCCTGAAGCCATCCTGCGCTTTTGCGGCCAGCTCCCAAAAAAGCGACTTGTAAAATGGAGCTTCAGGGCACTGCAATTCACAAACCTGCAGAGTTATAAATGATAACTCTCGTCCACAAATATATTGAGGGAAGGCAAAGAAGAGGATTTGAAATCAAGGCAGAATTGCAGGAAACAGATTTCAGGAGGTAGATTCGAATCGCCTTTAAAGCACATGAAAAGCGGCAAAACGTTGACAATGATGCCCTTGGCCAAAAAGGGCGTATGCGTTTTTTCCTGAATATATTCAGGAAAAAACGCATACGCCCTTTTTGGCCAACCAAGCAACCTGGAAAGGCAAATCAGCGCTACAAAGAAGTCTCGCTTCCCATCGGTCAAAAGGGCCATGCTGAAAAAAGTGTCAAAACCAGAAATGCAGGACAGGCCATGGAGAAATGGGAGCCTTGCTACACTGATGGGCGGGATGTAAATTGCCAACAGCCACTCTGGAGAAGTGTACGGTGTGTCCTGAAACATCTAAAAAACACAGCTTAGAGAGCACAGGGCACTTCCACGCATGGGGGGATAAAGTGGGAAAATTGAAAATCAGCAAGACACAAGCACCCCAAAGTTTAGGGCTGCTCTGTTGACAAGGACCTCCACTTCATTCCACCTTAAATATCCCAGGAAAGCGAAAAATGGATAAAAAAGTTGTGGTCCTTATGTACAATGGAATATCACTCAGCCATGAAATCAATGTCATAAGGCTAGTAGCAGCATGATGAGTGGATTTAGGTAAGACGATTCTAAGTGAAATAAGTCACACAGAAAAGGACACTTCTCATAAGGTGTCACTTATAGAGGGAATGTAAAAACCGTTACACTTGAACTGAATTACAAAACAGAACAGAGTCACACATGCAGAAAACACACTATGGCTGCTTAACGGGAAAGGTGAGGTGGGGTGATACATAAAACAAGAGCTTCAAATTAGCTCAGATACCGTTCCATAAACCCAATATGTAATAGACAAGACCTACTCCTTGCTCAGAGAACTGGACTCAACACACCCGATTCACCGCACAAGAATATATCTGACTAGTAATAATCTTAAAACCTATGTATTGATATCTCTCTGTTAGTGTGTCAAGTGGGTGTAAGGCGGCATAAACACAGCCGTGAAAAGCAGCTAAACCCCATTATAAAAATAAATTAATTTTAAAAACCCATGAAACAAAGACAGGGAAAGAGAGAGAAATTCTTACACAATTCGTTCAGGGGCTGTGATGCAACCTGGACTGACCATATCTAGACCCACAGCTGGATGAGACATAAGGGTGGACACTCTTGGGGCTGAGAGGTTTGGTGAGGTTGGGTGAGCAAACGCAGACCCTTTAAAGTAATACTGCGTGCTACCCATCGCATGGGTCCCAAATCTCCAGGTTCAAGGGCAACTTCCTACATCGAAAACATGCATGAGAAACCCAGAAGATGGTACACCGTGTGATGGGGAAAGGTTTCTAAAACGCACCTCATTTCTCATCTCCTTGTGCTCGGGTTTGCCATTCCAGCCACTTTACTAGCAATCTCCCTACTTGGAGCATCAGCACCTTTAACCTCCTGTTCTGTACAGGTTGCAATTTGTCCTGAGGATGAACGGGAAGATGGGAAACCAATGAGAGACTAGCTCTTGGTGTTGGGACAGGCACAGGTCACTCTATTTTCCCATCAGGAAGAAGAATTAACCACAGGCTCAGCCTGCCCCCCGGAACCAGAACAGGGCCTGAAGCCATCCTGCGCTTTTGCGGCCAGCTCCCAAAAAAGCGACTTGTAAAATGGAGCTTCAGGGCACTGCAATTCACAAACCTGCAGAGTTATAAATGATAACTCTCGTCCACAAATATATTGAGGGAAGGCAAAGAAGAGGATTTGAAATTAAGGCAGAATTGCAGGAAACAGATTTCAGGAGGTAGATTCGAATCGCCTTTAAAGCACATGAAAAGCGGCAAAACGTTGACAATGATGCCCTTGGCCAAAAAGGGCGTATGCGTTTTTTCCTGAATATATTCAGGAAAAAACGCATACGCCCTTTTTGGCCAACCAAGCAACCTGGAAAGGCAAATCAGCGCTACAAAGAAGTCTCGCTTCCCATCGGTCAAAAGGGCCATGCTGAAAAAAGTGTCAAAACCAGAAATGCAGGACAGGCCATGGAGAAATGGGAGCCTTTCTACACTGATGGGCGGGATGTAAATTGCCAACAGCCACTCTGGAGAAGTGTACGGTGTGTCCTGAAACATCTAAAGAACACAGCTTAGAGAGCATAGGGCACTTCCACGCATGGGGGGATAAAGTGGGAAAATTGAAAATCAGCAAGACACAAGCACCCCAAAGTTTAGGGATGCTCTGTTGACAAGGACCTCCACTTCATTCCACCTTAAATATCCCAGGAAAGCGAAAAATGGATAAAAAAGTTGTGGTCCTTATGTACAATGGAATATCACTCAGCCATGAAATCAATGTCATAAGGCTAGTAGCTGCATGATGAGTGGATTTAGGTAAGACGATTCTAAGTGAAATAAGTCACACAGAAAAGGACACTTCTCATAAGGTGTCACTTATAGAGGGAATGTAAAAACCGTTACACTTGAACTGAATTACAAAACAGAACAGAGTCACACATGCAGAAAACACACTATGGCTGCTTAACGGGAAAGGTGAGGTGGGGTGATACATAAAACAAGAGTTTCAAATTAGCTCAGATACCGTTCCATAAACCCAATATGTAATAGACAAGACCTACTCCTTGCTCAGAGAACTGGACTCAACACGCCCAATTCACCGCACAAGAATATATCTGACTAGTAATAATCTTAAAACCTATGTATTGATATCTCTCTGTTAGTGTGTCAAGTGGGTGTAAGGCGGCATAAACACAGCCGTGAAAAGCAGCTAAACCCCATTATAAAAATAAATTACTTTTAAAAACCCATGAAACAAAGACAGGGAAAGAGAGAGAAATTCTTACACAATTCGTTCAGGGGCTGTGATGCAACCTGGACTGACCATATCTAGACCCACAGCTGGATGAGACATAAGGGTGGACACTCTTGGGGCTGAGAGGTTTGGTGAGGTTGGGTGAGCAAACGCAGACCCTTTAAAGTAATACTGCGTGCTACCCATCGCATGGGTCCCAAATCTCCAGGTTCAAGGGCAACTTCCTACATCGAAAACATGCATGAGAAACCCAGAAGATGGTACACCGTGTGATGGGGAAAGGTTTCTAAAACGCACCTCATTTCTCATCTCCTTGTGCTCGGGTTTGCCATTCCAGCCACTTTACTAACAATCTCCCTACTTGGAGCATCAGCACCTTTAACCTCCTGTTCTGTACAGGTTGCAATTTGTCCTGAGGATCAACGGGAAGATGGGAAACCAATGAGAGACTAGCTCTTGGTGTTGGGACAGGCACAGGTCACTCTATTTTCCCATCAGGAAGAAGAATTAACCACAGGCTCAGCCTGCCCCCCGGAACCAGAACAGGGCCTGAAGCCATCCTGCGCTTTTGCGGCCAGCTCCCAAAAAAGCGACTTGTAAAATGGAGCTTCAGGGCACTGCAATTCACAAACCTGCAGAGTTATAAATGATAACTCTCGTCCACAAATATATTGAGGGAAGGCAAAGAAGAGGATTTGAAATTAAGGCAGAATTGCAGGAAACAGATTTCAGGAGGTAGATTCGAATCGCCTTTAAAGCACATGAAAAGCGGCAAAACGTTGACAATGATGCCCTTGGCCAAAAAGGGCGTATGCGTTTTTTCCTGAATATATTCAGGAAAAAACGCATACGCCCTTTTTGGCCAACCAAGCAACCTTGAAAGGCAAATCAGCGCTACAAAGAAGTCTCGCTTCCCTTCGGTCAAAAGGGCCATGCTGAAAAAAGTGTCAAAACCAGAAATGCAGGACAGGCCATGGAGAAATGGGAGCCTTTCTACACTGATGGGCGGGATGTAAATTGCCAACAGCCACTCTGGAGAAGTGTACGGTGTGTCCTGAAACATCTAAAGAACACAGCTTAGAGAGCATAGGGCACTTCCACGCATGGGGGGATAAAGTGGGAAAATTGAAAATCAGCAAGACACAAGCACCCCAAAGTTTAGGGATGCTCTGTTGACAAGGACCTCCACTTCATTCCACCTTAAATATCCCAGGAAAGCGAAAAATGGATCAAAAAGTTGTGGTCCTTATGTACAATGGAATATCACTCAGCCATGAAATCAATGTCATAAGGCTAGTAGCTGCATGATGAGTGGATTTAGGTAAGACGATTCTAAGTGAAATAAGTCACACAGAAAAGGACACTTCTCATAAGGTGTCACTTATAGAGGGAATGTAAAAACCGTTACACTTGAACTGAATTACAAAACAGAACAGAGTCACACATGCAGAAAACACACTATGGCTGCTTAACGGGAAAGGTGAGGTGGGGTGATACATAAAACAAGAGTTTCAAATTAGCTCAGATACCGTTCCATAAACCCAATATGTAATAGACAAGACCTACTCCTTGCTCAGAGAACTGGACTCAACACGCCCGATTCACCGCACAAGAATATATCTGACTAGTAATAATCTTAAAACCTAGGTATTGATATCTCTCTGTTAGTGTGTCAAGTGGGTGTAAAGCGGCATAAACACAGCCGTGAAAAGCAGCTAAACCCCATTATAAAAATAAATTACTTTTAAAAACCCATGAAACAAAGACAGGGAAAGAGAGAGAAATTCTTACACAATTCGTTCAGGGGCTGTGATGCAACCTGGATTGACCATATCTAGACCCACAGCTGGATGAGACATAAGGGTCGACACTCTTGGGGCTGAGAGGTTTGGTGAGGTTGGGTGAGCAAACGCAGACCCTTTAAAGTAATACTGCGTGCTACCCATCGCATGGGTCCCAAATCTCCAGGTTCAAGGGCATCTTCCTACATCGAAAACATGCATGAGAAACCCAGAAGATGGTACACCGTGTGATGGGGAAAGGTTTCTAAAACGCACCTCATTTCTCATCTCCTTGTGCTCGGGTTCGCCATTCCAGCCACTTTACCAGCAATCTCCCTTCTTGGAGCATCAGCACCTTTAACCTCCTGTTCCGTACAGGTTGCAATTTGTCCTGAGGATGAACGGGAAGACGGGGAACCAATGAGAGACTAGCTCTTGGTGTTGGGACAGGCACAGGTCACTCTATTTTCCCATCAGGATGAAGAATTAACCACAGGCTCAGCCTGCCCCCCGGAACCAGAACAGGGCCTGAAGCCATCCTGCGCTTTTGCGGCCAGCTCCCAAAAAAGCGACTTGTAAAATGGAGCTTCAGGGCACTGCAATTCACAAACCTGCAGAGTTATAAATGATAACTCTCGTCCACAAATATATTGAGGGAAGGCAAAGAAGAGGATTTGAAATCAAGGCAGAATTGCAGGAAACAGATTTCAGGAGGTAGATTCGAATCGCTTTTAAAGCACATGAAAAGCGGCAAAACGTTGACAATGATGCCCTTGGCCAAAAAGGGCGTATGCGTTTTTTCCTGAATATATTCAGGAAAAAACGCATACGCCCTTTTTGGCCAACCAAGCAACCTGGAAAGGCAAATCAGCGCTACAAAGAAGTCTCGCTTCCCATCGGTCAAAAGGGCCATGCTGAAAAAAGTGTCAAAACCAGAAATGCAGGACAGGCCATGGAGAAATGGGAGCCTTGCTACACTGATGGGCGGGATGTAAATTGCCAACAGCCACTCTGGAGAAGTGTACGGTGTGTCCTGAAACATCTAAAAAACACAGCTTAGAGAGCATAGGGCACTTCCACGCATGGGGGGATAAAGTGGGAAAATTGAAAATCAGCAAGACACAAGCACCCCAAAGTTTAGGGCTGCTCTGTTGACAAGGACCTCCACTTCATTCCACCTTAAATATCCCAGGAAAGCGAAAAATGGATAAAAAAGTTGTGGTCCTTATGTACAATGGAATATCACTCAGCCATGAAATCAATGTCATAAGGCTAGTAGCAGCATGATGAGTGGATTTAGGTAAGACGATTCTAAGTGAAATAAGTCACACAGAAAAGGACACTTCTCATAAGGTGTCACTTATAGAGGGAATGTAAAAACCGTTACACTTGAACTGAATTACAAAACAGAACAGAGTCACACATGCAGAAATCACACTATGGCTGCTTAACGGAAAAGGTGAGGTGGGGTGATACATAAAACAAGAGCTTCAAATTAGCTCAGATACCGTTCCATAAACCCAATATGTAATAGACAAGACCTACTCCTTGCTCAGAGAACTGGACTCAACACACCCGATTCACCGCACAAGAATATATCTGACTAGTAATAATCTTAAAACCTATGTATTGATATCTCTCTGTTAGTGTGTCAAGTGGGTGTAAGGCGGCATAAACACAGCCGTGAAAAGCAGCTAAACCCCATTATAAAAATAAATTACTTTTAAAAACCCATGAAACAAAGACAGGGAAAGAGAGAGAAATTCTTACACAATTTGTTCAGGGGCTGTGATGCAACCTGGACTGACCATATCTAGACCCACAGCTGGATGAGACATAAGGGTGGACACTCTTGGGGCTGAGAGGTTTGGTGAGGTTGGGTGAGCAAACGCAGACCCTTTAAAGTAATACTGCGTGCTACCCATCGCATGGGTCCCAAATCTCCAGGTTCAAGGGCAACTTCCTACATCGAAAACATGCATGAGAAACCCAGAAGATGGTACACCGTGTGATGGGGAAAGGTTTCTAAAACGCACCTCATTTCTCATCTCCTTGTGCTCGGGTTCGCCATTCCAGCCACTTTACTAGCAATCTCCCTACTTGGAGCCTCAGCACCTTTAACCTCCTGTTCCGTACAGGTTGCAATTTGTCCTGAGGATGAACGGGAAGACGGGGAACCAATGAGAGACTAGCTCTTGGTGTTGGGACAGGCACAGGTCACTCTATTTTCCCATCAGGAAGAAGAATTAACCACAGGCTCAGCCTGCCCCCCGGAACCAGAACAGGGCCTGAAGCCATCCTGCGCTTTTGCGGCCAGCTCCCAAAAAAGCGACTTGTAAAATGGAGCTTCAGGGCACTGCAATTCACAAACCTGCAGAGTTATAAATGATAACTCTCGTCCACAAATATATTGAGGGAAGGCAAAGAAGAGGATTTGAAATCAAGGCAGAATTGCAGGAAACAGATTTCAGGAGGTAGATTCGAATCGCCTTTAAAGCACATGAAAAGCGGCAAAACGTTGACAATGATGCCCTTGGCCAAAAAGGGCGTATGCGTTTTTTCCTGAATATATTCAGGAAAAAACGCATACGCCCTTTTTGGCCAACCAAGCAACCTGGAAAGGCAAATCAGCGCTACAAAGAAGTCTCGCTTCCCATCGGTCAAAAGGGCCATGCTGAAAAAAGTGTCAAAACCAGAAATGCAGGACAGGCCATGGAGAAATGGGAGCCTTGCTACACTGATGGGTGGGATGTAAATTGCCAACAGCCACTCTGGAGAAGTGTACGGTGTGTCCTGAAACATCTAAAAAACACAGCTTAGAGAGCATAGGGCACTTCCACGCATGGGGGGATAAAGTGGGAAAATTGAAAATCAGCAAGACACAAGCACCCCAAAGTTTAGGGCTGCTCTGTTGACAAGGACCTCCACTTCATTCCACCTTAAATATCCCAGGAAAGCGAAAAATGGATAAAAAAGTTGTGGTCCTTATGTACAATGGAATATCACTCAGCCATGAAATCAATGTCATAAGGCTAGTAGCAGCATGATGAGTGGATTTAGGTAAGACGATTCTAAGTGAAATAAGTCACACAGAAAAGGACACTTCTCATAAGGTGTCACTTATAGAGGGAATGTAAAAACCGTTACACTTGAACTGAATTACAAAACAGAACAGAGTCACACATGCAGACAACACACTATGGCTGCTTAACGGAAAAGGTGAGGTGGGGTGATACATAAAACAAGAGCTTCAAATTAGCTCAGATACCGTTCCATAAACCCAATATGTAATAGACAAGACCTACTCCTTGCTCAGAGAACTGGACTCAACACACCCGATTCACCGCACAAGAATATATCTGACTAGTAATAATCTTAAAACCTATGTATTGATATCTCTCTGTTAGTGTGTCAAGTGGGTGTAAGGCGGCATAAACACAGCCGTGAAAAGCAGCTAAACCCCATTATAAAAATAAATTACTTTTAAAAACCCATGAAACAAAGACAGGGAAAGAGAGAGAAATTCTTACACAATTCGTTCAGGGGCTGTGATGCAACCTGTACTGACCATATCTAGACCCACAGCTGGATGAGACATAAGGGTGGACACTCTTGGGGCTGAGAGGTTTGGTGAGGTTGGGTGAGCAAACGCAGACCCTTTAAAGTAATACTGCGTGCTACCCATCGCATGGGTCCCAAATCTCCAGGTTCAAGGGCAACTTCCTACATCGAAAACATGCATGAGAAACCCAGAAGATGGTACACCGTGTGATGGGGAAAGGTTTCTAAAACGCACCTCATTTCTCATCTCCTTGTGCTCGGGTTTGCCATTCCAGCCACTTTACTAGCAATCTCCCTACTTGGAGCATCAGCACCTTTAACCTCCTGTTCTGTACAGGTTGCAATTTGTCCTGAGGATGAACGGGAAGATGGGAAACCAATGAGAGACTAGCTCTTGGTGTTGGGACAGGCACAGGTCACTCTATTTTCCCATCAGGAAGAAGAATTAACCACAGGCTCAGCCTGCCCCCCGGAACCAGAACAGGGCCTGAAGCCATCCTGCGCTTTTGCGGCCAGCTCCCAAAAAAGCGACTTGTAAAATGGAGCTTCAGGGCACTGCAATTCACAAACCTGCAGAGTTATAAATGATAACTCTCGTCCACAAATATATTGAGGGAAGGCAAAGAAGAGGATTTGAAATCAAGGCAGAATTGCAGGAAACAGATTTCAGGAGGTAGATTCGAATCGCCTTTAAAGCACATGAAAAGCGGCAAAACGTTGACAATGATGCCCTTGGCCAAAAAGGGCGTATGCGTTTTTTCCTGAATATATTCAGGAAAAAACGCATACGCCCTTTTTGGCCAACCAAGCAACCTGGAAAGGCAAATCAGCGCTACAAAGAAGTCTCGCTTCCCATCGGTCAAAAGGGCCATGCTGAAAAAAGTGTCAAAACCAGAAATGCAGGACAGGCCATGGAGAAATGGGAGCCTTGCTACACTGATGGGCGGGATGTAAATTGCCAACAGCCACTCTGGAGAAGTGTACGATGTGTCCTGAAACATCTAAAAAACACAGCTTAGAGAGCAAAGGGCACTTCCACGCATGGGGGGATAAAGTGGGAAAATTGAAAATCAGCAAGACACAAGCACCCCAAAGTTTAGGGATGCTCTGTTGACAAGGACCTCCACTTCATTCCACCTTAAATATCCCAGGAAAGCGAAAAATGGATAAAAAAGTTGTGGTCCTTATGTACAATGGAATATCACTCAGCCATGAAATCAATGTCATAAGGCTAGTAGCTGCATGATGAGTGGATTTAGGTAAGACGATTCTAAGTGAAATAAGTCACACAGAAAAGGACACTTCTCATAAGGTGTCACTTATAGAGGGAATGTAAAAACCGTTACACTTGAACTGAATTACAAAACAGAACAGAGTCACACATGCAGAAAACACACTATGGCTGCTTAACGGGAAAGGTGAGGTGGGGTGATACATAAAACAAGAGCTTCAAATTAGCTCAGATACCGTTCCATAAACCCAATATGTAATAGACAAGACCTACTCCTTGCTCAGAGAACTGGACTCAACACGCCCGATTCACCGCACAAGAATATATCTGACTAGTAATAATCTTAAAACCTATGTATTGATATCTCTCTGTTAGTGTGTCAAGTGGGTGTAAAGCGGCATAAACACAGCCGTGGAAAGCAGCTAAACCCCATTATAAAAATAAATTACTTTTAAAAACCCATGAAACAAAGACAGGGAAAGAGAGAGAAATTCTTACACAATTCGTTCAGGGGCTGTGATGCAACCTGGATTGACCATATCTAGACCCACAGCTGGATGAGACATAAGGGTCGACACTCTTGGGGCTGAGAGGTTTGGTGAGGTTGGGTGAGCAAACGCAGACCCTTTAAAGTAATACTGCGTGCTACCCATCGCATGGGTCCCAAATCTCCAGGTTCAAGGGCAACTTCCTACATCGAAAACATGCATGAGAAACCCAGAAGATGGTACACCGTGTGATGGGGAAAGGTTTCTAAAACGCACCTCATTTCTCATCTCCTTGTGCTCGGGTTTGCCATTCCAGCCACTTTACTAGCAATCTCCCTACTTGGAGCATCAGCACCTTTAACCTCCTGTTCTGTACAGGTTGCAATTTGTCCTGAGGATGAACGGGAAGATGGGAAACCAATGAGAGACTAGCTCTTGGTGTTGGGACAGGCACAGGTCACTCTATTTTCCCATCAGGAAGAAGAATTAACCACAGGCTCAGCCTGCCCCCCGGAACCAGAACAGGGCCTGAAGCCATCCTGCGCTTTTGCGGCCAGCTCCCAAAAAAGCGACTTGTAAAATGGAGCTTCAGGGCACTGCAATTCACAAACCTGCAGAGTTATAAATGATAACTCTCGTCCACAAATATATTGAGGGAAGGCAAAGAAGAGGATTTGAAATTAAGGCAGAATTGCAGGAAACAGATTTCAGGAGGTAGATTCGAATCGCCTTTAAAGCACATGAAAAGCGGCAAAACGTTGACAATGATGCCCTTGGCCAAAAAGGGCGTATGCGTTTTTTCCTGAATATATTCAGGAAAAAACGCATACGCCCTTTTTGGCCAACCAAGCAACCTGGAAAGGCAAATCAGCGCTACAAAGAAGTCTCGCTTCCCATCGGTCAAAAGGGCCATGCTGAAAAAAGTGTCAAAACCAGAAATGCAGGACAGGCCATGGAGAAATGGGAGCCTTGCTACACTGATGGGCGGGATGTAAATTGCCAACAGCCACTCTGGAGAAGTGTACGATGTGTCCTGAAACATCTAAAAAACACAGCTTAGAGAGCAAAGGGCACTTCCACGCATGGGGGGATAAAGTGGGAAAATTGAAAATCAGCAAGACACAAGCACCCCAAAGTTTAGGGATGCTCTGTTGACAAGGACCTCCACTTCATTCCACCTTAAATATCCCAGGAAAGCGAAAAATGGATAAAAAAGTTGTGGTCCTTATGTACAATGGAATATCACTCAGCCATGAAATCAATGTCATAAGGCTAGTAGCTGCATGATGAGTGGATTTAGGTAAGACGATTCTAAGTGAAATAAGTCACACAGAAAAGGACACTTCTCATAAGGTGTCACTTATAGAGGGAATGTAAAAACCGTTACACTTGAACTGAATTACAAAACAGAACAGAGTCACACATGCAGAAAACACACTATGGCTGCTTAACGGGAAAGGTGAGGTGGGGTGATACATAAAACAAGAGCTTCAAATTAGCTCAGATACCGTTCCATAAACCCAATATGTAATAGACAAGACCTACTCCTTGCTCAGAGAACTGGACTCAACACGCCCGATTCACCGCACAAGAATATATCTGACTAGTAATAATCTTAAAACCTATGTATTGATATCTCTCTGTTAGTGTGTCAAGTGGGTGTAAAGCGGCATAAACACAGCCGTGGAAAGCAGCTAAACCCCATTATAAAAATAAATTACTTTTAAAAACCCATGAAACAAAGACAGGGAAAGAGAGAGAAATTCTTACACAATTCGTTCAGGGGCTGTGATGCAACCTGGATTGACCATATCTAGACCCACAGCTGGATGAGACATAAGGGTCGACACTCTTGGGGCTGAGAGGTTTGGTGAGGTTGGGTGAGCAAACGCAGACCCTTTAAAGTAATACTGCGTGCTACCCATCGCATGGGTCCCAAATCTCCAGGTTCAAGGGCATCTTCCTACATCGAAAACATGCATGAGAAACCCAGAAGATGGTACACCGTGTGATGGGGAAAGGTTTCTAAAACGCACCTCATTTCTCATCTCCTTGTGCTCGGGTTCGCCATTCCAGCCACTTTACCAGCAATCTCCCTTCTTGGAGCATCAGCACCTTTAACCTCCTGTTCCGTACAGGTTGCAATTTGTCCTGAGGATGAACGGGAAGACGGGGAACCAATGAGAGACTAGCTCTTGGTGTTGGGACAGGCACAGGTCACTCTATTTTCCCATCAGGAAGAAGAATTAACCACAGGCTCAGCCTGCCCCCCGGAACCAGAACAGGGCCTGAAGCCATCCTGCGCTTTTGCGGCCAGCTCCCAAAAAAGCGACTTGTAAAATGGAGCTTCAGGGCACTGCAATTCACAAACCTGCAGAGTTATAAATGATAACTCTCGTCCACAAATATATTGAGGGAAGGCAAAGAAGAGGATTTGAAATCAAGGCAGAATTGCAGGAAACAGATTTCAGGAGGTAGATTCGAATCGCTTTTAAAGCACATGAAAAGCGGCAAAACGTTGACAATGATGCCCTTGGCCAAAAAGGGCGTATGCGTTTTTTCCTGAATATATTCAGGAAAAAACGCATACGCCCTTTTTGGCCAACCAAGCAACCTGGAAAGGCAAATCAGCGCTACAAAGAAGTCTCGCTTCCCATCGGTCAAAAGGGCCATGCTGAAAAAAGTGTCAAAACCAGAAATGCAGGACAGGCCATGGAGAAATGGGAGCCTTGCTACACTGATGGGCGGGATGTAAATTGCCAACAGCCACTCTGGAGAAGTGTACGGTGTGTCCTGAAACATCTAAAAAACACAGCTTAGAGAGCATAGGGCACTTCCACGCATGGGGGGATAAAGTGGGAAAATTGAAAATCAGCAAGACACAAGCACCCCAAAGTTTAGGGCTGCTCTGTTGACAAGGACCTCCACTTCATTCCACCTTAAATATCCCAGGAAAGCGAAAAATGGATAAAAAAGTTGTGGTCCTTATGTACAATGGAATATCACTCAGCCATGAAATCAATGTCATAAGGCTAGTAGCAGCATGATGAGTGGATTTAGGTAAGACGATTCTAAGTGAAATAAGTCACACAGAAAAGGACACTTCTCATAAGGTGTCACTTATAGAGGGAATGTAAAAACCGTTACACTTGAACTGAATTACAAAACAGAACAGAGTCACACATGCAGAAATCACACTATGGCTGCTTAACGGAAAAGGTGAGGTGGGGTGATACATAAAACAAGAGCTTCAAATTAGCTCAGATACCGTTCCATAAACCCAATATGTAATAGACAAGACCTACTCCTTGCTCAGAGAACTGGACTCAACACACCCGATTCACCGCACAAGAATATATCTGACTAGTAATAATCTTAAAACCTATGTATTGATATCTCTCTGTTAGTGTGTCAAGTGGGTGTAAGGCGGCATAAACACAGCCGTGAAAAGCAGCTAAACCCCATTATAAAAATAAATTACTTTTAAAAACCCATGAAACAAAGACAGGGAAAGAGAGAGAAATTCTTACACAATTTGTTCAGGGGCTGTGATGCAACCTGGACTGACCATATCTAGACCCACAGCTGGATGAGACATAAGGGTGGACACTCTTGGGGCTGAGAGGTTTGGTGAGGTTGGGTGAGCAAACGCAGACCCTTTAAAGTAATACTGCGTGCTACCCATCGCATGGGTCCCAAATCTCCAGGTTCAAGGGCAACTTCCTACATCGAAAACATGCATGAGAAACCCAGAAGATGGTACACCGTGTGATGGGGAAAGGTTTCTAAAACGCACCTCATTTCTCATCTCCTTGTGCTCGGGTTCGCCATTCCAGCCACTTTACTAGCAATCTCCCTACTTGGAGCCTCAGCACCTTTAACCTCCTGTTCCGTACAGGTTGCAATTTGTCCTGAGGATGAACGGGAAGACGGGGAACCAATGAGAGACTAGCTCTTGGTGTTGGGACAGGCACAGGTCACTCTATTTTCCCATCAGGAAGAAGAATTAACCACAGGCTCAGCCTGCCCCCCGGAACCAGAACAGGGCCTGAAGCCATCCTGCGCTTTTGCGGCCAGCTCCCAAAAAAGCGACTTGTAAAATGGAGCTTCAGGGCACTGCAATTCACAAACCTGCAGAGTTATAAATGATAACTCTCGTCCACAAATATATTGAGGGAAGGCAAAGAAGAGGATTTGAAATCAAGGCAGAATTGCAGGAAACAGATTTCAGGAGGTAGATTCGAATCGCCTTTAAAGCACATGAAAAGCGGCAAAACGTTGACAATGATGCCCTTGGCCAAAAAGGGCGTATGCGTTTTTTCCTGAATATATTCAGGAAAAAACGCATACGCCCTTTTTGGCCAACCAAGCAACCTGGAAAGGCAAATCAGCGCTACAAAGAAGTCTCGCTTCCCATCGGTCAAAAGGGCCATGCTGAAAAAAGTGTCAAAACCAGAAATGCAGGACAGGCCATGGAGAAATGGGAGCCTTGCTACACTGATGGGTGGGATGTAAATTGCCAACAGCCACTCTGGAGAAGTGTACGGTGTGTCCTGAAACATCTAAAAAACACAGCTTAGAGAGCATAGGGCACTTCCACGCATGGGGGGATAAAGTGGGAAAATTGAAAATCAGCAAGACACAAGCACCCCAAAGTTTAGGGCTGCTCTGTTGACAAGGACCTCCACTTCATTCCACCTTAAATATCCCAGGAAAGCGAAAAATGGATAAAAAAGTTGTGGTCCTTATGTACAATGGAATATCACTCAGCCATGAAATCAATGTCATAAGGCTAGTAGCAGCATGATGAGTGGATTTAGGTAAGACGATTCTAAGTGAAATAAGTCACACAGAAAAGGACACTTCTCATAAGGTGTCACTTATAGAGGGAATGTAAAAACCGTTACACTTGAACTGAATTACAAAACAGAACAGAGTCACACATGCAGACAACACACTATGGCTGCTTAACGGAAAAGGTGAGGTGGGGTGATACATAAAACAAGAGCTTCAAATTAGCTCAGATACCGTTCCATAAACCCAATATGTAATAGACAAGACCTACTCCTTGCTCAGAGAACTGGACTCAACACACCCGATTCACCGCACAAGAATATATCTGACTAGTAATAATCTTAAAACCTATGTATTGATATCTCTCTGTTAGTGTGTCAAGTGGGTGTAAGGCGGCATAAACACAGCCGTGAAAAGCAGCTAAACCCCATTATAAAAATAAATTACTTTTAAAAACCCATGAAACAAAGACAGGGAAAGAGAGAGAAATTCTTACACAATTCGTTCAGGGGCTGTGATGCAACCTGTACTGACCATATCTAGACCCACAGCTGGATGAGACATAAGGGTGGACACTCTTGGGGCTGAGAGGTTTGGTGAGGTTGGGTGAGCAAACGCAGACCCTTTAAAGTAATACTGCGTGCTACCCATCGCATGGGTCCCAAATCTCCAGGTTCAAGGGCAACTTCCTACATCGAAAACATGCATGAGAAACCCAGAAGATGGTACACCGTGTGATGGGGAAAGGTTTCTAAAACGCACCTCATTTCTCATCTCCTTGTGCTCGGGTTCGCCATTCCAGCCACTTTACCAGCAATCTCCCTTCTTGGAGCATCAGCACCTTTAACCTCCTGTTCCGTACAGGTTGCAATTTGTCCTGAGGATGAACGGGAAGACGGGGAACCAATGAGAGACTAGCTCTTGGTGTTGGGACAGGCACAGGTCACTCTATTTTCCCATCAGGAAGAAGAATTAACCACAGGCTCAGCCTGCCCCCCGGAACCAGAACAGGGCCTGAAGCCATCCTGCGCTTTTGCGGCCAGCTCCCAAAAAAGCGACTTGTAAAATGGAGCTTCAGGGCACTGCAATTCACAAACCTGCGGAGTTACAAATGATAACTCTCGTCCACAAATATATTGAGGGAAGGCAAAGAAGAGGATTTGAAATCAAGGCAGAATTGCAGGAAACAGATTTCAGGAGGTAGATTCGAATCGCCTTTAAAGCACATGAAATGCAGCAAAACGTTGACAATGATGCCCTTGGCCAAAAAGGGCGTATGCGTTTTTTCCTGAATATATTCAGGAAAAAACGCATACGCCCTTTTTGGCCAACCAAGCAACCTGGAAAGGCAAATCAGCGCTACAAAGAAGTCTCGCTTCCCATCGGTCAAAAGGGCCATGCTGAAAAAAGTGTCAAAACCAGAAATGCAGGACAGGCCATGGAGAAATGGGAGCCTTGCTACACTGATGGGCGGGATGTAAATTGCCAACAGCCACTCTGGAGAAGTGTACGGTGTGTCCTGAAACATCTAAAAATCACAGCTTAGAGAGCATAGGGCACTTCCACGCATGGGGGGATAAAGTGGGAAAATTGAAAATCAGCAAGACACAAGCACCCCAAAGTTTAGGGCTGCTCTGTTGACAAGGACCTCCACTTCATTCCACCTTAAATATCCCAGGAAAGCGAAAAATGGATAAAAAAGTTGTGGTCCTTATGTACAATGGAATATCACTCAGCCATGAAATCAATGTCATAAGGCTAGTAGCAGCATGATGAGTGGATTTAGGTAAGACGATTCTAAGTGAAATAAGTCACACAGAAAAGGACACTTCTCATAAGGTGTCACTTATAGAGGGAATGTAAAAACCGTTACACTTGAACTGAATTACAAAACAGAACAGAGTCACACATGCAGAAAACACACTATGGCTGCTTAACGGGAAAGGTGAGGTGGGGTGATACATAAAACAAGAGCTTCAAATTAGCTCAGATACCGTTCCATAAACCCAATATGTAATAGACAAGACCTACTCCTTGCTCAGAGAACTGGACTCAACACGCCCGATTCACCGCACAAGAATATATCTGACTAGTAATAATCTTAAAACCTATATATTGATATCTCTCTGTTAGTGTGTCAAGTGGGTGTAAGGCGGCATAAACACAGCCGTGAAAAGCAGCTAAACCCCATTATAAAAATAAATTACTTTTAAAAACCCATGAAACAAAGACAGGGAAAGAGAGTGAAATTCTTACACAATTTGTTCAGGGGCTGTGATGCAACCTGGACTGACCATATCTAGACCCACAGCTGGATGAGACATAAGGGTGGACACTCTTGGGGCTGAGAGGTTTGGTGAGGTTGGGTGAGCAAACGCAGACCCTTTAAAGTAATACTGCGTGCTACCCATCGCATGGGTCCCAAATCTCCAGGTTCAAGGGCAACTTCCTACATCGAAAACATGCATGAGAAACCCAGAAGATGGTACACCGTGTGATGGGGAAAGGTTTCTAAAACGCACCTCATTTCTCATCTCCTTGTGCTCGGGTTCGCCATTCCAGCCACTTTACTAGCAATCTCCCTACTTGGAGCCTCAGCACCTTTAACCTCCTGTTCCGTACAGGTTGCAATTTGTCCTGAGGATGAACGGGAAGACGGGGAACCAATGAGAGACTAGCTCTTGGTGTTGGGACAGGCACAGGTCACTCTATTTTCCCATCAGGAAGAAGAATTAACCACAGGCTCAGCCTGACCCCCGGAACCAGAACAGGGCCTGAAGCCATCCTGCGCTTTTGCGGCCAGCTCCCAAAAAAGCGACTTGTAAAATGGAGCTTCAGGGCACTGCAATTCACAAACCTGCAGAGTTATAAATGATAACTCTCGTCCACAAATATATTGAGGGAAGGCAAAGAAGAGGATTTGAAATCAAGGCAGAATTGCAGGAAACAGATTTCAGGAGGTAGATTCGAATCGCCTTTAAAGCACATGAAAAGCGGCAAAACGTTGACAATGATGCCCTTGGCCAAAAAGGGCGTATGCGTTTTTTCCTGAATATATTCAGGAAAAAACGCATACGCCCTTTTTGGCCAACCAAGCAACCTGGAAAGGCAAATCAGCGCTACAAAGAAGTCTCGCTTCCCATCGGTCAAAAGGGCCATGCTGAAAAAAGTGTCAAAACCAGAAATGCAGGACAGGCCATGGAGAAATGGGAGCCTTGCTACACTGATGGGCGGGATGTAAATTGCCAACAGCCACTCTGGAGAAGTGTACGGTGTGTCCTGAAACATCTAAAAATCACAGCTTAGAGAGCATAGGGCACTTCCACGCATGGGGGGATAAAGTGGGAAAATTGAAAATCAGCAAGACACAAGCACCCCAAAGTTTAGGGCTGCTCTGTTGACAAGGACCTCCACTTCATTCCACCTTAAATATCCCAGGAAAGCGAAAAATGGATAAAAAAGTTGTGGTCCTTATGTACAATGGAATATCACTCAGCCATGAAATCAATGTCATAAGGCTAGTAGCAGCATGATGAGTGGATTTAGGTAAGACGATTCTAAGTGAAATAAGTCACACAGAAAAGGACACTTCTCATAAGGTGTCACTTATAGAGGGAATGTAAAAACCGTTACACTTGAACTGAATTACAAAACAGAACAGAGTCACACATGCAGAAAACACACTATGGCTGCTTAACGGGAAAGGTGAGGTGGGGTGATACATAAAACAAGAGCTTCAAATTAGCTCAGATACCGTTCCATAAACCCAATATGTAATAGACAAGACCTACTCCTTGCTCAGAGAACTGGACTCAACACGCCCGATTCACCGCACAAGAATATATCTGACTAGTAATAATCTTAAAACCTATATATTGATATCTCTCTGTTAGTGTGTCAAGTGGGTGTAAGGCGGCATAAACACAGCCGTGAAAAGCAGCTAAACCCCATTATAAAAATAAATTACTTTTAAAAACCCATGAAACAAAGACAGGGAAAGAGAGTGAAATTCTTACACAATTTGTTCAGGGGCTGTGATGCAACCTGGACTGACCATATCTAGACCCACAGCTGGATGAGACATAAGGGTGGACACTCTTGGGGCTGAGAGGTTTGGTGAGGTTGGGTGAGCAAACGCAGACCCTTTAAAGTAATACTGCGTGCTACCCATCGCATGGGTCCCAAATCTCCAGGTTCAAGGGCAACTTCCTACATCGAAAACATGCATGAGAAACCCAGAAGATGGTACACCGTGTGATGGGGAAAGGTTTCTAAAACGCACCTCATTTCTCATCTCCTTGTGCTCGGGTTCGCCATTCCAGCCACTTTACTAGCAATCTCCCTACTTGGAGCATCAGCAACTTTAACCTCCTGTTCCGTACAGGTTGCAATTTGTCCTGAGGATGAACGGGAAGACGGGGAACCAATGAGAGACTAGCTCTTGGTGTTGGGACAGGCACAGATCACTCTATTTTCCCATCAGGAAGAAGAATTAACCACAGGCTCAGCCTGCCCCCCGGAACCAGAACAGGGCCTGAAGCCATCCTGCGCTTTTGCGGCCAGCTCCCAAAAAAGCGACTTGTAAAATGGAGCTTCAGGGCACTGCAATTCACAAACCTGCAGAGTTATAAATGATAACTCTCGTCCACAAATATATTGAGGGAAGGCAAAGAAGAGGATTTGAAATCAAGGCAGAATTGCAGGAAACAGATTTCAGGAGGTAGATTCGAATCGCCTTTAAAGCACATGAAAAGCGGCAAAACGTTGACAATGATGCCCTTGGCCAAAAAGGGCGTATGCGTTTTTTCCTGAATATATTCAGGAAAAAACGCATACGCCCTTTTTGGCCAACCAAGCAACCTGGAAAGGCAAATCAGCGCTACAAAGAAGTCTCGCTTCCCATCGGTCAAAAGGGCCATGCTGAAAAAAGTGTCAAAACCAGAAATGCAGGACAGGCCATGGAGAAATGGGAGCCTTGCTACACTGATGGGCGGGATGTAAATTGCCAACAGCCACTCTGGAGAAGTGTACGGTGTGTCCTGAAACATCTAAAAAACACAGCTTAGAGAGCATAGGGCACTTCCACGCATGGGGGGATAAAGTGGGAAAATTGAAAATCAGCAAGACACAAGCACCCCAAAGTTTAGGGCTGCTCTGTTGACAAGGACCTCCACTTCATTCCACCTTAAATATCCCAGGAAAGCGAAAAATGGATAAAAAAGTTGTGGTCCTTATGTACAATGGAATATCAACCAGCCATGAAATCAATGTCATAAGGCTAGTAGCAGCATGATGAGTGGATTTAGGTAAGACGATTCTAAGTGAAATAAGTCACACAGAAAAGGACACTTCTCATAAGGTGTCACTTATAGAGGGAATGTAAAAACCGTTACACTTGAACTGAATTACAAAACAGAACAGAGTCACACATGCAGAAAACACACTATGGCTGCTTAACGGGAAAGGTGAGGTGGAGTGATACATAAAACAAGAGCTTCAAATTAGCTCAGATACCGTTCCATAAACCCAATATGTAATAGACAAGACCTACTCCTTGCTCAGAGAACTGGACTCAACACGCCCGATTCACCGCACAAGAATATATCTGACTAGTAATAATCTTAAAACCTATATATTGATATCTCTCTGTTAGTGTGTCAAGTGGGTGTAAGGCGGCATAAACACAGCCGTGAAAAGCAGCTAAACCCCATTATAAAAATAAATTACTTTTAAAAACCCATGAAACAAAGACAGGTAAAGACAGTGAAATTCTTACACAATTTGTTCAGGGGCTGTGATGCAACCTGGACTGACCATATCTAGACCCACAGCTGGATGAGACATAAGGGTGGACACTCTTGGGGCTGAGAGTTTTGGTGAGGTTGGGTGAGCAAACGCAGACCCTTTAAAGTAATACTGCGTGCTACCCATCGCATGGGTCCCAAATCTCCAGGTTCAAGGGCAACTTCCTACATCGAAAACATGCATGAGAAACTCAGAAGATGGTACACCGTGTGATGGGGAAAGGTTTCTAAAACGCACCTCATTTCTCATCTCCTTGTGCTCAGGTTCGCCATTCCAGCCACTTTACTAGCAATCTCCCTACTTGGAGCATCAGCAACTTTAACCTCCTGTTCCGTACAGGTTGCAATTTGTCCTGAGGATGAACGGGAAGACGGGGAACCAATGAGAGACTAGCTGTTGAAGTTGGGACAGGCACAGATCACTCTATTTTCCCATCAGGAAGAAGAATTAACCACAGGCTCAGCCTGCCCCCCGGAACCAGAACAGGGCCTGAAGCCATCCTGCGCTTTTGCGGCCAGCTCCCAAAAAAGCGACTTGTAAAATGGAGCTTCAGGGCACTGCAATTCACAAACCTGCAGAGTTATAAATGATAACTCTCGTCCACAAATATATTGAGGGAAGGCAAAGAAGAGGATTTGAAATCAAGGCAGAATTGCAGGAAACAGATTTCAGGAGGTAGATTCGAATCGCCTTTAAAGCACATGAAAAGCGGCAAAACGTTGACAATGATGCCCTTGGCCAAAAAGGGCGTATGCGTTTTTTCCTGAATATATTCAGGAAAAAACGCATACGCCCTTTTTGGCCAACCAAGCAACCTGGAAAGGCAAATCAGCGCTACAAAGAAGTCTCGCTTCCCATCGGTCAAAAGGGCCATGCTGAAAAAAGTGTCAAAACCAGAAATGCAGGACAGGCCATGGAGAAATGGGAGCCTTGCTACACTGATGGGCGGGATGTAAATTGCCAACAGCCACTCTGGAGAAGTGTACGGTGTGTCCTGAAACATCTAAAAAACACAGCTTAGAGAGCATAGGGCACTTCCACGCATGGGGGGATAAAGTGGGAAAATTGAAAATCAGCAAGACACAAGCACCCCAAAGTTTAGGGCTGCTCTGTTGACAAGGACCTCCACTTCATTCCACCTTAAATATCCCAGGAAAGCGAAAAATGGATCAAAAAGTTGTGGTCCTTATGTACAATGGAATATCACTCAGCCATGAAATCAATGTCATAAGGCTAGTAGCAGCATGATGAGTGGATTTAGGTAAGACGATTCTAAGTGAAATAAGTCACACAGAAAAGGACACTTCTCATAAGGTGTCACTTATAGAGGGAATGTAAAAACCGTTACACTTGAACTGAATTACAAAACAGAACAGAGTCACACATGCAGAAAACACACTATGGCTGCTTAACGGGAAAGGTGAGGTGGGGTGATACATAAAACAAGAGTTTCAAATTAGCTCAGATACCGTTCCATAAACCCAATATGTAATAGACAAGACCTACTCCTTGCTCAGAGAACTGGACTCAACACGCCTGATTCACCGCACATGAATATATCTGACTAGTAATAATCTTAAAACCTATGTATTGATATCTCTCTGTTAGTGTGTCAAGTGGGTGTAAAGCGGCATAAACACAGCCGTGAAAAGCAGCTAAACCCCATTATAAAAATAAATTACTTTTAAAAACCCGTGAAACAAAGACAGGGAAAGAGAGAGAAATTCTTACACAATTCGTTCAGGAGCTGTGATGCAACCTGGACTGACCATATCTAGACCCACAGCTGGATGAGACATAAGGGTGGACACTCTTGGGGCTGAGAGGTTTGGTGAGGTTGGGTGAGCAAACGCAGACCCTTTAAAGTAATACTGCGTGCTACCCATCGCATGGGTCCCAAATCTCCAGGTTCAAGGGCAACTTCCTACATCGAAAACATGCATGAGAAACCCAGAAGATGGTACACCGTGTGATGGGGAAAGGTTTCTAAAACGCACCTCATTTCTCATCTCCTTGTGCTCGGGTTCGCCATTCCAGCCACTTTACTAGCAATCTCCCTACTTGGAGCATCAGCACCTTTAACCTCCTGTTCCGTACAGGTTGCAATTTGTCCTGAGGATGAAAGGGAAGACGGGGAACCAATGAGAGACTAGCTCTTGGTGTTGGGACAGGCACAGGTCACTCTATTTTCCCATCAGGAAGAAGAATTAACCACAGGCTCAGCCTGCCCCCCGGAACCAGAACAGGGCCTGAAGCCATCCTGCGCTTTTGCGGCCAGCTCCCAAAAAAGCGACTTGTAAAATGGAGCTTCAGGGCACTGCAATTCACAAACCTGCAGTTATAAATGATAACTCTCGTCCACAAATATATTGAGGGAAGGCAAAGAAGAGGATTTGAAATCAAGGCAGAATTGCAGGAAACAGATTTCAGTAGGTAGATTCGAATCGCCTTTAAAGCACATGAAAAGCGGCAAAACGTTGACAATGATGCCCTTGGCCAAAAAGGGCGTATGCGTTTTTTCCTGAATATATTCAGGAAAAAACGCATACGCCCTTTTTGGCCAACCAAGCAACCTGGAAAGGCAAATCAGCGCTACAAAGAAGTCTCGCTTCCCATCGGTCAAAAGGGCCATGCTGAAAATAGTGTCAAAACCAGAAATGCAGGACAGGCCATGGAGAAATGGGAGCCTTGCTACACTGATGGGCGGGATGTAAATTGCCAACAGCCACTCTGGAGAAGTGTACGGTGTGTCCTGAAACATCTAAAAAACACAGCTTAGAGAGCATAGGGCACTTCCACGCATGGGGGGATAAAGTGGGAAAATTGAAAATCAGCAAGACACAAGCACCCCAAAGTTTAGGGCTGCTCTGTTGACAAGGACCTCCACTTCATTCCACCTTAAATATCCCAGGAAAGCGAAAAATGGATAAAAAAGTTGTGGTCCTTATGTACAATGGAATATCACTCAGCCATGAAATCAATGTCATAAGGCTAGTAGCAGCATGATGAGTGGATTTAGGTAAGACGATTCTAAGTGAAATAAGTCACACAGAAAAGGACACTTCTCATAAGGTGTCACTTATAGAGGGAATGTAAAAACCGTTACACTTGAACTGAATTACAAAACAGAACAGAGTCACACATGCAGAAAACACACTATGGCTGCTTAACGGGAAAGGTGAGGTGGGGTGATACATAAAACAAGAGCTTCAAATTAGCTCAGATACCGTTCCATAAACCCAATATGTAATAGACAAGACCTACTCCTTGCTCAGAGAACTGGACTCAACACGCCCGATTCACCGCACAAGAATATATCTGACTAGTAATAATCTTAAAACCTATGTATTGATATCTCTCTGTTAGTGTGTCAAGTGGCTGTAAGGCGGCATAAACACAGCCGTGAAAAGCAGCTAAACCCCATTATAAAAATAAATTACTTTTAAAAACCCATGAAACAAAGACAGGGAAAGAGAGAGAAATTCTTACACAATTCGTTCAGGGGCTGTGATACAACCTGGACTGACCATATCTAGACCCACAGCTGGATGAGACATAAGGGTGGACACTCTTGGGGCTGAGAGGTTTGGTGAGGTTGGGTGAGCAAACGCAGACCCTTTAAAGTAATACTGCGTGCTACCCATCGCATGGGTCCCAAATCTCCAGGTTCAAGGGCAACTTCCTACATCGAAAACATGCATGAGAAACCCAGAAGATGGTACACCGTGTGATGGGGAAAGGTTTCTAAAACGCACCTCATTTCTCATCTCCTTGTGCTCGGGTTCGCCATTCCAGCCACTTTACTAGCAATCTCCCTACTTGGAGCCTCAGCACCTTTAACCTCCTGTTCCGTACAGGTTGCAATTTGTCCTGAGGATGAACGGGAAGACGGGGAACCAATGAGAGACTAGCTCTTGGTGTTGGGACAGGCACAGGTCACTCTATTTTCCCATCAGGAAGAAGAATTAACCACAGGCTCAGCCTGCCCCCCGGAACCAGAACAGGGCCTGAAGCCATCCTGCGCTTTTGCGGCCAGCTCCCAAAAAAGCGACTTGTAAAATGGAGCTTCAGGGCACTGCAATTCACAAACCTGCAGAGTTATAAATGATAACTCTCGTCCACAAATATATTGAGGGAAGGCAAAGAAGAGGATTTGAAATCAAGGCAGAATTGCAGGAAACAGATTTCAGGAGGTAGATTCGAATCGCCTTTAAAGCACATGAAAAGCGGCAAAACGTTGACAATGATGCCCTTGGCCAAAAAGGGCGTATGCGTTTTTTCCTGAATATATTCAGGAAAAAACGCATACGCCCTTTTTGGCCAACCAAGCAACCTGGAAAGGCAAATCAGCGCTACAAAGAAGTCTCGCTTCCCATCGGTCAAAAGGGCCATGCTGAAAAAAGTGTCAAAACCAGAAATGCAGGACAGGCCATGGAGAAATGGGAGCCTTGCTACACTGATGGGCGGGATGTAAATTGCCAACAGCCACTCTGGAGAAGTGTACGGTGTGTCCTGAAACATCTAAAAAACACAGCTTAGAGAGCACAGGGCACTTCCACGCATGGGGGGATAAAGTGGGAAAATTGAAAATCAGCAAGACACAAGCACCCCAAAGTTTAGGGCTGCTCTGTTGACAAGGACCTCCACTTCATTCCACCTTAAATATCCCAGGAAAGCGAAAAATGGATAAAAAAGTTGTGGTCCTTATGTACAATGGAATATCACTCAGCCATGAAATCAATGTCATAAGGCTAGTAGCAGCATGATGAGTGGATTTAGGTAAGACGATTCTAAGTGAAATAAGTCACACAGAAAAGGACACTTCTCATAAGGTGTCACTTATAGAGGGAATGTAAAAACCGTTACACTTGAACTGAATTACAAAACAGAACAGAGTCACACATGCAGAAAACACACTATGGCTGCTTAACGGGAAAGGTGAGGTGGGGTGATACATAAAACAAGAGCTTCAAATTAGCTCAGATACCGTTCCATAAACCCAATATGTAATAGACAAGACCTACTCCTTGCTCAGAGAACTGGACTCAACACACCCGATTCACCGCACAAGAATATATCTGACTAGTAATAATCTTAAAACCTATGTATTGATATCTCTCTGTTAGTGTGTCAAGTGGGTGTAAGGCGGCATAAACACAGCCGTGAAAAGCAGCTAAACCCCATTATAAAAATAAATTAATTTTAAAAACCCATGAAACAAAGACAGGGAAAGAGAGAGAAATTCTTACACAATTCGTTCAGGGGCTGTGATGCAACCTGGACTGACCATATCTAGACCCACAGCTGGATGAGACATAAGGGTGGACACTCTTGGGGCTGAGAGGTTTGGTGAGGTTGGGTGAGCAAACGCAGACCCTTTAAAGTAATACTGCGTGCTACCCATCGCATGGGTCCCAAATCTCCAGGTTCAAGGGCAACTTCCTACATCGAAAACATGCATGAGAAACCCAGAAGATGGTACACCGTGTGATGGGGAAAGGTTTCTAAAACGCACCTCATTTCTCATCTCCTTGTGCTCGGGTTTGCCATTCCAGCCACTTTACTAGCAATCTCCCTACTTGGAGCATCAGCACCTTTAACCTCCTGTTCTGTACAGGTTGCAATTTGTCCTGAGGATGAACGGGAAGATGGGAAACCAATGAGAGACTAGCTCTTGGTGTTGGGACAGGCACAGGTCACTCTATTTTCCCATCAGGAAGAAGAATTAACCACAGGCTCAGCCTGCCCCCCGGAACCAGAACAGGGCCTGAAGCCATCCTGCGCTTTTGCGGCCAGCTCCCAAAAAAGCGACTTGTAAAATGGAGCTTCAGGGCACTGCAATTCACAAACCTGCAGAGTTATAAATGATAACTCTCGTCCACAAATATATTGAGGGAAGGCAAAGAAGAGGATTTGAAATTAAGGCAGAATTGCAGGAAACAGATTTCAGGAGGTAGATTCGAATCGCCTTTAAAGCACATGAAAAGCGGCAAAACGTTGACAATGATGCCCTTGGCCAAAAAGGGCGTATGCGTTTTTTCCTGAATATATTCAGGAAAAAACGCATACGCCCTTTTTGGCCAACCAAGCAACCTGGAAAGGCAAATCAGCGCTACAAAGAAGTCTCGCTTCCCATCGGTCAAAAGGGCCATGCTGAAAAAAGTGTCAAAACCAGAAATGCAGGACAGGCCATGGAGAAATGGGAGCCTTTCTACACTGATGGGCGGGATGTAAATTGCCAACAGCCACTCTGGAGAAGTGTACGGTGTGTCCTGAAACATCTAAAGAACACAGCTTAGAGAGCATAGGGCACTTCCACGCATGGGGGGATAAAGTGGGAAAATTGAAAATCAGCAAGACACAAGCACCCCAAAGTTTAGGGATGCTCTGTTGACAAGGACCTCCACTTCATTCCACCTTAAATATCCCAGGAAAGCGAAAAATGGATAAAAAAGTTGTGGTCCTTATGTACAATGGAATATCACTCAGCCATGAAATCAATGTCATAAGGCTAGTAGCTGCATGATGAGTGGATTTAGGTAAGACGATTCTAAGTGAAATAAGTCACACAGAAAAGGACACTTCTCATAAGGTGTCACTTATAGAGGGAATGTAAAAACCGTTACACTTGAACTGAATTACAAAACAGAACAGAGTCACACATGCAGAAAACACACTATGGCTGCTTAACGGGAAAGGTGAGGTGGGGTGATACATAAAACAAGAGTTTCAAATTAGCTCAGATACCGTTCCATAAACCCAATATGTAATAGACAAGACCTACTCCTTGCTCAGAGAACTGGACTCAACACGCCCGATTCACCGCACAAGAATATATCTGACTAGTAATAATCTTAAAACCTATGTATTGATATCTCTCTGTTAGTGTGTCAAGTGGGTGTAAGGCGGCATAAACACAGCCGTGAAAAGCAGCTAAACCCCATTATAAAAATAAATTACTTTTAAAAACCCATGAAACAAAGACAGGGAAAGAGAGAGAAATTCTTACACAATTCGTTCAGGGGCTGTGATGCAACCTGGACTGACCATATCTAGACCCACAGCTGGATGAGACATAAGGGTGGACACTCTTGGGGCTGAGAGGTTTGGTGAGGTTGGGTGAGCAAACGCAGACCCTTTAAAGTAATACTGCGTGCTACCCATCGCATGGGTCCCAAATCTCCAGGTTCAAGGGCAACTTCCTACATCGAAAACATGCATGAGAAACCCAGAAGATGGTACACCGTGTGATGGGGAAAGGTTTCTAAAACGCACCTCATTTCTCATCTCCTTGTGCTCGGGTTCGCCATTCCAGCCACTTTACCAGCAATCTCCCTTCTTGGAGCATCAGCACCTTTAACCTCCTGTTCCGTACAGGTTGCAATTTGTCCTGAGGATGAACGGGAAGACGGGGAACCAATGAGAGACTAGCTCTTGGTGTTGGGACAGGCACAGGTCACTCTATTTTCCCATCAGGATGAAGAATTAACCACAGGCTCAGCCTGCCCCCCGGAACCAGAACAGGGCCTGAAGCCATCCTGCGCTTTTGCGGCCAGCTCCCAAAAAAGCGACTTGTAAAATGGAGCTTCAGGGCACTGCAATTCACAAACCTGCAGAGTTATAAATGATAACTCTCGTCCACAAATATATTGAGGGAAGGCAAAGAAGAGGATTTGAAATCAAGGCAGAATTGCAGGAAACAGATTTCAGGAGGTAGATTCGAATCGCTTTTAAAGCACATGAAAAGCGGCAAAACGTTGACAATGATGCCCTTGGCCAAAAAGGGCGTATGCGTTTTTTCCTGAATATATTCAGGAAAAAACGCATACGCCCTTTTTGGCCAACCAAGCAACCTGGAAAGGCAAATCAGCGCTACAAAGAAGTCTCGCTTCCCATCGGTCAAAAGGGCCATGCTGAAAAAAGTGTCAAAACCAGAAATGCAGGACAGGCCATGGAGAAATGGGAGCCTTGCTACACTGATGGGCGGGATGTAAATTGCCAACAGCCACTCTGGAGAAGTGTACGGTGTGTCCTGAAACATCTAAAAAACACAGCTTAGAGAGCATAGGGCACTTCCACGCATGGGGGGATAAAGTGGGAAAATTGAAAATCAGCAAGACACAAGCACCCCAAAGTTTAGGGCTGCTCTGTTGACAAGGACCTCCACTTCATTCCACCTTAAATATCCCAGGAAAGCGAAAAATGGATAAAAAAGTTGTGGTCCTTATGTACAATGGAATATCACTCAGCCATGAAATCAATGTCATAAGGCTAGTAGCAGCATGATGAGTGGATTTAGGTAAGACGATTCTAAGTGAAATAAGTCACACAGAAAAGGACACTTCTCATAAGGTGTCACTTATAGAGGGAATGTAAAAACCGTTACACTTGAACTGAATTACAAAACAGAACAGAGTCACACATGCAGAAAACACACTATGGCTGCTTAACGGAAAAGGTGAGGTGGGGTGATACATAAAACAAGAGCTTCAAATTAGCTCAGATACCGTTCCATAAACCCAATATGTAATAGACAAGACCTACTCCTTGCTCAGAGAACTGGACTCAACACACCCGATTCACCGCACAAGAATATATCTGACTAGTAATAATCTTAAAACCTATGTATTGATATCTCTCTGTTAGTGTGTCAAGTGGGTGTAAGGCGGCATAAACACAGCCGTGAAAAGCAGCTAAACCCCATTATAAAAATAAATTACTTTTAAAAACCCATGAAACAAAGACAGGGAAAGAGAGAGAAATTCTTACACAATTTGTTCAGGGGCTGTGATGCAACCTGGACTGACCATATCTAGACCCACAGCTGGATGAGACATAAGGGTGGACACTCTTGGGGCTGAGAGGTTTGGTGAGGTTGGGTGAGCAAACGCAGACCCTTTAAAGTAATACTGCGTGCTACCCATCGCATGGGTCCCAAATCTCCAGGTTCAAGGGCAACTTCCTACATCGAAAACATGCATGAGAAACCCAGAAGATGGTACACCGTGTGATGGGGAAAGGTTTCTAAAACGCACCTCATTTCTCATCTCCTTGTGCTCGGGTTCGCCATTCCAGCCACTTTACTAGCAATCTCCCTACTTGGAGCCTCAGCACCTTTAACCTCCTGTTCCGTACAGGTTGCAATTTGTCCTGAGGATGAACGGGAAGACGGGGAACCAATGAGAGACTAGCTCTTGGTGTTGGGACAGGCACAGGTCACTCTATTTTCCCATCAGGAAGAAGAATTAACCACAGGCTCAGCCTGACCCCCGGAACCAGAACAGGGCCTGAAGCCATCCTGCGCTTTTGCGGCCAGCTCCCAAAAAAGCGACTTGTAAAATGGAGCTTCAGGGCACTGCAATTCACAAACCTGCAGAGTTATAAATGATAACTCTCGTCCACAAATATATTGAGGGAAGGCAAAGAAGAGGATTTGAAATCAAGGCAGAATTGCAGGAAACTGATTTCAGGAGGTAGATTCGAATCGCCTTTAAAGCACATGAAAAGCGGCAAAACGTTGACAATGATGCCCTTGGCCAAAAAGGGCGTATGCGTTTTTTCCTGAATATATTCAGGAAAAAACGCATACGCCCTTTTTGGCCAAACAAGCAATCTGGAAAGGCAAATCAGCGCTACAAAGAAGTCTCGCTTCCCATCGGTCAAAAGGGCCATGCTAAAAAAAGTGTCAAAACCAGAAATGCAGGACAGGCCATGGAGAAATGGGAGCCTTGCTACACTGATGGGCGGGATGTAAATTGCCAACAGCCACTCTGGAGAAGTGTACGGTGTGTCCTGAAACATCTAAAAAACACAGCTTAGAGAGCATAGGGCACTTCCACGCATGGGGGGATAAAGTGGGAAAATTGAAAATCAGCAAGACACAAGCACCCCAAAGTTTAGGGCTGCTCTGTTGACAAGGACCTCCACTTCATTCCACCTTAAATATCCCAGGAAAGCGAAAAATGGATAAAAAAGTTGTGGTCCTTATGTACAATGGAATATCACTCAGCCATGAAATCAATGTCATAAGGCTAGTAGCAGCATGATGAGTGGATTTAGGTAAGACGATTCTAAGTGAAATAAGTCACACAGAAAAGGACACTTCTCATAAGGTGTCACTTATAGAGGGAATGTAAAAACCGTTACACTTGAACTGAATTACAAAACAGAACAGAGTCACACATGCAGAAAACACACTATGGCTGCTTAACGGGAAAGGTGAGGTGGGGTGATACATAAAACAAGAGCTTCAAATTAGCTCAGATACCGTTCCATAAACCCAATATGTAATAGACAAGACCTACTCCTTGCTCAGAGAACTGGACTCAACACGCCCGATTCACCGCACATGAATATATCTGACTAGTAATAATATTAAAACCTATGTATTGATATCTCTCTGTTAGTGTGTCAAGTGGGTGTAAAGCGGCATAAACACAGCCGTGAAAAGCAGCTAAACCCCATTAAAAAATAAATTACTTTTAAAAACCCATGAAACAAAGACAGTGAAAGAGAGAGAAATTCTTACACAATTTGTTCAGGGGCTGTGATGCAACCTGGACTGACCATATCTAGACCCACAGCTGGATGAGACATAAGGGTGGACACTCTTGGGGCTGAGAGGTTTGGTGAGGTTGGGTGAGCAAACGCAGACCCTTTAAAGTAATACTGCGTGCTACCCATCGCATGGGTCCCAAATCTCCAGGTTCAAGGGCAACTTCCTACATCGAAAACATGCATGAGAAACCAAGAAGATGGTACACCGTGTGATGGGGAAAGGTTTCTAAAACGCACCTCATTTCTCATCTCCTTGTGCTCGGGTTCGCCATTCCAGCCACTTTACTAGCAATCTCCCTACTTGGAGCCTCAGCACCTTTAACCTCCTGTTCCGTACAGGTTGCAATTTGTCCTGAGGATGAACGGGAAGACGGGGAACCAATGAGAGACTAGCTCTTGGTGTTGGGACAGGCACAGGTCACTCTATTTTCCCATCAGGAAGAAGAATTAACCACAGGCTCAGCCTGCCCCCCGGAACCAGAACAGGGCCTGAAGCCATCCTGCGCTTTTGCGGCCAGCTCCCAAAAAAGCGACTTGTAAAATGGAGCTTCAGGGCACTGCAATTCACAAACCTGCAGAGTTATAAATGATAACTCTCGTCCACAAATATATTGAGGGAAGGCAAAGAAGAGGATTTGAAATCAAGGCAGAATTGCAGGAAACAGATTTCAGGAGGTAGATTCGAATCGCCTTTAAAGCACATGAAAAGCGGCAAAACGTTGACAATGATGCCCTTGGCCAAAAAGGGCGTATGCGTTTTTTCCTGAATATATTCAGGAAAAAACGCATACGCCCTTTTTGGCCAACCAAGCAACCTGGAAAGGCAAATCAGCGCTACAAAGAAGTCTCGCTTCCCATCGGTCAAAAGGGCCATGCTGAAAAAAGTGTCAAAACCAGAAATGCAGGACAGGCCATGGAGAAATGGGAGCCTTGCTACACTGATGGGCGGGATGTAAATTGCCAACAGCCACTCTGGAGAAGTGTACGGTGTGTCCTGAAACATCTAAAAAACACAGCTTAGAGAGCACAGGGCACTTCCACGCATGGGGGGATAAAGTGGGAAAATTGAAAATCAGCAAGACACAAGCACCCCAAAGTTTAGGGCTGCTCTGTTGACAAGGACCTCCACTTCATTCCACCTTAAATATCCCAGGAAAGCGAAAAATGGATAAAAAAGTTGTGGTCCTTATGTACAATGGAATATCACTCAGCCATGAAATCAATGTCATAAGGCTAGTAGCAGCATGATGAGTGGATTTAGGTAAGACGATTCTAAGTGAAATAAGTCACACAGAAAAGGACACTTCTCATAAGGTGTCACTTATAGAGGGAATGTAAAAACCGTTACACTTGAACTGAATTACAAAACAGAACAGAGTCACACATGCAGAAAACACACTATGGCTGCTTAACGGGAAAGGTGAGGTGGGGTGATACATAAAACAAGAGCTTCAAATTAGCTCAGATACCGTTCCATAAACCCAATATGTAATAGACAAGACCTACTCCTTGCTCAGAGAACTGGACTCAACACGCCCGATTCACCGCACAAGAATATATCTGACTAGTAATAATCTTAAAACCTATGTATTGATATCTCTCTGTTAGTGTGTCAAGTGGGTGTAAGGCGGCATAAACACAGCCGTGAAAAGCAGCTAAACCCCATTATAAAAATAAATTACTTTTAAAAACCCATGAAACAAAGACAGGGAAAGAGAGAGAAATTCTTACACAATTTGTTCAGGGGCTGTGATGCAACCTGGACTGACCATATCTAGACCCACAGCTGGATGAGACATAAGGGTGGACACTCTTGGGGCTGAGAGGTTTGGTGAGGTTGGGTGAGCAAACGCAGACCCTTTAAAGTAATACTGCGTGCTACCCATCGCATGGGTCCCAAATCTCCAGGTTCAAGGGCAACTTCCTACATCGAAAACATGCATGAGAAACCCAGAAGATGGTACACCGTGTGATGGGGAAAGGTTTCTAAAACGCACCTCATTTCTCATCTCCTTGTGCTCGGGTTCGCCATTCCAGCCACTTTACTAGCAATCTCCCTACTTGGAGCCTCAGCACCTTTAACCTCCTGTTCCGTACAGGTTGCAATTTGTCCTGAGGATGAACGGGAAGACGGGGAACCAATGAGAGACTAGCTCTTGGTGTTGGGACAGGCACAGGTCACTCTATTTTCCCATCAGGAAGAAGAATTAACCACAGGCTCAGCCTGACCCCCGGAACCAGAACAGGGCCTGAAGCCATCCTGCGCTTTTGCGGCCAGCTCCCAAAAAAGCGACTTGTAAAATGGAGCTTCAGGGCACTGCAATTCACAAACCTGCAGAGTTATAAATGATAACTCTCGTCCAAAAATATATTGAGGGAAGGCAAAGAAGAGGATTTGAAATCAAGGCAGAATTGCAGGAAACAGATTTCAGGAGGTAGATTCGAATCGCCTTTAAAGCACATGAAAAGCGGCAAAACGTTGACAATGATGCCCTTGGCCAAAAAGGGCGTATGCGTTTTTTCCTGAATATATTCAGGAAAAAACGCATACGCCCTTTTTGGCCAACCAAGCAACCTGGAAAGGCAAATCAGCGCTACAAAGAAGTCTCGCTTCCCATCGGTCAAAAGGGCCATGCTGAAAAAAGTGTCAAAACCAGAAATGCAGGACAGGCCATGGAGAAATGGGAGCCTTGCTACACTGATGGGCGGGATGTAAATTGCCAACAGCCACTCTGGAGAAGTGTACGGTGTGTCCTGAAACATCTAAAAAACACAGCTTAGAGAGCACAGGGCACTTCCACGCATGGGGGGATAAAGTGGGAAAATTGAAAATCAGCAAGACACAAGCACCCCAAAGTTTAGGGCTGCTCTGTTGACAAGGACCTCGACTTCATTCCACCTTAAATATCCCAGGAAAGCGAAAAATGGATAAAAAAGTTGTGGTCCTTATGTACAATGGAATATCACTCAGCCATGAAATCAATGTCATAAGGCTAGTAGCAGCATGATGAGTGGATTTAGGTAAGACGATTCTAAGTGAAATAAGTCACACAGAAAAGGACACTTCTCATAAGGTGTCACTTATAGAGGGAATGTAAAAACCGTTACACTTGAACTGAATTACAAAACAGAACAGAGTCACACATGCAGAAAACACACTATGGCTGCTTAACGGGAAAGGTGAGGTGGGGTGATACATAAAACAAGAGCTTCAAATTAGCTCAGATACTGTTCCATAAACCCAATATGTAATAGACAAGACCTACTCCTTGCTCAGAGAACTGGACTCAACACGCCCGATTCACCGCACAAGAATATATCTGACTAGTAATAATCTTAAAACCTATGTATTGATATCTCTCTGTTAGTGTGTCAAGTGGGTGTAAGGCGGCATAAACACAGCCGTGAAAAGCAGCTAAACCCCATTATAAAAATAAATTACTTTTAAAAACCCATGAAACAAAGACAGGGAAAGAGAGAGAAATTCTTACACAATTTGTTCAGGGGCTGTGATGCAACCTGGACTGACCATATCTAGACCCACAGCTGGATGAGACATAAGGGTGGACACTCTTGGGGCTGAGAGGTTTGGTGAGGTTGGGTGAGCAAACGCAGACCCTTTAAAGTAATACTGCGTGCTACCCATCGCATGGGTCCCAAATCTCCAGGTTCAAGGGCAACTTCCTACATCGAAAACATGCATGAGAAACCCAGAAGATGGTACACCGTGTGATGGGGAAAGGTTTCTAAAACGCACCTCATTTCTCATCTCCTTGTGCTCGGGTTCGCCATGCCAGCCACTTTACTAGCAATCTCCCTACTTGGAGCCTCAGCACCTTTAACCTCCTGTTCCGTACAGGTTGCAATTTGTCCTGAGGATGAACGGGAAGACGGGGAACCAATGAGAGACTAGCTCTTGGTGTTGGGACAGGCACAGGTCACTCTATTTTCCCATCAGGAAGAAGAATTAACCACAGGCTCAGCCTGCCCCCCGGAACCAGAACAGGGCCTGAAGCCATCCTGCGCTTTTGCGGCCAGCTCCCAAAAAAGCGACTTGTAAAATGGAGCTTCAGGGCACTGCAATTCACAAACCTGCAGAGTTATAAATGATAACTCTCGTCCACAAATATATTGAGGGAAGGCAAAGAAGAGGATTTGAAATCAAGGCAGAATTGCAGGAAACAGATTTCAGGAGGTAGATTCGAATCGCCTTTAAAGCACATGAAAAGCGGCAAAACGTTGACAATGATGCCCTTGGCCAAAAAGGGCGTATGCGTTTTTTCCTGAATATATTCAGGAAAAAACGCATACGCCCTTTTTGGCCAACCAAGCAACCTGGAAAGGCAAATCAGCGCTACAAAGAAGTCTCGCTTCCCATCGGTCAAAAGGGCCATGCTGAAAAAAGTGTCAAAACCAGAAATGCAGGACAGGCCATGGAGAAATGGGAGCCTTGCTACACTGATGGGCGGGATGTAAATTGCCAACAGCCACTCTGGAGAAGTGTACGGTGTGTCCTGAAACATCTAAAAAACACAGCTTAGAGAGCACAGGGCACTTCCACGCATGGGGGGATAAAGTGGGAAAATTGAAAATCAGCAAGACACAAGCACCCCAAAGTTTAGGGCTGCTCTGTTGACAAGGACCTCCACTTCATTCCACCTTAAATATCCCAGGAAAGCGAAAAATGGATAAAAAAGTTGTGGTCCTTATGTACAATGGAATATCACTCAGCCATGAAATCAATGTCATAAGGCTAGTAGCAGCATGATGAGTGGATTTAGGTAAGACGATTCTAAGTGAAATAAGTCACACAGAAAAGGACACTTCTCATAAGGTGTCACTTATAGAGGGAATGTAAAAACCGTTACACTTGAACTGAATTACAAAACAGAACAGAGTCACACATGCAGAAAACACACTATGGCTGCTTAACGGGAAAGGTGAGGTGGGGTGATACATAAAACAAGAGCTTCAAATTAGCTCAGATACCGTTCCATAAACCCAATATGTAATAGACAAGACCTACTCCTTGCTCAGAGAACTGGACTCAACACGCCCGATTCACCGCACAAGAATATATCTGACTAGTAATAATCTTAAAACCTATGTATTGATATCTCTCTGTTAGTGTGTCAAGTGGGTGTAAGGCGGCATAAACACAGCCGTGAAAAGCAGCTAAAGCCCATTATAAAAATAAATTACTTTTAAAAACCCATGAAACAAAGACAGGGAAAGAGAGAGAAATTCTTACACAATTTGTTCAGGGGCTGTGATGCAACCTGGACTGACCATATCTAGACCCACAGCTGGATGAGACATAAGGGTGGACACTCTTGGGGCTGAGAGGTTTGGTGAGGTTGGGTGAGCAAACGCAGACCCTTTAAAGTAATACTGCGTGCTACCCATCGCATGGGTCCCAAATCTCCAGGTTCAAGGGCAACTTCCTACATCGAAAACATGCATGAGAAACCCAGAAGATGGTACACCGTGTGATGGGGAAAGGTTTCTAAAACGCACCTCATTTCTCATCTCCTTGTGCTCGGGTTCGCCATGCCAGCCACTTTACTAGCAATCTCCCTACTTGGAGCCTCAGCACCTTTAACCTCCTGTTCCGTACAGGTTGCAATTTGTCCTGAGGATGAACGGGAAGACGGGGAACCAATGAGAGACTAGCTCTTGGTGTTGGGACAGGCACAGGTCACTCTATTTTCCCATCAGGAAGAAGAATTAACCACAGGCTCAGCCTGCCCCCCGGAACCAGAACAGGGCCTGAAGCCATCCTGCGCTTTTGCGGCCAGCTCCCAAAAAAGCGACTTGTAAAATGGAGCTTCAGGGCACTGCAATTCACAAACCTGCAGAGTTATAAATGATAACTCTCGTCCACAAATATATTGAGGGAAGGCAAAGAAGAGGATTTGAAATCAAGGCAGAATTGCAGGAAACAGATTTCAGGAGGTAGATTCGAATCGCCTTTAAAGCACATGAAAAGCGGCAAAACGTTGACAATGATGCCCTTGGCCAAAAAGGGCGTATGCGTTTTTTCCTGAATATATTCAGGAAAAAACGCATACGCCCTTTTTGGCCAACCAAGCAACCTGGAAAGGCAAATCAGCGCTACAAAGAAGTCTCGCTTCCCATCGGTCAAAAGGGCCATGCTGAAAAAAGTGTCAAAACCAGAAATGCAGGACAGGCCATGGAGAAATGGGAGCCTTGCTACACTGATGGGCGGGATGTAAATTGCCAACAGCCACTCTGGAGAAGTGTACGGTGTGTCCTGAAACATCTAAAAAACACAGCTTAGAGAGCACAGGGCACTTCCACGCATGGGGGGATAAAGTGGGAAAATTGAAAATCAGCAAGACACAAGCACCCCAAAGTTTAGGGCTGCTCTGTTGACAAGGACCTCCACTTCATTCCACCTTAAATATCCCAGGAAAGCGAAAAATGGATAAAAAAGTTGTGGTCCTTATGTACAATGGAATATCACTCAGCCATGAAATCAATGTCATAAGGCTAGTAGCAGCATGATGAGTGGATTTAGGTAAGACGATTCTAAGTGAAATAAGTCACACAGAAAAGGACACTTCTCATAAGGTGTCACTTATAGAGGGAATGTAAAAACCGTTACACTTGAACTGAATTACAAAACAGAACAGAGTCACACATGCAGAAAACACACTATGGCTGCTTAACGGGAAAGGTGAGGTGGGGTGATACATAAAACAAGAGCTTCAAATTAGCTCAGATACCGTTCCATAAACCCAATATGTAATAGACAAGACCTACTCCTTGCTCAGAGAACTGGACTCAACACGCCCGATTCACCGCACAAGAATATATCTGACTAGTAATAATCTTAAAACCTATGTATTGATATCTCTCTGTTAGTGTGTCAAGTGGGTGTAAGGCGGCATAAACACAGCCGTGAAAAGCAGCTAAACCCCATTATAAAAATAAATTACTTTTAAAAACCCATGAAACAAAGACAGGGAAAGAGAGAGAAATTCTTACACAATTTGTTCAGGGGCTGTGATGCAACCTGGACTGACCATATCTAGACCCACAGCTGGATGAGACATAAGGGTGGACACTCTTGGGGCTGAGAGGTTTGGTGAGGTTGGGTGAGCAAACGCAGACCCTTTAAAGTAATACTGCGTGCTACCCATCGCATGGGTCCCAAATCTCCAGGTTCAAGGGCAACTTCCTACATCGAAAACATGCATGAGAAACCCAGAAGATGGTACACCGTGTGATGGGGAAAGGTTTCTAAAACGCACCTCATTTCTCATCTCCTTGTGCTCGGGTTCGCCATGCCAGCCACTTTACTAGCAATCTCCATACTTGGAGCCTCAGCACCTTTAACCTCCTGTTCCGTACAGGTTGCAATTTGTCCTGAGGATGAACGGGAAGACGGGGAACCAATGAGAGACTAGCTCTTGGTGTTGGGACAGGCACAGGTCACTCTATTTTCCCATCAGGAAGAAGAATTAACCACAGACTCAGCCTGCCCCCCGGAACCAGAACAGGGCCTGAAGCCATCCTGCGCTTTTGCGGCCAGCTCCCAAAAAAGCGACTTGTAAAATGGAGCTTCAGGGCACTGCAATTCACAAACCTGCAGAGTTATAAATGATAACTCTCGTCCACAAATATATTGAGGGAAGGCAAAGAAGAGGATTTGAAATCAAGGCAGAATTGCAGGAAACAGATTTCAGGAGGTAGATTCGAATCGCCTTTAAAGCACATGAAAAGCGGCAAAACGTTGACAATGATGCCCTTGGCCAAAAAGGGCGTATGCGTTTTTTCCTGAATATATTCAGGAAAAAACGCATACGCCCTTTTTGGCCAACCAAGCAACCTGGAAAGGCAAATCAGCGCTACAAAGAAGTCTCGCTTCCCATCGGTCAAAAGGGCCATGCTGAAAAAAGTGTCAAAACCAGAAATGCAGGACAGGCCATGGAGAAATGGGAGCCTTGCTACACTGATGGGCGGGATGTAAATTGCCAACAGCCACTCTGGAGAAGTGTACGGTGTGTCCTGAAACATCTAAAAAACACAGCTTAGAGAGCACAGGGCACTTCCACGCATGGGGGGATAAAGTGGGAAAATTGAAAATCAGCAAGACACAAGCACCCCAAAGTTTAGGGCTGCTCTGTTGACAAGGACCTCCACTTCATTCCACCTTAAATATCCCAGGAAAGCGAAAAATGGATAAAAAAGTTGTGGTCCTTATGTACAATGGAATATCACTCAGCCATGAAATCAATGTCATAAGGCTAGTAGCAGCATGATGAGTGGATTTAGGTAAGACGATTCTAAGTGAAATAAGTCACACAGAAAAGGACACTTCTCATAAGGTGTCACTTATAGAGGGAATGTAAAAACCGTTACACTTGAACTGAATTACAAAACAGAACAGAGTCACACATGCAGAAAACACACTATGGCTGCTTAACGGGAAAGGTGAGGTGGGGTGATACATAAAACAAGAGCTTCAAATTAGCTCAGATACCGTTCCATAAACCCAATATGTAATAGACAAGACCTACTCCTTGCTCAGAGAACTGGACTCAACACGCCCGATTCACCGCACAAGAATATATCTGACTAGTAATAATCTTAAAACCTATGTATTGATATCTCTCTGTTAGTGTGTCAAGTGGGTGTAAGGCGGCATAAACACAGCCGTGAAAAGCAGCTAAACCCCATTATAAAAATAAATTACTTTTAAAAACCCATGAAACAAAGACAGGGAAAGAGAGAGAAATTCTTACACAATTTGTTCAGGGGCTGTGATGCAACCTGGACTGACCATATCTAGACCCACAGCTGGATGAGACATAAGGGTGGACACTCTTGGGGCTGAGAGGTTTGGTGAGGTTGGGTGAGCAAACGCAGACCCTTTAAAGTAATACTGCGTGCTACCCATCGCATGGGTCCCAAATCTCCAGGTTCAAGGGCAACTTCCTACATCGAAAACATGCATGAGAAACCCAGAAGATGGTACACCGTGTGATGGGGAAAGGTTTCTAAAACGCACCTCATTTCTCATCTCCTTGTGCTCGGGTTCGCCATTCCAGCCACTTTACTAGCAATCTCCCTACTTGGAGCCTCAGCACCTTTAACCTCCTGTTCCGTACAGGTTGCAATTTGTCCTGAGGATGAACGGGAAGACGGGGAACCAATGAGAGACTAGCTCTTGGTGTTGGGACAGGCACAGGTCACTCTATTTTCCCATCAGGAAGAAGAATTAACCACAGGCTCAGCCTGACCCCCGGAACCAGAACAGGGCCTGAAGCCATCCTGCGCTTTTGCGGCCAGCTCCCAAAAAAGCGACTTGTAAAATGGAGCTTCAGGGCACTGCAATTCACAAACCTGCAGAGTTATAAATGATAACTCTCGTCCACAAATATATTGAGGGAAGGCAAAGAAGAGGATTTGAAATCAAGGCAGAATTGCAGGAAACAGATTTCAGGAGGTAGATTCGAATCGCCTTTAAAGCACATGAAAAGCGGCAAAACGTTGACAATGATGCCCTTGGCCAAAAAGGGCGTATGCGTTTTTTCCTGAATATATTCAGGAAAAAACGCATACGCCCTTTTTGGCCAACCAAGCAACCTGGAAAGGCAAATCAGCGCTACAAAGAAGTCTCGCTTCCCATCGGTCAAAAGGGCCATGCTGAAAAAAGTGTCAAAACCAGAAATGCAGGACAGGCCATGGAGAAATGGGAGCCTTGCTACACTGATGGGCGGGATGTAAATTGCCACAGCCACTCTGGAGAAGTGTACGGTGTGTCCTGAAACATCTAAAAAACACAGCTTAGAGAGCACAGGGCACTTCCACGCATGGGGGGATAAAGTGGGAAAATTGAAAATCAGCAAGACACAAGCACCCCAAAGTTTAGGGCTGCTCTGTTGACAAGGACCTCCACTTCATTCCACCTTAAATATCCCAGGAAAGCGAAAAATGGATAAAAAAGTTGTGGTCCTTATGTACAATGGAATATCACTCAGCCATGAAATCAATGTCATAAGGCTAGTAGCAGCATGATGAGTGGATTTAGGTAAGACGATTCTAAGTGAAATAAGTCACACAGAAAAGGACACTTCTCATAAGGTGTCACTTATAGAGGGAATGTAAAAACCGTTACACTTGAACTGAATTACAAAACAGAACAGAGTCACACATGCAGAAAACACACTATGGCTGCTTAACGGGAAAGGTGAGGTGGGGTGATACATAAAACAAGAGCTTCAAATTAGCTCAGATACCGTTCCATAAACCCAATATGTAATAGACAAGACCTACTCCTTGCTCAGAGAACTGGACTCAACACGCCCGATTCACCGCACAAGAATATATCTGACTAGTAATAATCTTAAAACCTATGTATTGATATCTCTCTGTTAGTGTGTCAAGTGGGTGTAAGGCGGCATAAACACAGCCGTGAAAAGCAGCTAAACCCCATTATAAAAATAAATTACTTTTAAAAACCCATGAAACAAAGACAGGGAAAGAGAGAGAAATTCTTACACAATTTGTTCAGGGGCTGTGATGCAACCTGGACTGACCATATCTAGACCCACAGCTGGATGAGACATAAGGGTGGACACTCTTGGGGCTGAGAGGTTTGGTGAGGTTGGGTGAGCAAACGCAGACCCTTTAAAGTAATACTGCGTGCTACCCATCGCATGGGTCCCAAATCTCCAGGTTCAAGGGCAACTTCCTACATCGAAAACATGCATGAGAAACCCAGAAGATGGTACACCGTGTGATGGGGAAAGGTTTCTAAAACGCACCTCATTTCTCATCTCCTTGTGCTCGGGTTCGCCATTCCAGCCACTTTACTAGCAATCTCCCTACTTGGAGCCTCAGCACCTTTAACCTCCTGTTACGTACAGGTTGCAATTTGTCCTGAGGATGAACGGGAAGACGGGGAACCAATGAGAGACTAGCTCTTGGTGTTGGGACAGGCACAGGTCACTCTATTTTCCCATCAGGAAGAAGAATTAACCACAGGCTCAGCCTGCCCCACGGAACCAGAACAGGGCCTGAAGCCATCCTGCGCTTTTGCGGCCAGCTCCCAAAAAAGCGACTTGTAAAATGGAGCTTCAGGGCACTGCAATTCACAAACCTGCAGAGTTATAAATGATAACTCTCGTCCACAAATATATTGAGGGAAGGCAAAGAAGAGGATTTGAAATCAAGGCAGAATTGCAGGAAACAGATTTCAGGAGGTAGATTCGAATCGCCTTTAAAGCACATGAAAAGCGGCAAAACGTTGACAATGATGCCCTTGGCCAAAAAGGGCGTATGCGTTTTTTCCTGAATATATTCAGGAAAAAACGCATACGCCCTTTTTGGCCAACCAAGCAACCTGGAAAGGCAAATCAGCGCTACAAAGAAGTCTCGCTTCCCATCGGTCAAAAGGGCCATGCTGAAAAAAGTGTCAAAACCAGAAATGCAGGACAGGCCATGGAGAAATGGGAGCCTTGCTACACTGATGGGCGGGATGTAAATTGCCAACAGCCACTCTGGAGAAGTGTACGGTGTGTCCTGAAACATCTAAAAAACACAGCTTAGAGAGCATAGGGCACTTCCACGCATGGGGGGATAAAGTGGGAAAATTGAAAATCAGCAAGACACAAGCACCCCAAAGTTTAGGGCTGCTCTGTTGACAAGGACCTCCACTTCATTCCACCTTAAATATCCCAGGAAAGCGAAAAATGGATAAAAAAGTTGTGGTCCTTATGTACAATGGAATATCACTCAGCCATGAAATCAATGTCATAAGGCTAGTAGCTGCATGATGAGTGGATTTAGGTAAGACGATTCTAAGTGAAATAAGTCACACAGAAAAGGACACTTCTCATAAGGTGTCACTTATAGAGGGAATGTAAAAACCGTTACACTTGAACTGAATTACAAAACAGAACAGAGTCACACATGCAGAAAACACACTATGGCTGCTTAACGGGAAAGGTGAGGTGGGGTGATACATAAAACAAGAGCTTCAAATTAGCTCAGATACCGTTCCATAAACCCAATATGTAATAGACAAGACCTACTCCTTGCTCAGAGAACTGGACTCAACACGCCCGATTCACCGCACAAGAATATATCTGACTAGTAATAATCTTAAAACCTATGTATTGATATCTCTCTGTTAGTGTGTCAAGTGGCTGTAAGGCGGCATAAACACAGCCGTGAAAAGCAGCTAAACCCCATTATAAAAATAAATTACTTTTAAAAACCCATGAAACAAAGACAGGGAAAGAGAGAGAAATTCTTACACAATTCGTTCAGGGGCTGTGATACAACCTGGACTGACCATATCTAGACCCACAGCTGGATGAGACATAAGGGTGGACACTCTTGGGGCTGAGAGGTTTGGTGAGGTTGGGTGAGCAAACGCAGACCCTTTAAAGTAATACTGCGTGCTACCCATCGCATGGGTCCCAAATCTCCAGGTTCAAGGGCAACTTCCTACATCGAAAACATGCATGAGAAACCCAGAAGATGGTACACCGTGTGATGGGGAAAGGTTTCTAAAACGCACCTCATTTCTCATCTCCTTGTGCTCGGGTTCGCCATGCCAGCCACTTTACTAGCAATCTCCCTACTTGGAGCCTCAGCACCTTTAACCTCCTGTTCCGTACAGGTTGCAATTTGTCCTGAGGATGAACGGGAAGACGGGGAACCAATGAGAGACTAGCTCTTGGTGTTGGGACAGGCACAGGTCACTCTATTTTCCCATCAGGAAGAAGAATTAACCACAGGCTCAGCCTGCCCCCCGGAACCAGAACAGGGCCTGAAGCCATCCTGCGCTTTTGCGGCCAGCTCCCAAAAAAGCGACTTGTAAAATGGAGCTTCAGGGCACTGCAATTCACAAACCTGCAGAGTTATAAATGATAACTCTCGTCCACAAATATATTGAGGGAAGGCAAAGAAGAGGATTTGAAATCAAGGCAGAATTGCAGGAAACAGATTTCAGGAGGTAGATTCGAATCGCCTTTAAAGCACATGAAAAGCGGCAAAACGTTGACAATGATGCCCTTGGCCAAAAAGGGCGTATGCGTTTTTTCCTGAATATATTCAGGAAAAAACGCATACGCCCTTTTTGGCCAACCAAGCAACCTGGAAAGGCAAATCAGCGCTACAAAGAAGTCTCGCTTCCCATCGGTCAAAAGGGCCATGCTGAAAAAAGTGTCAAAACCAGAAATGCAGGACAGGCCATGGAGAAATGGGAGCCTTGCTACACTGATGGGCGGGATGTAAATTGCCAACAGCCACTCTGGAGAAGTGTACGGTGTGTCCTGAAACATCTAAAAAACACAGCTTAGAGAGCACAGGGCACTTCCACGCATGGGGGGATAAAGTGGGAAAATTGAAAATCAGCAAGACACAAGCACCCCAAAGTTTAGGGCTGCTCTGTTGACAAGGACCTCCACTTCATTCCACCTTAAATATCCCAGGAAAGCGAAAAATGGATAAAAAAGTTGTGGTCCTTATGTACAATGGAATATCACTCAGCCATGAAATCAATGTCATAAGGCTAGTAGCAGCATGATGAGTGGATTTAGGTAAGACGATTCTAAGTGAAATAAGTCACACAGAAAAGGACACTTCTCATAAGGTGTCACTTATAGAGGGAATGTAAAAACCGTTACACTTGAACTGAATTACAAAACAGAACAGAGTCACACATGCAGAAAACACACTATGGCTGCTTAACGGGAAAGGTGAGGTGGGGTGATACATAAAACAAGAGCTTCAAATTAGCTCAGATACCGTTCCATAAACCCAATATGTAATAGACAAGACCTACTCCTTGCTCAGAGAACTGGACTCAACACGCCCGATTCACCGCACAAGAATATATCTGACTAGTAATAATCTTAAAACCTATGTATTGATATCTCTCTGTTAGTGTGTCAAGTGGGTGTAAGGCGGCATAAACACAGCCGTGAAAAGCAGCTAAACCCCATTATAAAAATAAATTACTTTTAAAAACCCATGAAACAAAGACAGGGAAAGAGAGAGAAATTCTTACACAATTCGTTCAGGGGCTGTGATGCAACCTGGACTGACCATATCTAGACCCACAGCTGGATGAGACATAAGGGTGGACACTCTTGGGGCTGAGAGGTTTGGTGAGGTTGGGTGAGCAAACGCAGACCCTTTAAAGTAATACTGCGTGCTACCCATCGCATGGGTCCCAAATCTCCAGGTTCAAGGGCAACTTCCTACATCGAAAACATGCATGAGAAACCCAGAAGATGGTACACCGTGTGATGGGGAAAGGTTTCTAAAACGCACCTCATTTCTCATCTCCTTGTGCTCGGGTTCGCCATTCCAGCCACTTTACTAGCAATCTCCCTACTTGGAGCCTCAGCACCTTTAACCTCCTGTTCCGTACAGGTTGCAATTTGTCCTGAGGATGAACGGGAAGACGGGGAACCAATGAGAGACTAGCTCTTGGTGTTGGGACAGGCACAGGTCACTCTATTTTCCCATCAGGAAGAAGAATTAACCACAGGCTCAGCCTGACCCCCGGAACCAGAACAGGGCCTGAAGCCATCCTGCGCTTTTGCGGCCAGCTCCCAAAAAAGCGACTTGTAAAATGGAGCTTCAGGGCACTGCAATTCACAAACCTGCAGAGTTATAAATGATAACTCTCGTCCACAAATATATTGAGGGAAGGCAAAGAAGAGGATTTGAAATCAAGGCAGAATTGCAGGAAACAGATTTCAGGAGGTAGATTCGAATCGCCTTTAAAGCACATGAAAAGCGGCAAAACGTTGACAATGATGCCCTTGGCCAAAAAGGGCGTATGCGTTTTTTCCTGAATATATTCAGGAAAAAACGCATACGCCCTTTTTGGCCAACCAAGCAACCTGGAAAGGCAAATCAGCGCTACAAAGAAGTCTCGCTTCCCATCGGTCAAAAGGGCCATGCTGAAAAAAGTGTCAAAACCAGAAATGCAGGACAGGCCATGGAGAAATGGGAGCCTTGCTACACTGATGGGCGGGATGTAAATTGCCAACAGCCACTCTGGAGAAGTGTACGGTGTGTCCTGAAACATCTAAAAAACACAGCTTAGAGAGCACAGGGCACTTCCACGCATGGGGGGATAAAGTGGGAAAATTGAAAATCAGCAAGACACAAGCACCCCAAAGTTTAGGGCTGCTCTGTTGACAAGGACCTCCACTTCATTCCACCTTAAATATCCCAGGAAAGCGAAAAATGGATAAAAAAGTTGTGGTCCTTATGTACAATGGAATATCACTCAGCCATGAAATCAATGTCATAAGGCTAGTAGCAGCATGATGAGTGGATTTAGGTAAGACGATTCTAAGTGAAATAAGTCACACAGAAAAGGACACTTCTCATAAGGTGTCACTTATAGAGGGAATGTAAAAACCGTTACACTTGAACTGAATTACAAAACAGAACAGAGTCACACATGCAGAAAACACACTATGGCTGCTTAACGGGAAAGGTGAGGTGGGGTGATACATAAAACAAGAGCTTCAAATTAGCTCAGATACCGTTCCATAAACCCAATATGTAATAGACAAGACCTACTCCTTGCTCAGAGAACTGGACTCAACACGCCCGATTCACCGCACAAGAATATATCTGACTAGTAATAATCTTAAAACCTATGTATTGATATCTCTCTGTTAGTGTGTCAAGTGGGTGTAAGGCGGCATAAACACAGCCGTGAAAAGCAGCTAAAGCCCATTATAAAAATAAATTACTTTTAAAAACCCATGAAACAAAGACAGGGAAAGAGAGAGAAATTCTTACACAATTCGTTCAGGGGCTGTGATGCAACCTGGACTGACCATATCTAGACCCACAGCTGGATGAGACATAAGGGTGGACACTCTTGGGGCTGAGAGGTTTGGTGAGGTTGGGTGAGCAAACGCAGACCCTTTAAAGTAATACTGCGTGCTACCCATCGCATGGGTCCCAAATCTCCAGGTTCAAGGGCAACTTCCTACATCGAAAACATGCATGAGAAACCCAGAAGATGGTACACCGTGTGATGGGGAAAGGTTTCTAAAACGCACCTCATTTCTCATCTCCTTGTGCTCGGGTTCGCCATGCCAGCCACTTTACTAGCAATCTCCCTACTTGGAGCCTCAGCACCTTTAACCTCCTGTTCCGTACAGGTTGCAATTTGTCCTGAGGATGAACGGGAAGACGGGGAACCAATGAGAGACTAGCTCTTGGTGTTGGGACAGGCACAGGTCACTCTATTTTCCCATCAGGAAGAAGAATTAACCACAGGCTCAGCCTGCCCCCCGGAACCAGAACAGGGCCTGAAGCCATCCTGCGCTTTTGCGGCCAGCTCCCAAAAAAGCGACTTGTAAAATGGAGCTTCAGGGCACTGCAATTCACAAACCTGCAGAGTTATAAATGATAACTCTCGTCCACAAATATATTGAGGGAAGGCAAAGAAGAGGATTTGAAATCAAGGCAGAATTGCAGGAAACAGATTTCAGGAGGTAGATTCGAATCGCCTTTAAAGCACATGAAAAGCGGCAAAACGTTGACAATGATGCCCTTGGCCAAAAAGGGCGTATGCGTTTTTTCCTGAATATATTCAGGAAAAAACGCATACGCCCTTTTTGGCCAACCAAGCAACCTGGAAAGGCAAATCAGCGCTACAAAGAAGTCTCGCTTCCCATCGGTCAAAAGGGCCATGCTGAAAAAAGTGTCAAAACCAGAAATGCAGGACAGGCCATGGAGAAATGGGAGCCTTGCTACACTGATGGGCGGGATGTAAATTGCCAACAGCCACTCTGGAGAAGTGTACGGTGTGTCCTGAAACATCTAAAAAACACAGCTTAGAGAGCACAGGGCACTTCCACGCATGGGGGGATAAAGTGGGAAAATTGAAAATCAGCAAGACACAAGCACCCCAAAGTTTAGGGCTGCTCTGTTGACAAGGACCTCCACTTCATTCCACCTTAAATATCCCAGGAAAGCGAAAAATGGATAAAAAAGTTGTGGTCCTTATGTACAATGGAATATCACTCAGCCATGAAATCAATGTCATAAGGCTAGTAGCAGCATGATGAGTGGATTTAGGTAAGACGATTCTAAGTGAAATAAGTCACACAGAAAAGGACACTTCTCATAAGGTGTCACTTATAGAGGGAATGTAAAAACCGTTACACTTGAACTGAATTACAAAACAGAACAGAGTCACACATGCAGAAAACACACTATGGCTGCTTAACGGGAAAGGTGAGGTGGGGTGATACATAAAACAAGAGCTTCAAATTAGCTCAGATACCGTTCCATAAACCCAATATGTAATAGACAAGACCTACTCCTTGCTCAGAGAACTGGACTCAACACGCCCGATTCACCGCACAAGAATATATCTGACTAGTAATAATCTTAAAACCTATGTATTGATATCTCTCTGTTAGTGTGTCAAGTGGGTGTAAGGCGGCATAAACACAGCCGTGAAAAGCAGCTAAACCCCATTATAAAAATAAATTACTTTTAAAAACCCATGAAACAAAGACAGGGAAAGAGAGAGAAATTCTTACACAATTTGTTCAGGGGCTGTGATGCAACCTGGACTGACCATATCTAGACCCACAGCTGGATGAGACATAAGGGTGGACACTCTTGGGGCTGAGAGGTTTGGTGAGGTTGGGTGAGCAAACGCAGACCCTTTAAAGTAATACTGCGTGCTACCCATCGCATGGGTCCCAAATCTCCAGGTTCAAGGGCAACTTCCTACATCGAAAACATGCATGAGAAACCCAGAAGATGGTACACCGTGTGATGGGGAAAGGTTTCTAAAACGCACCTCATTTCTCATCTCCTTGTGCTCGGGTTCGCCATTCCAGCCACTTTACTAGCAATCTCCCTACTTGGAGCCTCAGCACCTTTAACCTCCTGTTCCGTACAGGTTGCAATTTGTCCTGAGGATGAACGGGAAGACGGGGAACCAATGAGAGACTAGCTCTTGGTGTTGGGACAGGCACAGGTCACTCTATTTTCCCATCAGGAAGAAGAATTAACCACAGGCTCAGCCTGACCCCCGGAACCAGAACAGGGCCTGAAGCCATCCTGCGCTTTTGCGGCCAGCTCCCAAAAAAGCGACTTGTAAAATGGAGCTTCAGGGCACTGCAATTCACAAACCTGCAGAGTTATAAATGATAACTCTCGTCCACAAATATATTGAGGGAAGGCAAAGAAGAGGATTTGAAATCAAGGCAGAATTGCAGGAAACAGATTTCAGGAGGTAGATTCGAATCGCCTTTAAAGCACATGAAAAGCGGCAAAACGTTGACAATGATGCCCTTGGCCAAAAAGGGCGTATGCGTTTTTTCCTGAATATATTCAGGAAAAAACGCATACGCCCTTTTTGGCCAACCAAGCAACCTGGAAAGGCAAATCAGCGCTACAAAGAAGTCTCGCTTCCCATCGGTCAAAAGGGCCATGCTGAAAAAAGTGTCAAAACCAGAAATGCAGGACAGGCCATGGAGAAATGGGAGCCTTGCTACACTGATGGGCGGGATGTAAATTGCCAACAGCCACTCTGGAGAAGTGTACGGTGTGTCCTGAAACATCTAAAAAACACAGCTTAGAGAGCACAGGGCACTTCCACGCATGGGGGGATAAAGTGGGAAAATTGAAAATCAGCAAGACACAAGCACCCCAAAGTTTAGGGCTGCTCTGTTGACAAGGACCTCGACTTCATTCCACCTTAAATATCCCAGGAAAGCGAAAAATGGATAAAAAAGTTGTGGTCCTTATGTACAATGGAATATCACTCAGCCATGAAATCAATGTCATAAGGCTAGTAGCAGCATGATGAGTGGATTTAGGTAAGACGATTCTAAGTGAAATAAGTCACACAGAAAAGGACACTTCTCATAAGGTGTCACTTATAGAGGGAATGTAAAAACCGTTACACTTGAACTGAATTACAAAACAGAACAGAGTCACACATGCAGAAAACACACTATGGCTGCTTAACGGGAAAGGTGAGGTGGGGTGATACATAAAACAAGAGCTTCAAATTAGCTCAGATACCGTTCCATAAACCCAATATGTAATAGACAAGACCTACTCCTTGCTCAGAGAACTGGACTCAACACGCCCGATTCACCGCACAAGAATATATCTGACTAGTAATAATCTTAAAACCTATGTATTGATATCTCTCTGTTAGTGTGTCAAGTGGGTGTAAGGCGGCATAAACACAGCCGTGAAAAGCAGCTAAAGCCCATTATAAAAATAAATTACTTTTAAAAACCCATGAAACAAAGACAGGGAAAGAGAGAGAAATTCTTACACAATTTGTTCAGGGGCTGTGATGCAACCTGGACTGACCATATCTAGACCCACAGCTGGATGAGACATAAGGGTGGACACTCTTGGGGCTGAGAGGTTTGGTGAGGTTGGGTGAGCAAACGCAGACCCTTTAAAGTAATACTGCGTGCTACCCATCGCATGGGTCCCAAATCTCCAGGTTCAAGGGCAACTTCCTACATCGAAAACATGCATGAGAAACCCAGAAGATGGTACACCGTGTGATGGGGAAAGGTTTCTAAAACGCACCTCATTTCTCATCTCCTTGTGCTCGGGTTCGCCATGCCAGCCACTTTACTAGCAATCTCCCTACTTGGAGCCTCAGCACCTTTAACCTCCTGTTCCGTACAGGTTGCAATTTGTCCTGAGGATGAACGGGAAGACGGGGAACCAATGAGAGACTAGCTCTTGGTGTTGGGACAGGCACAGGTCACTCTATTTTCCCATCAGGAAGAAGAATTAACCACAGGCTCAGCCTGCCCCCCGGAACCAGAACAGGGCCTGAAGCCATCCTGCGCTTTTGCGGCCAGCTCCCAAAAAAGCGACTTGTAAAATGGAGCTTCAGGGCACTGCAATTCACAAACCTGCAGAGTTATAAATGATAACTCTCGTCCACAAATATATTGAGGGAAGGCAAAGAAGAGGATTTGAAATCAAGGCAGAATTGCAGGAAACAGATTTCAGGAGGTAGATTCGAATCGCCTTTAAAGCACATGAAAAGCGGCAAAACGTTGACAATGATGCCCTTGGCCAAAAAGGGCGTATGCGTTTTTTCCTGAATATATTCAGGAAAAAACGCATACGCCCTTTTTGGCCAACCAAGCAACCTGGAAAGGCAAATCAGCGCTACAAAGAAGTCTCGCTTCCCATCGGTCAAAAGGGCCATGCTGAAAAAAGTGTCAAAACCAGAAATGCAGGACAGGCCATGGAGAAATGGGAGCCTTGCTACACTGATGGGCGGGATGTAAATTGCCAACAGCCACTCTGGAGAAGTGTACGGTGTGTCCTGAAACATCTAAAAAACACAGCTTAGAGAGCACAGGGCACTTCCACGCATGGGGGGATAAAGTGGGAAAATTGAAAATCAGCAAGACACAAGCACCCCAAAGTTTAGGGCTGCTCTGTTGACAAGGACCTCCACTTCATTCCACCTTAAATATCCCAGGAAAGCGAAAAATGGATAAAAAAGTTGTGGTCCTTATGTACAATGGAATATCACTCAGCCATGAAATCAATGTCATAAGGCTAGTAGCAGCATGATGAGTGGATTTAGGTAAGACGATTCTAAGTGAAATAAGTCACACAGAAAAGGACACTTCTCATAAGGTGTCACTTATAGAGGGAATGTAAAAACCGTTACACTTGAACTGAATTACAAAACAGAACAGAGTCACACATGCAGAAAACACACTATGGCTGCTTAACGGGAAAGGTGAGGTGGGGTGATACATAAAACAAGAGCTTCAAATTAGCTCAGATACCGTTCCATAAACCCAATATGTAATAGACAAGACCTACTCCTTGCTCAGAGAACTGGACTCAACACGCCCGATTCACCGCACAAGAATATATCTGACTAGTAATAATCTTAAAACCTATGTATTGATATCTCTCTGTTAGTGTGTCAAGTGGGTGTAAGGCGGCATAAACACAGCCGTGAAAAGCAGCTAAACCCCATTATAAAAATAAATTACTTTTAAAAACCCATGAAACAAAGACAGGGAAAGAGAGAGAAATTCTTACACAATTTGTTCAGGGGCTGTGATGCAACCTGGACTGACCATATCTAGACCCACAGCTGGATGAGACATAAGGGTGGACACTCTTGGGGCTGAGAGGTTTGGTGAGGTTGGGTGAGCAAACGCAGACCCTTTAAAGTAATACTGCGTGCTACCCATCGCATGGGTCCCAAATCTCCAGGTTCAAGGGCAACTTCCTACATCGAAAACATGCATGAGAAACCCAGAAGATGGTACACCGTGTGATGGGGAAAGGTTTCTAAAACGCACCTCATTTCTCATCTCCTTGTGCTCGGGTTCGCCATTCCAGCCACTTTACTAGCAATCTCCCTACTTGGAGCCTCAGCACCTTTAACCTCCTGTTCCGTACAGGTTGCAATTTGTCCTGAGGATGAACGGGAAGACGGGGAACCAATGAGAGACTAGCTCTTGGTGTTGGGACAGGCACAGGTCACTCTATTTTCCCATCAGGAAGAAGAATTAACCACAGGCTCAGCCTGACCCCCGGAACCAGAACAGGGCCTGAAGCCATCCTGCGCTTTTGCGGCCAGCTCCCAAAAAAGCGACTTGTAAAATGGAGCTTCAGGGCACTGCAATTCACAAACCTGCAGAGTTATAAATGATAACTCTCGTCCACAAATATATTGAGGGAAGGCAAAGAAGAGGATTTGAAATCAAGGCAGAATTGCAGGAAACAGATTTCAGGAGGTAGATTCGAATCGCCTTTAAAGCACATGAAAAGCGGCAAAACGTTGACAATGATGCCCTTGGCCAAAAAGGGCGTATGCGTTTTTTCCTGAATATATTCAGGAAAAAACGCATACGCCCTTTTTGGCCAACCAAGCAACCTGGAAAGGCAAATCAGCGCTACAAAGAAGTCTCGCTTCCCATCGGTCAAAAGGGCCATGCTGAAAAAAGTGTCAAAACCAGAAATGCAGGACAGGCCATGGAGAAATGGGAGCCTTGCTACACTGATGGGCGGGATGTAAATTGCCAACAGCCACTCTGGAGAAGTGTACGGTGTGTCCTGAAACATCTAAAAAACACAGCTTAGAGAGCACAGGGCACTTCCACGCATGGGGGGATAAAGTGGGAAAATTGAAAATCAGCAAGACACAAGCACCCCAAAGTTTAGGGCTGCTCTGTTGACAAGGACCTCGACTTCATTCCACCTTAAATATCCCAGGAAAGCGAAAAATGGATAAAAAAGTTGTGGTCCTTATGTACAATGGAATATCACTCAGCCATGAAATCAATGTCATAAGGCTAGTAGCAGCATGATGAGTGGATTTAGGTAAGACGATTCTAAGTGAAATAAGTCACACAGAAAAGGACACTTCTCATAAGGTGTCACTTATAGAGGGAATGTAAAAACCGTTACACTTGAACTGAATTACAAAACAGAACAGAGTCACACATGCAGAAAACACACTATGGCTGCTTAACGGGAAAGGTGAGGTGGGGTGATACATAAAACAAGAGCTTCAAATTAGCTCAGATACCGTTCCATAAACCCAATATGTAATAGACAAGACCTACTCCTTGCTCAGAGAACTGGACTCAACACGCCCGATTCACCGCACAAGAATATATCTGACTAGTAATAATCTTAAAACCTATGTATTGATATCTCTCTGTTAGTGTGTCAAGTGGGTGTAAGGCGGCATAAACACAGCCGTGAAAAGCAGCTAAACCCCATTATAAAAATAAATTACTTTTAAAAACCCATGAAACAAAGACAGGGAAAGAGAGAGAAATTCTTACACAATTTGTTCAGGGGCTGTGATGCAACCTGGACTGACCATATCTAGACCCACAGCTGGATGAGACATAAGGGTGGACACTCTTGGGGCTGAGAGGTTTGGTGAGGTTGGGTGAGCAAACGCAGACCCTTTAAAGTAATACTGCGTGCTACCCATCGCATGGGTCCCAAATCTCCAGGTTCAAGGGCAACTTCCTACATCGAAAACATGCATGAGAAACCCAGAAGATGGTACACCGTGTGATGGGGAAAGGTTTCTAAAACGCACCTCATTTCTCATCTCCTTGTGCTCGGGTTCGCCATGCCAGCCACTTTACTAGCAATCTCCCTACTTGGAGCCTCAGCACCTTTAACCTCCTGTTCCGTACAGGTTGCAATTTGTCCTGAGGATGAACGGGAAGACGGGGAACCAATGAGAGACTAGCTCTTGGTGTTGGGACAGGCACAGGTCACTCTATTTTCCCATCAGGAAGAAGAATTAACCACAGGCTCAGCCTGCCCCCCGGAACCAGAACAGGGCCTGAAGCCATCCTGCGCTTTTGCGGCCAGCTCCCAAAAAAGCGACTTGTAAAATGGAGCTTCAGGGCACTGCAATTCACAAACCTGCAGAGTTATAAATGATAACTCTCGTCCACAAATATATTGAGGGAAGGCAAAGAAGAGGATTTGAAATCAAGGCAGAATTGCAGGAAACAGATTTCAGGAGGTAGATTCGAATCGCCTTTAAAGCACATGAAAAGCGGCAAAACGTTGACAATGATGCCCTTGGCCAAAAAGGGCGTATGCGTTTTTTCCTGAATATATTCAGGAAAAAACGCATACGCCCTTTTTGGCCAACCAAGCAACCTGGAAAGGCAAATCAGCGCTACAAAGAAGTCTCGCTTCCCATCGGTCAAAAGGGCCATGCTGAAAAAAGTGTCAAAACCAGAAATGCAGGACAGGCCATGGAGAAATGGGAGCCTTGCTACACTGATGGGCGGGATGTAAATTGCCAACAGCCACTCTGGAGAAGTGTACGGTGTGTCCTGAAACATCTAAAAAACACAGCTTAGAGAGCACAGGGCACTTCCACGCATGGGGGGATAAAGTGGGAAAATTGAAAATCAGCAAGACACAAGCACCCCAAAGTTTAGGGCTGCTCTGTTGACAAGGACCTCCACTTCATTCCACCTTAAATATCCCAGGAAAGCGAAAAATGGATAAAAAAGTTGTGGTCCTTATGTACAATGGAATATCACTCAGCCATGAAATCAATGTCATAAGGCTAGTAGCAGCATGATGAGTGGATTTAGGTAAGACGATTCTAAGTGAAATAAGTCACACAGAAAAGGACACTTCTCATAAGGTGTCACTTATAGAGGGAATGTAAAAACCGTTACACTTGAACTGAATTACAAAACAGAACAGAGTCACACATGCAGAAAACACACTATGGCTGCTTAACGGGAAAGGTGAGGTGGGGTGATACATAAAACAAGAGCTTCAAATTAGCTCAGATACCGTTCCATAAACCCAATATGTAATAGACAAGACCTACTCCTTGCTCAGAGAACTGGACTCAACACGCCCGATTCACCGCACAAGAATATATCTGACTAGTAATAATCTTAAAACCTATGTATTGATATCTCTCTGTTAGTGTGTCAAGTGGGTGTAAGGCGGCATAAACACAGCCGTGAAAAGCAGCTAAACCCCATTATAAAAATAAATTACTTTTAAAAACCCATGAAACAAAGACAGGGAAAGAGAGAGAAATTCTTACACAATTTGTTCAGGGGCTGTGATGCAACCTGGACTGACCATATCTAGACCCACAGCTGGATGAGACATAAGGGTGGACACTCTTGGGGCTGAGAGGTTTGGTGAGGTTGGGTGAGCAAACGCAGACCCTTTAAAGTAATACTGCGTGCTACCCATCGCATGGGTCCCAAATCTCCAGGTTCAAGGGCAACTTCCTACATCGAAAACATGCATGAGAAACCCAGAAGATGGTACACCGTGTGATGGGGAAAGGTTTCTAAAACGCACCTCATTTCTCATCTCCTTGTGCTCGGGTTCGCCATGCCAGCCACTTTACTAGCAATCTCCCTACTTGGAGCCTCAGCACCTTTAACCTCCTGTTCCGTACAGGTTGCAATTTGTCCTGAGGATGAACGGGAAGACGGGGAACCAATGAGAGACTAGCTCTTGGTGTTGGGACAGGCACAGGTCACTCTATTTTCCCATCAGGAAGAAGAATTAACCACAGGCTCAGCCTGCCCCCCGGAACCAGAACAGGGCCTGAAGCCATCCTGCGCTTTTGCGGCCAGCTCCCAAAAAAGCGACTTGTAAAATGGAGCTTCAGGGCACTGCAATTCACAAACCTGCAGAGTTATAAATGATAACTCTCGTCCACAAATATATTGAGGGAAGGCAAAGAAGAGGATTTGAAATCAAGGCAGAATTGCAGGAAACAGATTTCAGGAGGTAGATTCGAATCGCCTTTAAAGCACATGAAAAGCGGCAAAACGTTGACAATGATGCCCTTGGCCAAAAAGGGCGTATGCGTTTTTTCCTGAATATATTCAGGAAAAAACGCATACGCCCTTTTTGGCCAACCAAGCAACCTGGAAAGGCAAATCAGCGCTACAAAGAAGTCTCGCTTCCCATCGGTCAAAAGGGCCATGCTGAAAAAAGTGTCAAAACCAGAAATGCAGGACAGGCCATGGAGAAATGGGAGCCTTGCTACACTGATGGGCGGGATGTAAATTGCCAACAGCCACTCTGGAGAAGTGTACGGTGTGTCCTGAAACATCTAAAAAACACAGCTTAGAGAGCACAGGGCACTTCCACGCATGGGGGGATAAAGTGGGAAAATTGAAAATCAGCAAGACACAAGCACCCCAAAGTTTAGGGCTGCTCTGTTGACAAGGACCTCCACTTCATTCCACCTTAAATATCCCAGGAAAGCGAAAAATGGATAAAAAAGTTGTGGTCCTTATGTACAATGGAATATCACTCAGCCATGAAATCAATGTCATAAGGCTAGTAGCAGCATGATGAGTGGATTTAGGTAAGACGATTCTAAGTGAAATAAGTCACACAGAAAAGGACACTTCTCATAAGGTGTCACTTATAGAGGGAATGTAAAAACCGTTACACTTGAACTGAATTACAAAACAGAACAGAGTCACACATGCAGAAAACACACTATGGCTGCTTAACGGGAAAGGTGAGGTGGGGTGATACATAAAACAAGAGCTTCAAATTAGCTCAGATACCGTTCCATAAACCCAATATGTAATAGACAAGACCTACTCCTTGCTCAGAGAACTGGACTCAACACGCCCGATTCACCGCACAAGAATATATCTGACTAGTAATAATCTTAAAACCTATGTATTGATATCTCTCTGTTAGTGTGTCAAGTGGGTGTAAGGCGGCATAAACACAGCCGTGAAAAGCAGCTAAACCCCATTATAAAAATAAATTACTTTTAAAAACCCATGAAACAAAGACAGGGAAAGAGAGAGAAATTCTTACACAATTTGTTCAGGGGCTGTGATGCAACCTGGACTGACCATATCTAGACCCACAGCTGGATGAGACATAAGGGTGGACACTCTTGGGGCTGAGAGGTTTGGTGAGGTTGGGTGAGCAAACGCAGACCCTTTAAAGTAATACTGCGTGCTACCCATCGCATGGGTCCCAAATCTCCAGGTTCAAGGGCAACTTCCTACATCGAAAACATGCATGAGAAACCCAGAAGATGGTACACCGTGTGATGGGGAAAGGTTTCTAAAACGCACCTCATTTCTCATCTCCTTGTGCTCGGGTTCGCCATGCCAGCCACTTTACTAGCAATCTCCCTACTTGGAGCCTCAGCACCTTTAACCTCCTGTTCCGTACAGGTTGCAATTTGTCCTGAGGATGAACGGGAAGACGGGGAACCAATGAGAGACTAGCTCTTGGTGTTGGGACAGGCACAGGTCACTCTATTTTCCCATCAGGAAGAAGAATTAACCACAGGCTCAGCCTGCCCCCCGGAACCAGAACAGGGCCTGAAGCCATCCTGCGCTTTTGCGGCCAGCTCCCAAAAAAGCGACTTGTAAAATGGAGCTTCAGGGCACTGCAATTCACAAACCTGCAGAGTTATAAATGATAACTCTCGTCCACAAATATATTGAGGGAAGGCAAAGAAGAGGATTTGAAATCAAGGCAGAATTGCAGGAAACAGATTTCAGGAGGTAGATTCGAATCGCCTTTAAAGCACATGAAAAGCGGCAAAACGTTGACAATGATGCCCTTGGCCAAAAAGGGCGTATGCGTTTTTTCCTGAATATATTCAGGAAAAAACGCATACGCCCTTTTTGGCCAACCAAGCAACCTGGAAAGGCAAATCAGCGCTACAAAGAAGTCTCGCTTCCCATCGGTCAAAAGGGCCATGCTGAAAAAAGTGTCAAAACCAGAAATGCAGGACAGGCCATGGAGAAATGGGAGCCTTGCTACACTGATGGGCGGGATGTAAATTGCCAACAGCCACTCTGGAGAAGTGTACGGTGTGTCCTGAAACATCTAAAAAACACAGCTTAGAGAGCACAGGGCACTTCCACGCATGGGGGGATAAAGTGGGAAAATTGAAAATCAGCAAGACACAAGCACCCCAAAGTTTAGGGCTGCTCTGTTGACAAGGACCTCCACTTCATTCCACCTTAAATATCCCAGGAAAGCGAAAAATGGATAAAAAAGTTGTGGTCCTTATGTACAATGGAATATCACTCAGCCATGAAATCAATGTCATAAGGCTAGTAGCAGCATGATGAGTGGATTTAGGTAAGACGATTCTAAGTGAAATAAGTCACACAGAAAAGGACACTTCTCATAAGGTGTCACTTATAGAGGGAATGTAAAAACCGTTACACTTGAACTGAATTACAAAACAGAACAGAGTCACACATGCAGAAAACACACTATGGCTGCTTAACGGGAAAGGTGAGGTGGGGTGATACATAAAACAAGAGCTTCAAATTAGCTCAGATACCGTTCCATAAACCCAATATGTAATAGACAAGACCTACTCCTTGCTCAGAGAACTGGACTCAACACGCCCGATTCACCGCACAAGAATATATCTGACTAGTAATAATCTTAAAACCTATGTATTGATATCTCTCTGTTAGTGTGTCAAGTGGGTGTAAGGCGGCATAAACACAGCCGTGAAAAGCAGCTAAACCCCATTATAAAAATAAATTACTTTTAAAAACCCATGAAACAAAGACAGGGAAAGAGAGAGAAATTCTTACACAATTTGTTCAGGGGCTGTGATGCAACCTGGACTGACCATATCTAGACCCACAGCTGGATGAGACATAAGGGTGGACACTCTTGGGGCTGAGAGGTTTGGTGAGGTTGGGTGAGCAAACGCAGACCCTTTAAAGTAATACTGCGTGCTACCCATCGCATGGGTCCCAAATCTCCAGGTTCAAGGGCAACTTCCTACATCGAAAACATGCATGAGAAACCCAGAAGATGGTACACCGTGTGATGGGGAAAGGTTTCTAAAACGCACCTCATTTCTCATCTCCTTGTGCTCGGGTTCGCCATGCCAGCCACTTTACTAGCAATCTCCCTACTTGGAGCCTCAGCACCTTTAACCTCCTGTTCCGTACAGGTTGCAATTTGTCCTGAGGATGAACGGGAAGACGGGGAACCAATGAGAGACTAGCTCTTGGTGTTGGGACAGGCACAGGTCACTCTATTTTCCCATCAGGAAGAAGAATTAACCACAGGCTCAGCCTGCCCCCCGGAACCAGAACAGGGCCTGAAGCCATCCTGCGCTTTTGCGGCCAGCTCCCAAAAAAGCGACTTGTAAAATGGAGCTTCAGGGCACTGCAATTCACAAACCTGCAGAGTTATAAATGATAACTCTCGTCCACAAATATATTGAGGGAAGGCAAAGAAGAGGATTTGAAATCAAGGCAGAATTGCAGGAAACAGATTTCAGGAGGTAGATTCGAATCGCCTTTAAAGCACATGAAAAGCGGCAAAACGTTGACAATGATGCCCTTGGCCAAAAAGGGCGTATGCGTTTTTTCCTGAATATATTCAGGAAAAAACGCATACGCCCTTTTTGGCCAACCAAGCAACCTGGAAAGGCAAATCAGCGCTACAAAGAAGTCTCGCTTCCCATCGGTCAAAAGGGCCATGCTGAAAAAAGTGTCAAAACCAGAAATGCAGGACAGGCCATGGAGAAATGGGAGCCTTGCTACACTGATGGGCGGGATGTAAATTGCCAACAGCCACTCTGGAGAAGTGTACGGTGTGTCCTGAAACATCTAAAAAACACAGCTTAGAGAGCACAGGGCACTTCCACGCATGGGGGGATAAAGTGGGAAAATTGAAAATCAGCAAGACACAAGCACCCCAAAGTTTAGGGCTGCTCTGTTGACAAGGACCTCCACTTCATTCCACCTTAAATATCCCAGGAAAGCGAAAAATGGATAAAAAAGTTGTGGTCCTTATGTACAATGGAATATCACTCAGCCATGAAATCAATGTCATAAGGCTAGTAGCAGCATGATGAGTGGATTTAGGTAAGACGATTCTAAGTGAAATAAGTCACACAGAAAAGGACACTTCTCATAAGGTGTCACTTATAGAGGGAATGTAAAAACCGTTACACTTGAACTGAATTACAAAACAGAACAGAGTCACACATGCAGAAAACACACTATGGCTGCTTAACGGGAAAGGTGAGGTGGGGTGATACATAAAACAAGAGCTTCAAATTAGCTCAGATACCGTTCCATAAACCCAATATGTAATAGACAAGACCTACTCCTTGCTCAGAGAACTGGACTCAACACGCCCGATTCACCGCACAAGAATATATCTGACTAGTAATAATCTTAAAACCTATGTATTGATATCTCTCTGTTAGTGTGTCAAGTGGGTGTAAGGCGGCATAAACACAGCCGTGAAAAGCAGCTAAACCCCATTATAAAAATAAATTACTTTTAAAAACCCATGAAACAAAGACAGGGAAAGAGAGAGAAATTCTTACACAATTTGTTCAGGGGCTGTGATGCAACCTGGACTGACCATATCTAGACCCACAGCTGGATGAGACATAAGGGTGGACACTCTTGGGGCTGAGAGGTTTGGTGAGGTTGGGTGAGCAAACGCAGACCCTTTAAAGTAATACTGCGTGCTACCCATCGCATGGGTCCCAAATCTCCAGGTTCAAGGGCAACTTCCTACATCGAAAACATGCATGAGAAACCCAGAAGATGGTACACCGTGTGATGGGGAAAGGTTTCTAAAACGCACCTCATTTCTCATCTCCTTGTGCTCGGGTTCGCCATGCCAGCCACTTTACTAGCAATCTCCCTACTTGGAGCCTCAGCACCTTTAACCTCCTGTTCCGTACAGGTTGCAATTTGTCCTGAGGATGAACGGGAAGACGGGGAACCAATGAGAGACTAGCTCTTGGTGTTGGGACAGGCACAGGTCACTCTATTTTCCCATCAGGAAGAAGAATTAACCACAGACTCAGCCTGCCCCCCGGAACCAGAACAGGGCCTGAAGCCATCCTGCGCTTTTGCGGCCAGCTCCCAAAAAAGCGACTTGTAAAATGGAGCTTCAGGGCACTGCAATTCACAAACCTGCAGAGTTATAAATGATAACTCTCGTCCACAAATATATTGAGGGAAGGCAAAGAAGAGGATTTGAAATCAAGGCAGAATTGCAGGAAACAGATTTCAGGAGGTAGATTCGAATCGCCTTTAAAGCACATGAAAAGCGGCAAAACGTTGACAATGATGCCCTTGGCCAAAAAGGGCGTATGCGTTTTTTCCTGAATATATTCAGGAAAAAACGCATACGCCCTTTTTGGCCAACCAAGCAACCTGGAAAGGCAAATCAGCGCTACAAAGAAGTCTCGCTTCCCATCGGTCAAAAGGGCCATGCTGAAAAAAGTGTCAAAACCAGAAATGCAGGACAGGCCATGGAGAAATGGGAGCCTTGCTACACTGATGGGCGGGATGTAAATTGCCAACAGCCACTCTGGAGAAGTGTACGGTGTGTCCTGAAACATCTAAAAAACACAGCTTAGAGAGCACAGGGCACTTCCACGCATGGGGGGATAAAGTGGGAAAATTGAAAATCAGCAAGACACAAGCACCCCAAAGTTTAGGGCTGCTCTGTTGACAAGGACCTCCACTTCATTCCACCTTAAATATCCCAGGAAAGCGAAAAATGGATAAAAAAGTTGTGGTCCTTATGTACAATGGAATATCACTCAGCCATGAAATCAATGTCATAAGGCTAGTAGCAGCATGATGAGTGGATTTAGGTAAGACGATTCTAAGTGAAATAAGTCACACAGAAAAGGACACTTCTCATAAGGTGTCACTTATAGAGGGAATGTAAAAACCGTTACACTTGAACTGAATTACAAAACAGAACAGAGTCACACATGCAGAAAACACACTATGGCTGCTTAACGGGAAAGGTGAGGTGGGGTGATACATAAAACAAGAGCTTCAAATTAGCTCAGATACCGTTCCATAAACCCAATATGTAATAGACAAGACCTACTCCTTGCTCAGAGAACTGGACTCAACACGCCCGATTCACCGCACAAGAATATATCTGACTAGTAATAATCTTAAAACCTATGTATTGATATCTCTCTGTTAGTGTGTCAAGTGGGTGTAAGGCGGCATAAACACAGCCGTGAAAAGCAGCTAAACCCCATTATAAAAATAAATTACTTTTAAAAACCCATGAAACAAAGACAGGGAAAGAGAGAGAAATTCTTACACAATTTGTTCAGGGGCTGTGATGCAACCTGGACTGACCATATCTAGACCCACAGCTGGATGAGACATAAGGGTGGACACTCTTGGGGCTGAGAGGTTTGGTGAGGTTGGGTGAGCAAACGCAGACCCTTTAAAGTAATACTGCGTGCTACCCATCGCATGGGTCCCAAATCTCCAGGTTCAAGGGCAACTTCCTACATCGAAAACATGCATGAGAAACCCAGAAGATGGTACACCGTGTGATGGGGAAAGGTTTCTAAAACGCACCTCATTTCTCATCTCCTTGTGCTCGGGTTCGCCATTCCAGCCACTTTACTAGCAATCTCCCTACTTGGAGCCTCAGCACCTTTAACCTCCTGTTCCGTACAGGTTGCAATTTGTCCTGAGGATGAACGGGAAGACGGGGAACCAATGAGAGACTAGCTCTTGGTGTTGGGACAGGCACAGGTCACTCTATTTTCCCATCAGGAAGAAGAATTAACCACAGGCTCAGCCTGACCCCCGGAACCAGAACAGGGCCTGAAGCCATCCTGCGCTTTTGCGGCCAGCTCCCAAAAAAGCGACTTGTAAAATGGAGCTTCAGGGCACTGCAATTCACAAACCTGCAGAGTTATAAATGATAACTCTCGTCCACAAATATATTGAGGGAAGGCAAAGAAGAGGATTTGAAATCAAGGCAGAATTGCAGGAAACAGATTTCAGGAGGTAGATTCGAATCGCCTTTAAAGCACATGAAAAGCGGCAAAACGTTGACAATGATGCCCTTGGCCAAAAAGGGCGTATGCGTTTTTTCCTGAATATATTCAGGAAAAAACGCATACGCCCTTTTTGGCCAACCAAGCAACCTGGAAAGGCAAATCAGCGCTACAAAGAAGTCTCGCTTCCCATCGGTCAAAAGGGCCATGCTGAAAAAAGTGTCAAAACCAGAAATGCAGGACAGGCCATGGAGAAATGGGAGCCTTGCTACACTGATGGGCGGGATGTAAATTGCCAACAGCCACTCTGGAGAAGTGTACGGTGTGTCTTGAAACATCTAAAAAACACAGCTTAGAGAGCACAGGGCACTTCCACGCATGGGGGGATAAAGTGGGAAAATTGAAAATCAGCAAGACACAAGCACCCCAAAGTTTAGGGCTGCTCTGTTGACAAGGACCTCCACTTCATTCCACCTTAAATATCCCAGGAAAGCGAAAAATGGATAAAAAAGTTGTGGTCCTTATGTACAATGGAATATCACTCAGCCATGAAATCAATGTCATAAGGCTAGTAGCAGCATGATGAGTGGATTTAGGTAAGACGATTCTAAGTGAAATAAGTCACACAGAAAAGGACACTTCTCATAAGGTGTCACTTATAGAGGGAATGTAAAAACCGTTACACTTGAACTGAATTACAAAACAGAACAGAGTCACACATGCAGAAAACACACTATGGCTGCTTAACGGGAAAGGTGAGGTGGGGTGATACATAAAACAAGAGCTTCAAATTAGCTCAGATACCGTTCCATAAACCCAATATGTAATAGACAAGACCTACTCCTTGCTCAGAGAACTGGACTCAACACGCCCGATTCACCGCACAAGAATATATCTGACTAGTAATAATCTTAAAACCTATGTATTGATATCTCTCTGTTAGTGTGTCAAGTGGGTGTAAGGCGGCATAAACACAGCCGTGAAAAGCAGCTAAACCCCATTATAAAAATAAATTACTTTTAAAAACCCATGAAACAAAGACAGGGAAAGAGAGAGAAATTCTTACACAATTCGTTCAGGGGCTGTGATGCAACCTGGACTGACCATATCTAGACCCACAGCTGGATGAGACATAAGGGTGGACACTCTTGGGGCTGAGAGGTTTGGTGAGGTTGGGTGAGCAAACGCAGACCCTTTAAAGTAATACTGCGTGCTACCCATCGCATGGGTCCCAAATCTCCAGGTTCAAGGGCAACTTCCTACATCGAAAACATGCATGAGAAACCCAGAAGATGGTACACCGTGTGATGGGGAAAGGTTTCTAAAACGCACCTCATTTCTCATCTCCTTGTGCTCGGGTTCGCCATTCCAGCCACTTTACTAGCAATCTCCCTACTTGGAGCCTCAGCACCTTTAACCTCCTGTTCCGTACAGGTTGCAATTTGTCCTGAGGATGAACGGGAAGACGGGGAACCAATGAGAGACTAGCTCTTGGTGTTGGGACAGGCACAGGTCACTCTATTTTCCCATCAGGAAGAAGAATTAACCACAGGCTCAGCCTGCCCCACGGAACCAGAACAGGGCCTGAAGCCATCCTGCGCTTTTGCGGCCAGCTCCCAAAAAAGCGACTTGTAAAATGGAGCTTCAGGGCACTGCAATTCACAAACCTGCAGAGTTATAAATGATAACTCTCGTCCACAAATATATTGAGGGAAGGCAAAGAAGAGGATTTGAAATCAAGGCAGAATTGCAGGAAACAGATTTCAGGAGGTAGATTCGAATCGCCTTTAAAGCACATGAAAAGCGGCAAAACGTTGACAATGATGCCCTTGGCCAAAAAGGGCGTATGCGTTTTTTCCTGAATATATTCAGGAAAAAACGCATACGCCCTTTTTGGCCAACCAAGCAACCTGGAAAGGCAAATCAGCGCTACAAAGAAGTCTCGCTTCCCATCGGTCAAAAGGGCCATGCTGAAAAAAGTGTCAAAACCAGAAATGCAGGACAGGCCATGGAGAAATGGGAGCCTTGCTACACTGATGGGCGGGATGTAAATTGCCAACAGCCACTCTGGAGAAGTGTACGGTGTGTCCTGAAACATCTAAAAAACACAGCTTAGAGAGCACAGGGCACTTCCACGCATGGGGGGATAAAGTGGGAAAATTGAAAATCAGCAAGACACAAGCACCCCAAAGTTTAGGGCTGCTCTGTTGACAAGGACCTCCACTTCATTCCACCTTAAATATCCCAGGAAAGCGAAAAATGGATAAAAAAGTTGTGGTCCTTATGTACAATGGAATATCACTCAGCCATGAAATCAATGTCATAAGGCTAGTAGCAGCATGATGAGTGGATTTAGGTAAGACGATTCTAAGTGAAATAAGTCACACAGAAAAGGACACTTCTCATAAGGTGTCACTTATAGAGGGAATGTAAAAACCGTTACACTTGAACTGAATTACAAAACAGAACAGAGTCACACATGCAGAAAACACACTATGGCTGCTTAACGGGAAAGGTGAGGTGGGGTGATACATAAAACAAGAGCTTCAAATTAGCTCAGATACCGTTCCATAAACCCAATATGTAATAGACAAGACCTACTCCTTGCTCAGAGAACTGGACTCAACACGCCCGATTCACCGCACAAGAATATATCTGACTAGTAATAATCTTAAAACCTATGTATTGATATCTCTCTGTTAGTGTGTCAAGTGGGTGTAAGGCGGCATAAACACAGCCGTGAAAAGCAGCTAAACCCCATTATAAAAATAAATTACTTTTAAAAACCCATGAAACAAAGACAGGGAAAGAGAGAGAAATTCTTACACAATTTGTTCAGGGGCTGTGATGCAACCTGGACTGACCATATCTAGACCCACAGCTGGATGAGACATAAGGGTGGACACTCTTGGGGCTGAGAGGTTTGGTGAGGTTGGGTGAGCAAACGCAGACCCTTTAAAGTAATACTGCGTGCTACCCATCGCATGGGTCCCAAATCTCCAGGTTCAAGGGCAACTTCCTACATCGAAAACATGCATGAGAAACCCAGAAGATGGTACACCGTGTGATGGGGAAAGGTTTCTAAAACGCACCTCATTTCTCATCTCCTTGTGCTCGGGTTCGCCATTCCAGCCACTTTACTAGCAATCTCCCTACTTGGAGCCTCAGCACCTTTAACCTCCTGTTCCGTACAGGTTGCAATTTGTCCTGAGGATGAACGGGAAGACGGGGAACCAATGAGAGACTAGCTCTTGGTGTTGGGACAGGCACAGGTCACTCTATTTTCCCATCAGGAAGAAGAATTAACCACAGGCTCAGCCTGACCCCCGGAACCAGAACAGGGCCTGAAGCCATCCTGCGCTTTTGCGGCCAGCTCCCAAAAAAGCGACTTGTAAAATGGAGCTTCAGGGCACTGCAATTCACAAACCTGCAGAGTTATAAATGATAACTCTCGTCCACAAATATATTGAGGGAAGGCAAAGAAGAGGATTTGAAATCAAGGCAGAATTGCAGGAAACAGATTTCAGGAGGTAGATTCGAATCGCCTTTAAAGCACATGAAAAGCGGCAAAACGTTGACAATGATGCCCTTGGCCAAAAAGGGCGTATGCGTTTTTTCCTGAATATATTCAGGAAAAAACGCATACGCCCTTTTTGGCCAACCAAGCAACCTGGAAAGGCAAATCAGCGCTACAAAGAAGTCTCGCTTCCCATCGGTCAAAAGGGCCATGCTGAAAAAAGTGTCAAAACCAGAAATGCAGGACAGGCCATGGAGAAATGGGAGCCTTGCTACACTGATGGGCGGGATGTAAATTGCCAACAGCCACTCTGGAGAAGTGTACGGTGTGTCTTGAAACATCTAAAAAACACAGCTTAGAGAGCACAGGGCACTTCCACGCATGGGGGGATAAAGTGGGAAAATTGAAAATCAGCAAGACACAAGCACCCCAAAGTTTAGGGCTGCTCTGTTGACAAGGACCTCCACTTCATTCCACCTTAAATATCCCAGGAAAGCGAAAAATGGATAAAAAAGTTGTGGTCCTTATGTACAATGGAATATCACTCAGCCATGAAATCAATGTCATAAGGCTAGTAGCAGCATGATGAGTGGATTTAGGTAAGACGATTCTAAGTGAAATAAGTCACACAGAAAAGGACACTTCTCATAAGGTGTCACTTATAGAGGGAATGTAAAAACCGTTACACTTGAACTGAATTACAAAACAGAACAGAGTCACACATGCAGAAAACACACTATGGCTGCTTAACGGGAAAGGTGAGGTGGGGTGATACATAAAACAAGAGCTTCAAATTAGCTCAGATACCGTTCCATAAACCCAATATGTAATAGACAAGACCTACTCCTTGCTCAGAGAACTGGACTCAACACGCCCGATTCACCGCACAAGAATATATCTGACTAGTAATAATCTTAAAACCTATGTATTGATATCTCTCTGTTAGTGTGTCAAGTGGGTGTAAGGCGGCATAAACACAGCCGTGAAAAGCAGCTAAACCCCATTATAAAAATAAATTACTTTTAAAAACCCATGAAACAAAGACAGGGAAAGAGAGAGAAATTCTTACACAATTTGTTCAGGGGCTGTGATGCAACCTGGACTGACCATATCTAGACCCACAGCTGGATGAGACATAAGGGTGGACACTCTTGGGGCTGAGAGGTTTGGTGAGGTTGGGTGAGCAAACGCAGACCCTTTAAAGTAATACTGCGTGCTACCCATCGCATGGGTCCCAAATCTCCAGGTTCAAGGGCAACTTCCTACATCGAAAACATGCATGAGAAACCCAGAAGATGGTACACCGTGTGATGGGGAAAGGTTTCTAAAACGCACCTCATTTCTCATCTCCTTGTGCTCGGGTTCGCCATTCCAGCCACTTTACTAGCAATCTCCCTACTTGGAGCCTCAGCACCTTTAACCTCCTGTTCCGTACAGGTTGCAATTTGTCCTGAGGATGAACGGGAAGACGGGGAACCAATGAGAGACTAGCTCTTGGTGTTGGGACAGGCACAGGTCACTCTATTTTCCCATCAGGAAGAAGAATTAACCACAGGCTCAGCCTGCCCCCCGGAACCAGAACAGGGCCTGAAGCCATCCTGCGCTTTTGCGGCCAGCTCCCAAAAAAGCGACTTGTAAAATGGAGCTTCAGGGCACTGCAATTCACAAACCTGCAGAGTTATAAATGATAACTCTCGTCCACAAATATATTGAGGGAAGGCAAAGAAGAGGATTTGAAATCAAGGCAGAATTGCAGGAAACAGATTTCAGGAGGTAGATTCGAATCGCCTTTAAAGCACATGAAAAGCGGCAAAACGTTGACAATGATGCCCTTGGCCAAAAAGGGCGTATGCGTTTTTTCCTGAATATATTCAGGAAAAAACGCATACGCCCTTTTTGGCCAACCAAGCAACCTGGAAAGGCAAATCAGCGCTACAAAGAAGTCTCGCTTCCCATCGGTCAAAAGGGCCATGCTGAAAAAAGTGTCAAAACCAGAAATGCAGGACAGGCCATGGAGAAATGGGAGCCTTGCTACACTGATGGGCGGGATGTAAATTGCCAACAGCCACTCTGGAGAAGTGTACGGTGTGTCCTGAAACATCTAAAAAACACAGCTTAGAGAGCACAGGGCACTTCCACGCATGGGGGGATAAAGTGGGAAAATTGAAAATCAGCAAGACACAAGCACCCCAAAGTTTAGGGCTGCTCTGTTGACAAGGACCTCCACTTCATTCCACCTTAAATATCCCAGGAAAGCGAAAAATGGATAAAAAAGTTGTGGTCCTTATGTACAATGGAATATCACTCAGCCATGAAATCAATGTCATAAGGCTAGTAGCAGCATGATGAGTGGATTTAGGTAAGACGATTCTAAGTGAAATAAGTCACACAGAAAAGGACACTTCTCATAAGGTGTCACTTATAGAGGGAATGTAAAAACCGTTACACTTGATCTGAATTACAAAACAGAACAGAGTCACACATGCAGAAAACACACTATGGCTGCTTAACGGGAAAGGTGAGGTGGGGTGATACATAAAACAAGAGCTTCAAATTAGCTCAGATACCGTTCCATAAACCCAATATGTAATAGACAAGACCTACTCCTTGCTCAGAGAACTGGACTCAACACGCCCGATTCACCGCACAAGAATATATCTGACTAGTAATAATCTTAAAACCTATGTATTGATATCTCTCTGTTAGTGTGTCAAGTGGGTGTAAGGCGGCATAAACACAGCCGTGAAAAGCAGCTAAACCCCATTATAAAAATAAATTACTTTTAAAAACCCATGAAACAAAGACAGGGAAAGAGAGAGAAATTCTTACACAATTTGTTCAGGGGCTGTGATGCAACCTGGACTGACCATATCTAGACCCACAGCTGGATGAGACATAAGGGTGGACACTCTTGGGGCTGAGAGGTTTGGTGAGGTTGGGTGAGCAAACGCAGACCCTTTAAAGTAATACTGCGTGCTACCCATCGCATGGGTCCCAAATCTCCAGGTTCAAGGGCAACTTCCTACATCGAAAACATGCATGAGAAACCCAGAAGATGGTACACCGTGTGATGGGGAAAGGTTTCTAAAACGCACCTCATTTCTCATCTCCTTGTGCTCGGGTTCGCCATTCCAGCCACTTTACTAGCAATCTCCCTACTTGGAGCCTCAGCACCTTTAACCTCCTGTTCCGTACAGGTTGCAATTTGTCCTGAGGATGAACGGGAAGACGGGGAACCAATGAGAGACTAGCTCTTGGTGTTGGGACAGGCACAGGTCACTCTATTTTCCCATCAGGAAGAAGAATTAACCACAGGCTCAGCCTGACCCCCGGAACCAGAACAGGGCCTGAAGCCATCCTGCGCTTTTGCGGCCAGCTCCCAAAAAAGCGACTTGTAAAATGGAGCTTCAGGGCACTGCAATTCACAAACCTGCAGAGTTATAAATGATAACTCTCGTCCACAAATATATTGAGGGAAGGCAAAGAAGAGGATTTGAAATCAAGGCAGAATTGCAGGAAACAGATTTCAGGAGGTAGATTCGAATCGCCTTTAAAGCACATGAAAAGCGGCAAAACGTTGACAATGATGCCCTTGGCCAAAAAGGGCGTATGCGTTTTTTCCTGAATATATTCAGGAAAAAACGCATACGCCCTTTTTGGCCAACCAAGCAACCTGGAAAGGCAAATCAGCGCTACAAAGAAGTCTCGCTTCCCATCGGTCAAAAGGGCCATGCTGAAAAAAGTGTCAAAACCAGAAATGCAGGACAGGCCATGGAGAAATGGGAGCCTTGCTACACTGATGGGCGGGATGTAAATTGCCAACAGCCACTCTGGAGAAGTGTACGGTGTGTCCTGAAACTTCTAAGAAACACAGCTTAGAGAGCATAGGGCACTTCCACGCATGGGGGGATAAAGTGGGAAAATTGAAAATCAGCAAGACACAAGCACCCCAAAGTTTAGGGCTGCTCTGTTGACAAGGACCTCCACTTCATTCCACCTTAAATATCCCAGGAAAGCGAAAAATGGATCAAAAAGTTGTGGTCCTTATGTACAATGGAATATCACTCAGCCATGAAATCAATGTCATAAGGCTAGTAGCAGCATGATGAGTGGATTTAGGTAAGACGATTCTAAGTGAAATAAGTCACACAGAAAAGGACACTTCTCATAAGGTGTCACTTATAGAGGGAATGTAAAAACCGTTACACTTGATCTGAATTACAAAACAGAACAGAGTCACACATGCAGAAAACACACTATGGCTGCTTAACGGGAAAGGTGAGGTGGGGTGATACATAAAACAAGAGCTTCAAATTAGCTCAGATACCGTTCCATAAACCCAATATGTAATAGACAAGACCTACTCCTTGCTCAGAGAACTGGACTCAACACGCCCGATTCACCGCACAAGAATATATCTGACTAGTAATAATCTTAAAACCTATGTATTGATATCTCTCTGTTAGTGTGTCAAGTGGGTGTAAGGCGGCATAAACACAGCCGTGAAAAGCAGCTAAACCCCATTATAAAAATAAATTACTTTTAAAAACCCATGAAACAAAGACAGGGAAAGAGAGAGAAATTCTTACACAATTTGTTCAGGGGCTGTGATGCAACCTGGACTGACCATATCTAGACCCACAGCTGGATGAGACATAAGGGTGGACACTCTTGGGGCTGAGAGGTTTGGTGAGGTTGGGTGAGCAAACGCAGACCCTTTAAAGTAATACTGCGTGCTACCCATCGCATGGGTCCCAAATCTCCAGGTTCAAGGGCAACTTCCTACATCGAAAACATGCATGAGAAACCCAGAAGATGGTACACCGTGTGATGGGGAAAGGTTTCTAAAACGCACCTCATTTCTCATCTCCTTGTGCTCGGGTTCGCCATGCCAGCCACTTTACTAGCAATCTCCCTACTTGGAGCCTCAGCACCTTTAACCTCCTGTTCCGTACAGGTTGCAATTTGTCCTGAGGATGAACGGGAAGACGGGGAACCAATGAGAGACTAGCTCTTGGTGTTGGGACAGGCACAGGTCACTCTATTTTCCCATCAGGAAGAAGAATTAACCACAGGCTCAGCCTGCCCCCCGGAACCAGAACAGGGCCTGAAGCCATCCTGCGCTTTTGCGGCCAGCTCCCAAAAAAGCGACTTGTAAAATGGAGCTTCAGGGCACTGCAATTCACAAACCTGCAGAGTTATAAATGATAACTCTCGTCCACAAATATATTGAGGGAAGGCAAAGAAGAGGATTTGAAATCAAGGCAGAATTGCAGGAAACAGATTTCAGGAGGTAGATTCGAATCGCCTTTAAAGCACATGAAAAGCGGCAAAACGTTGACAATGATGCCCTTGGCCAAAAAGGGCGTATGCGTTTTTTCCTGAATATATTCAGGAAAAAACGCATACGCCCTTTTTGGCCAACCAAGCAACCTGGAAAGGCAAATCAGCGCTACAAAGAAGTCTCGCTTCCCATCGGTCAAAAGGGCCATGCTGAAAAAAGTGTCAAAACCAGAAATGCAGGACAGGCCATGGAGAAATGGGAGCCTTGCTACACTGATGGGCGGGATGTAAATTGCCAACAGCCACTCTGGAGAAGTGTACGGTGTGTCCTGAAACATCTAAAAAACACAGCTTAGAGAGCACAGGGCACTTCCACGCATGGGGGGATAAAGTGGGAAAATTGAAAATCAGCAAGACACAAGCACCCCAAAGTTTAGGGCTGCTCTGTTGACAAGGACCTCGACTTCATTCCACCTTAAATATCCCAGGAAAGCGAAAAATGGATAAAAAAGTTGTGGTCCTTATGTACAATGGAATATCACTCAGCCATGAAATCAATGTCATAAGGCTAGTAGCAGCATGATGAGTGGATTTAGGTAAGACGATTCTAAGTGAAATAAGTCACACAGAAAAGGACACTTCTCATAAGGTGTCACTTATAGAGGGAATGTAAAAACCGTTACACTTGAACTGAATTACAAAACAGAACAGAGTCACACATGCAGAAAACACACTATGGCTGCTTAACGGGAAAGGTGAGGTGGGGTGATACATAAAACAAGAGCTTCAAATTAGCTCAGATACCGTTCCATAAACCCAATATGTAATAGACAAGACCTACTCCTTGCTCAGAGAACTGGACTCAACACGCCCGATTCACCGCACAAGAATATATCTGACTAGTAATAATCTTAAAACCTATGTATTGATATCTCTCTGTTAGTGTGTCAAGTGGGTGTAAGGCGGCATAAACACAGCCGTGAAAAGCAGCTAAAGCCCATTATAAAAATAAATTACTTTTAAAAACCCATGAAACAAAGACAGGGAAAGAGAGAGAAATTCTTACACAATTTGTTCAGGGGCTGTGATGCAACCTGGACTGACCATATCTAGACCCACAGCTGGATGAGACATAAGGGTGGACACTCTTGGGGCTGAGAGGTTTGGTGAGGTTGGGTGAGCAAACGCAGACCCTTTAAAGTAATACTGCGTGCTACCCATCGCATGGGTCCCAAATCTCCAGGTTCAAGGGCAACTTCCTACATCGAAAACATGCATGAGAAACCCAGAAGATGGTACACCGTGTGATGGGGAAAGGTTTCTAAAACGCACCTCATTTCTCATCTCCTTGTGCTCGGGTTCGCCATTCCAGCCACTTTACTAGCAATCTCCCTACTTGGAGCCTCAGCACCTTTAACCTCCTGTTCCGTACAGGTTGCAATTTGTCCTGAGGATGAACGGGAAGACGGGGAACCAATGAGAGACTAGCTCTTGGTGTTGGGACAGGCACAGGTCACTCTATTTTCCCATCAGGAAGAAGAATTAACCACAGGCTCAGCCTGCCCCCCGGAACCAGAACAGGGCCTGAAGCCATCCTGCGCTTTTGCGGCCAGCTCCCAAAAAAGCGACTTGTAAAATGGAGCTTCAGGGCACTGCAATTCACAAACCTGCAGAGTTATAAATGATAACTCTCGTCCACAAATATATTGAGGGAAGGCAAAGAAGAGGATTTGAAATCAAGGCAGAATTGCAGGAAACTGATTTCAGGAGGTAGATTCGAATCGCCTTTAAAGCACATGAAAAGCGGCAAAACGTTGACAATGATGCCCTTGGCCAAAAAGGGCGTATGCGTTTTTTCCTGAATATATTCAGGAAAAAACGCATACGCCCTTTTTGGCCAACCAAGCAATCTGGAAAGGCAAATCAGCGCTACAAAGAAGTCTCGCTTCCCATCGGTCAAAAGGGCCATGCTGAAAAAAGTGTCAAAACCAGAAATGCAGGACAGGCCATGGAGAAATGGGAGCCTTGCTACACTGATGGGCGGGATGTAAATTGCCAACAGCCACTCTGGAGAAGTGTACGGTGTGTCCTGAAACATGTAAAAAACACAGCTTAGAGAGCATAGGGCACTTCCACGCATGGGGGGATAAAGTGGGAAAATTGAAAATCAGCAAGACACAAGCACCCCAAAGTTTAGGGCTGCTCTGTTGACAAGGACCTCCACTTCATTCCACCTTAAATATCCCAGGAAAGCGAAAAATGGATCAAAAAGTTGTGGTCCTTATGTACAATGGAATATCACTCAGCCATGAAATCAATGTCATAAGGCTAGTAGCAGCATGATGAGTGGATTTAGGTAAGACGATTCTAAGTGAAATAAGTCACACAGAAAAGGACACTTCTCATAAGGTGTCACTTATAGAGGGAATGTAAAAACCGTTACACTTGAACTGAATTACAAAACAGAACACAGTCACACATGCAGAAAACACACTATGGCTGCTTAACGGGAAAGGTGAGGTGGGGTGATACATAAAACAAGAGCTTCAAATTAGCTCAGATACCGTTCCATAAACCCAATATGTAATAGACAAGACCTACTCCTTGCTCAGAGAACTGGACTCAACACGCCCGATTCACCGCACAAGAATATATCTGACTAGTAATAATCTTAAAACCTATGTATTGATATCTCTCTGTTAGTGTGTCAAGTGGGTGTAAGGCGGCATAAACACAGCCGTGAAAAGCAGCTAAACCCCATTATAAAAATAAATTACTTTTAAAAACCCATGAAACAAAGACAGGGAAAGAGAGAGAAATTCTTACACAATTTGTTCAGGGGCTGTGATGCAACCTGGACTGACCATATCTAGACCCACAGCTGGATGAGACATAAGGGTGGACACTCTTGGGGCTGAGAGGTTTGGTGAGGTTGGGTGAGCAAACGCAGACCCTTTAAAGTAATACTGCGTGCTACCCATCGCATGGGTCCCAAATCTCCAGGTTCAAGGGCAACTTCCTACATCGAAAACATGCATGAGAAACCCAGAAGATGGTACACCGTGTGATGGGGAAAGGTTTCTAAAACGCACCTCATTTCTCATCTCCTTGTGCTCGGGTTCGCCATTCCAGCCACTTTACTAGCAATCTCCCTACTGGAGCCTCAGCACCTTTAACCTCCTGTTCCGTACAGGTTGCAATTTGTCCTGAGGATGAACGGGAAGACGGGGAACCAATGAGAGACTAGCTCTTGGTGTTGGGACAGGCACAGGTCACTCTATTTTCCCATCAGGAAGAAGAATTAACCACAGGCTCAGCCTGACCCCCGGAACCAGAACAGGGCCTGAAGCCATCCTGCGCTTTTGCGGCCAGCTCCCAAAAAAGCGACTTGTAAAATGGAGCTTCAGGGCACTGCAATTCACAAACCTGCAGAGTTATAAATGATAACTCTCGTCCACAAATATATTGAGGGAAGGCAAAGAAGAGGATTTGAAATCAAGGCAGAATTGCAGGAAACTGATTTCAGGAGGTAGATTCGAATCGCCTTTAAAGCACATGAAAAGCGGCAAAACGTTGACAATGATGCCCTTGGCCAAAAAGGGCGTATGCGTTTTTTCCTGAATATATTCAGGAAAAAACGCATACGCCCTTTTTGGCCAAACAAGCAATCTGGAAAGGCAAATCAGCGCTACAAAGAAGTCTCGCTTCCCATCGGTCAAAAGGGCCATGCTAAAAAAAGTGTCAAAACCAGAAATGCAGGACAGGCCATGGAGAAATGGGAGCCTTGCTACACTGATGGGCGGGATGTAAATTGCCAACAGCCACTCTGGAGAAGTGTACGGTGTGTCCTGAAACATCTAAAAAACACAGCTTAGAGAGCATAGGGCACTTCCACGCATGGGGGGATAAAGTGGGAAAATTGAAAATCAGCAAGACACAAGCACCCCAAAGTTTAGGGCTGCTCTGTTGACAAGGACCTCCACTTCATTCCACCTTAAATATCCCAGGAAAGCGAAAAATGGATAAAAAAGTTGTGGTCCTTATGTACAATGGAATATCACTCAGCCATGAAATCAATGTCATAAGGCTAGTAGCAGCATGATGAGTGGATTTAGGTAAGACGATTCTAAGTGAAATAAGTCACACAGAAAAGGACACTTCTCATAAGGTGTCACTTATAGAGGGAATGTAAAAACCGTTACACTTGAACTGAATTACAAAACAGAACAGAGTCACACATGCAGAAAACACACTATGGCTGCTTAACGGGAAAGGTGAGGTGGGGTGATACATAAAACAAGAGCTTCAAATTAGCTCAGATACCGTTCCATAAACCCAATATGTAATAGACAAGACCTACTCCTTGCTCAGAGAACTGGACTCAACACGCCCGATTCACCGCACATGAATATATCTGACTAGTAATAATATTAAAACCTATGTATTGATATCTCTCTGTTAGTGTGTCAAGTGGGTGTAAAGCGGCATAAACACAGCCGTGAAAAGCAGCTAAACCCCATTAAAAAATAAATTACTTTTAAAAACCCATGAAACAAAGACAGTGAAAGAGAGAGAAATTCTTACACAATTTGTTCAGGGGCTGTGATGCAACCTGGACTGACCATATCTAGACCCACAGCTGGATGAGACATAAGGGTGGACACTCTTGGGGCTGAGAGGTTTGGTGAGGTTGGGTGAGCAAACGCAGACCCTTTAAAGTAATACTGCGTGCTACCCATCGCATGGGTCCCAAATCTCCAGGTTCAAGGGCAACTTCCTACATCGAAAACATGCATGAGAAACCAAGAAGATGGTACACCGTGTGATGGGGAAAGGTTTCTAAAACGCACCTCATTTCTCATCTCCTTGTGCTCGGGTTCGCCATTCCAGCCACTTTACTAGCAATCTCCCTACTTGGAGCCTCAGCACCTTTAACCTCCTGTTCCGTACAGGTTGCAATTTGTCCTGAGGATGAACGGGAAGACGGGGAACCAATGAGAGACTAGCTCTTGGTGTTGGGACAGGCACAGGTCACTCTATTTTCCCATCAGGAAGAAGAATTAACCACAGGCTCAGCCTGCCCCCCGGAACCAGAACAGGGCCTGAAGCCATCCTGCGCTTTTGCGGCCAGCTCCCAAAAAAGCGACTTGTAAAATGGAGCTTCAGGGCACTGCAATTCACAAACCTGCAGAGTTATAAATGATAACTCTCGTCCACAAATATATTGAGGGAAGGCAAAGAAGAGGATTTGAAATCAAGGCAGAATTGCAGGAAACAGATTTCAGGAGGTAGATTCGAATCGCCTTTAAAGCACATGAAAAGCGGCAAAACGTTGACAATGATGCCCTTGGCCAAAAAGGGCGTATGCGTTTTTTCCTGAATATATTCAGGAAAAAACGCATACGCCCTTTTTGGCCAACCAAGCAACCTGGAAAGGCAAATCAGCGCTACAAAGAAGTCTCGCTTCCCATCGGTCAAAAGGGCCATGCTGAAAAAAGTGTCAAAACCAGAAATGCAGGACAGGCCATGGAGAAATGGGAGCCTTGCTACACTGATGGGCGGGATGTAAATTGCCAACAGCCACTCTGGAGAAGTGTACGGTGTGTCCTGAAACATCTAAAAAACACAGCTTAGAGAGCACAGGGCACTTCCACGCATGGGGGGATAAAGTGGGAAAATTGAAAATCAGCAAGACACAAGCACCCCAAAGTTTAGGGCTGCTCTGTTGACAAGGACCTCCACTTCATTCCACCTTAAATATCCCAGGAAAGCGAAAAATGGATAAAAAAGTTGTGGTCCTTATGTACAATGGAATATCACTCAGCCATGAAATCAATGTCATAAGGCTAGTAGCAGCATGATGAGTGGATTTAGGTAAGACGATTCTAAGTGAAATAAGTCACACAGAAAAGGACACTTCTCATAAGGTGTCACTTATAGAGGGAATGTAAAAACCGTTACACTTGAACTGAATTACAAAACAGAACAGAGTCACACATGCAGAAAACACACTATGGCTGCTTAACGGGAAAGGTGAGGTGGGGTGATACATAAAACAAGAGCTTCAAATTAGCTCAGATACCGTTCCATAAACCCAATATGTAATAGACAAGACCTACTCCTTGCTCAGAGAACTGGACTCAACACGCCCGATTCACCGCACAAGAATATATCTGACTAGTAATAATCTTAAAACCTATGTATTGATATCTCTCTGTTAGTGTGTCAAGTGGGTGTAAGGCGGCATAAACACAGCCGTGAAAAGCAGCTAAAGCCCATTATAAAAATAAATTACTTTTAAAAACCCATGAAACAAAGACAGGGAAAGAGAGAGAAATTCTTACACAATTTGTTCAGGGGCTGTGATGCAACCTGGACTGACCATATCTAGACCCACAGCTGGATGAGACATAAGGGTGGACACTCTTGGGGCTGAGAGGTTTGGTGAGGTTGGGTGAGCAAACGCAGACCCTTTAAAGTAATACTGCGTGCTACCCATCGCATGGGTCCCAAATCTCCAGGTTCAAGGGCAACTTCCTACATCGAAAACATGCATGAGAAACCCAGAAGATGGTACACCGTGTGATGGGGAAAGGTTTCTAAAACGCACCTCATTTCTCATCTCCTTGTGCTCGGGTTCGCCATTCCAGCCACTTTACTAGCAATCTCCCTACTTGGAGCCTCAGCACCTTTAACCTCCTGTTCCGTACAGGTTGCAATTTGTCCTGAGGATGAACGGGAAGACGGGGAACCAATGAGAGACTAGCTCTTGGTGTTGGGACAGGCACAGGTCACTCTATTTTCCCATCAGGAAGAAGAATTAACCACAGGCTCAGCCTGCCCCCCGGAACCAGAACAGGGCCTGAAGCCATCCTGCGCTTTTGCGGCCAGCTCCCAAAAAAGCGACTTGTAAAATGGAGCTTCAGGGCACTGCAATTCACAAACCTGCAGAGTTATAAATGATAACTCTCGTCCACAAATATATTGAGGGAAGGCAAAGAAGAGGATTTGAAATCAAGGCAGAATTGCAGGAAACTGATTTCAGGAGGTAGATTCGAATCGCCTTTAAAGCACATGAAAAGCGGCAAAACGTTGACAATGATGCCCTTGGCCAAAAAGGGCGTATGCGTTTTTTCCTGAATATATTCAGGAAAAAAGGCATACGCCCTTTTTGGCCAACCAAGCAATCTGGAAAGGCAAATCAGCGCTACAAAGAAGTCTCGCTTCCCATCGGTCAAAAGGGCCATGCTGAAAAAAGTGTCAAAACCAGAAATGCAGGACAGGCCATGGAGAAATGGGAGCCTTGCTACACTGATGGGCGGGATGTAAATTGCCAACAGCCACTCTGGAGAAGTGTACGGTGTGTCCTGAAACATCTAAAAAACACAGCTTAGAGAGCATAGGGCACTTCCACGCATGGGGGGATAAAGTGGGAAAATTGAAAATCAGCAAGACACAAGCACCCCAAAGTTTAGGGCTGCTCTGTTGACAAGGACCTCCACTTCATTCCACCTTAAATATCCCAGGAAAGCGAAAAATGGATCAAAAAGTTGTGGTCCTTATGTACAATGGAATATCACTCAGCCATGAAATCAATGTCATAAGGCTAGTAGCAGCATGATGAGTGGATTTAGGTAAGACGATTCTAAGTGAAATAAGTCACACAGAAAAGGACACTTCTCATAAGGTGTCACTTATAGAGGGAATGTAAAAACCGTTACACTTGAACTGAATTACAAAACAGAACACAGTCACACATGCAGAAAACACACTATGGCTGCTTAACGGGAAAGGTGAGGTGGGGTGATACATAAAACAAGAGCTTCAAATTAGCTCAGATACCGTTCCATAAACCCAATATGTAATAGACAAGACCTACTCCTTGCTCAGAGAACTGGACTCAACACGCCCGATTCACCGCACAAGAATATATCTGACTAGTAATAATCTTAAAACCTATGTATTGATATCTCTCTGTTAGTGTGTCAAGTGGGTGTAAGGCGGCATAAACACAGCCGTGAAAAGCAGCTAAACCCCATTATAAAAATAAATTACTTTTAAAAACCCATGAAACAAAGACAGGGAAAGAGAGAGAAATTCTTACACAATTTGTTCAGGGGCTGTGATGCAACCTGGACTGACCATATCTAGACCCACAGCTGGATGAGACATAAGGGTGGACACTCTTGGGGCTGAGAGGTTTGGTGAGGTTGGGTGAGCAAACGCAGACCCTTTAAAGTAATACTGCGTGCTACCCATCGCATGGGTCCCAAATCTCCAGGTTCAAGGGCAACTTCCTACATCGAAAACATGCATGAGAAACCCAGAAGATGGTACACCGTGTGATGGGGAAAGGTTTCTAAAACGCACCTCATTTCTCATCTCCTTGTGCTCGGGTTCGCCATTCCAGCCACTTTACTAGCAATCTCCCTACTGGAGCCTCAGCACCTTTAACCTCCTGTTCCGTACAGGTTGCAATTTGTCCTGAGGATGAACGGGAAGACGGGGAACCAATGAGAGACTAGCTCTTGGTGTTGGGACAGGCACAGGTCACTCTATTTTCCCATCAGGAAGAAGAATTAACCACAGGCTCAGCCTGACCCCCGGAACCAGAACAGGGCCTGAAGCCATCCTGCGCTTTTGCGGCCAGCTCCCAAAAAAGCGACTTGTAAAATGGAGCTTCAGGGCACTGCAATTCACAAACCTGCAGAGTTATAAATGATAACTCTCGTCCACAAATATATTGAGGGAAGGCAAAGAAGAGGATTTGAAATCAAGGCAGAATTGCAGGAAACAGATTTCAGGAGGTAGATTCGAATCGCCTTTAAAGCACATGAAAAGCGGCAAAACGTTGACAATGATGCCCTTGGCCAAAAAGGGCGTATGCGTTTTTTCCTGAATATATTCAGGAAAAAACGCATACGCCCTTTTTGGCCAACCAAGCAACCTGGAAAGGCAAATCAGCGCTACAAAGAAGTCTCGCTTCCCATCGGTCAAAAGGGCCATGCTGAAAAAAGTGTCAAAACCAGAAATGCAGGACAGGCCATGGAGAAATGGGAGCCTTGCTACACTGATGGGCGGGATGTAAATTGCCAACAGCCACTCTGGAGAAGTGTACGGTGTGTCCTGAAACATCTAAAAAACACAGCTTAGAGAGCACAGGGCACTTCCACGCATGGGGGGATAAAGTGGGAAAATTGAAAATCAGCAAGACACAAGCACCCCAAAGTTTAGGGCTGCTCTGTTGACAAGGACCTCCACTTCATTCCACCTTAAATATCCCAGGAAAGCGAAAAATGGATAAAAAAGTTGTGGTCCTTATGTACAATGGAATATCACTCAGCCATGAAATCAATGTCATAAGGCTAGTAGCAGCATGATGAGTGGATTTAGGTAAGACGATTCTAAGTGAAATAAGTCACACAGAAAAGGACACTTCTCATAAGGTGTCACTTATAGAGGGAATGTAAAAACCGTTACACTTGAACTGAATTACAAAACAGAACAGAGTCACACATGCAGAAAACACACTATGGCTGCTTAACGGGAAAGGTGAGGTGGGGTGATACATAAAACAAGAGCTTCAAATTAGCTCAGATACCGTTCCATAAACCCAATATGTAATAGACAAGACCTACTCCTTGCTCAGAGAACTGGACTCAACACGCCCGATTCACCGCACATGAATATATCTGACTAGTAATAATATTAAAACCTATGTATTGATATCTCTCTGTTAGTGTGTCAAGTGGGTGTAAAGCGGCATAAACACAGCCGTGAAAAGCAGCTAAACCCCATTAAAAAATAAATTACTTTTAAAAACCCATGAAACAAAGACAGTGAAAGAGAGAGAAATTCTTACACAATTTGTTCAGGGGCTGTGATGCAACCTGGACTGACCATATCTAGACCCACAGCTGGATGAGACATAAGGGTGGACACTCTTGGGGCTGAGAGGTTTGGTGAGGTTGGGTGAGCAAACGCAGACCCTTTAAAGTAATACTGCGTGCTACCCATCGCATGGGTCCCAAATCTCCAGGTTCAAGGGCAACTTCCTACATCGAAAACATGCATGAGAAACCAAGAAGATGGTACACCGTGTGATGGGGAAAGGTTTCTAAAACGCACCTCATTTCTCATCTCCTTGTGCTCGGGTTCGCCATTCCAGCCACTTTACTAGCAATCTCCCTACTTGGAGCCTCAGCACCTTTAACATCCTGTTCCGTACAGGTTGCAATTTGTCCTGAGGATGAACGGGAAGACGGGGAACCAATGAGAGACTAGCTCTTGGTGTTGGGACAGGCACAGGTCACTCTATTTTCCCATCAGGAAGAAGAATTAACCACAGGCTCAGCCTGCCCCCCGGAACCAGAACAGGGCCTGAAGCCATCCTGCGCTTTTGCGGCCAGCTCCCAAAAAAGCGACTTGTAAAATGGAGCTTCAGGGCACTGCAATTCACAAACCTGCAGAGTTATAAATGATAACTCTCGTCCACAAATATATTGAGGGAAGGCAAAGAAGAGGATTTGAAATCAAGGCAGAATTGCAGGAAACAGATTTCAGGAGGTAGATTCGAATCGCCTTTAAAGCACATGAAAAGCGGCAAAACGTTGACAATGATGCCCTTGGCCAAAAAGGGCGTATGCGTTTTTTCCTGAATATATTCAGGAAAAAACGCATACGCCCTTTTTGGCCAACCAAGCAACCTGGAAAGGCAAATCAGCGCTACAAAGAAGTCTCGCTTCCCATCGGTCAAAAGGGCCATGCTGAAAAAAGTGTCAAAACCAGAAATGCAGGACAGGCCATGGAGAAATGGGAGCCTTGCTACACTGATGGGCGGGATGTAAATTGCCAACAGCCACTCTGGAGAAGTGTACGGTGTGTCCTGAAACATCTAAAAAACACAGCTTAGAGAGCACAGGGCACTTCCACGCATGGGGGGATAAAGTGGGAAAATTGAAAATCAGCAAGACACAAGCACCCCAAAGTTTAGGGCTGCTCTGTTGACAAGGACCTCCACTTCATTCCACCTTAAATATCCCAGGAAAGCGAAAAATGGATAAAAAAGTTGTGGTCCTTATGTACAATGGAATATCACTCAGCCATGAAATCAATGTCATAAGGCTAGTAGCAGCATGATGAGTGGATTTAGGTAAGACGATTCTAAGTGAAATAAGTCACACAGAAAAGGACACTTCTCATAAGGTGTCACTTATAGAGGGAATGTAAAAACCGTTACACTTGAACTGAATTACAAAACAGAACAGAGTCACACATGCAGAAAACACACTATGGCTGCTTAACGGGAAAGGTGAGGTGGGGTGATACATAAAACAAGAGCTTCAAATTAGCTCAGATACCGTTCCATAAACCCAATATGTAATAGACAAGACCTACTCCTTGCTCAGAGAACTGGACTCAACACGCCCGATTCACCGCACAAGAATATATCTGACTAGTAATAATCTTAAAACCTATGTATTGATATCTCTCTGTTAGTGTGTCAAGTGGGTGTAAGGCGGCATAAACACAGCCGTGAAAAGCAGCTAAACCCCATTATAAAAATAAATTACTTTTAAAAACCCATGAAACAAAGACAGGGAAAGAGAGAGAAATTCTTACACAATTTGTTCAGGGGCTGTGATGCAACCTGGACTGACCATATCTAGACCCACAGCTGGATGAGACATAAGGGTGGACACTCTTGGGGCTGAGAGGTTTGGTGAGGTTGGGTGAGCAAACGCAGACCCTTTAAAGTAATACTGCGTGCTACCCATCGCATGGGTCCCAAATCTCCAGGTTCAAGGGCAACTTCCTACATCGAAAACATGCATGAGAAACCCAGAAGATGGTACACCGTGTGATGGGGAAAGGTTTCTAAAACGCACCTCATTTCTCATCTCCTTGTGCTCGGGTTCGCCATTCCAGCCACTTTACTAGCAATCTCCCTACTTGGAGCCTCAGCACCTTTAACCTCCTGTTCCGTACAGGTTGCAATTTGTCCTGAGGATGAACGGGAAGACGGGGAACCAATGAGAGACTAGCTCTTGGTGTTGGGACAGGCACAGGTCACTCTATTTTCCCATCAGGAAGAAGAATTAACCACAGGCTCAGCCTGCCCCCCGGAACCAGAACAGGGCCTGAAGCCATCCTGCGCTTTTGCGGCCAGCTCCCAAAAAAGCGACTTGTAAAATGGAGCTTCAGGGCACTGCAATTCACAAACCTGCAGAGTTATAAATGATAACTCTCGTCCACAAATATATTGAGGGAAGGCAAAGAAGAGGATTTGAAATCAAGGCAGAATTGCAGGAAACAGATTTCAGGAGGTAGATTCGAATCGCCTTTAAAGCACATGAAAAGCGGCAAAACGTTGACAATGATGCCCTTGGCCAAAAAGGGCGTATGCGTTTTTTCCTGAATATATTCAGGAAAAAACGCATACGCCCTTTTTGGCCAACCAAGCAACCTGGAAAGGCAAATCAGCGCTACAAAGAAGTCTCGCTTCCCATCGGTCAAAAGGGCCATGCTGAAAAAAGTGTCAAAACCAGAAATGCAGGACAGGCCATGGAGAAATGGGAGCCTTGCTACACTGATGGGCGGGATGTAAATTGCCAACAGCCACTCTGGAGAAGTGTACGGTGTGTCCTGAAACATCTAAAAAACACAGCTTAGAGAGCATAGGGCACTTCCACGCATGGGGGGATAAAGTGGGAAAATTGAAAATCAGCAAGACACAAGCACCCCAAAGTTTAGGGCTGCTCTGTTGACAAGGACCTCGACTTCATTCCACCTTAAATATCCCAGGAAAGCGAAAAATGGATAAAAAAGTTGTGGTCCTTATGTACAATGGAATATCACTCAGCCATGAAATCAATGTCATAAGGCTAGTAGCAGCATGATGAGTGGATTTAGGTAAGACGATTCTAAGTGAAATAAGTCACACATAAAAGGACACTTCTCATAAGGTGTCACTTATAGAGGGAATGTAAAAACCGTTACACTTGAACTGAATTACAAAACAGAACAGAGTCACACATGCAGAAAACACACTATGGCTGCTTAACGGGAAAGGTGAGGTGGGGTGATACATAAAACAAGAGCTTCAAATTAGCTCAGATACCGTTCCATAAACCCAATATGTAATAGACAAGACCTACTCCTTGCTCAGAGAACTGGACTCAACACGCCCGATTCACCGCACAAGAATATATCTGACTAGTAATAATCTTAAAACCTATGTATTGATATCTCTCTGTTAGTGTGTCAAGTGGGTGTAAGGCGGCATAAACACAGCCGTGAAAAGCAGCTAAACCCCATTATAAAAATAAATTACTTTTAAAAACCCATGAAACAAAGACAGGGAAAGAGAGAGAAATTCTTACACAATTTGTTCAGGGGCTGTGATGCAACCTGGACTGACCATATCTAGACCCACAGCTGGATGAGACATAAGGGTGGACACTCTTGGGGCTGAGAGGTTTGGTGAGGTTGGGTGAGCAAACGCAGACCCTTTAAAGTAATACTGCATGCTACCCATCGCATGGGTCCCAAATCTCCAGGTTCAAGGGCAACTTCCTACATCGAAAACATGCATGAGAAACCCAGAAGATGGTACACCGTGTGATGGGGAAAGGTTTCTAAAACGCACCTCATTTCTCATCTCCTTGTGCTCGGGTTCGCCATGCCAGCCACTTTACTAGCAATCTCCCTACTTGGAGCCTCAGCACCTTTAACCTCCTGTTCCGTACAGGTTGCAATTTGTCCTGAGGATGAACGGGAAGACGGGGAACCAATGAGAGACTAGCTCTTGGTGTTGGGACAGGCACAGGTCACTCTATTTTCCCATCAGGAAGAAGAATTAACCACAGGCTCAGCCTGCCCCCCGGAACCAGAACAGGGCCTGAAGCCATCCTGCGCTTTTGCGGCCAGCTCCCAAAAAAGCGACTTGTAAAATGGAGCTTCAGGGCACTGCAATTCACAAACCTGCAGAGTTATAAATGATAACTCTCGTCCACAAATATATTGAGGGAAGGCAAAGAAGAGGATTTGAAATCAAGGCAGAATTGCAGGAAACAGATTTCAGGAGGTAGATTCGAATCGCCTTTAAAGCACATGAAAAGCGGCAAAACGTTGACAATGATGCCCTTGGCCAAAAAGGGCGTATGCGTTTTTTCCTGAATATATTCAGGAAAAAACGCATACGCCCTTTTTGGCCAACCAAGCAACCTGGAAAGGCAAATCAGCGCTACAAAGAAGTCTCGCTTCCCATCGGTCAAAAGGGCCATGCTGAAAAAAGTGTCAAAACCAGAAATGCAGGACAGGCCATGGAGAAATGGGAGCCTTGCTACACTGATGGGCGGGATGTAAATTGCCAACAGCCACTCTGGAGAAGTGTACGGTGTGTCCTGAAACATCTAAAAAACACAGCTTAGAGAGCATAGGGCACTTCCACGCATGGGGGGATAAAGTGGGAAAATTGAAAATCAGCAAGACACAAGCACCCCAAAGTTTAGGGCTGCTCTGTTGACAAGGACCTCCACTTCATTCCACCTTAAATATCCCAGGAAAGCGAAAAATGGATAAAAAAGTTGTGGTCCTTATGTACAATGGAATATCACTCAGCCATGAAATCAATGTCATAAGGCTAGTAGCTGCATGATGAGTGGATTTAGGTAAGACGATTCTAAGTGAAATAAGTCACACAGAAAAGGACACTTCTCATAAGGTGTCACTTATAGAGGGAATGTAAAAACCGTTACACTTGAACTGAATTACAAAACAGAACAGAGTCACACATGCAGAAAACACACTATGGCTGCTTAACGGGAAAGGTGAGGTGGGGTGATACATAAAACAAGAGTTTCAAATTAGCTCAGATACCGTTCCATAAACCCAATATGTAATAGACAAGACCTACTCCTTGCTCAGAGAACTGGACTCAACACGCCCGATTCACCGCACAAGAATATATCTGACTAGTAATAATCTTAAAACCTATGTATTGATATCTCTCTGTTAGTGTGTCAAGTGGGTGTAAAGCGGCATAAACACAGCCGTGAAAAGCAGCTAAACCCCATTATAAAAATAAATTACTTTTAAAAACCCATGAAACAAAGACAGGGAAAGAGAGAGAAATTCTTACACAATTCCTTCAGGGGCTGTGATGCAACCTGGATTGACCATATCTAGACCCACAGCTGGATGAGACATAAGGGTCGACACTCTTGGGGCTGAGAGGTTTGGTGAGGTTGGGTGAGCAAACGCAGACCCTTTAAAGTAATACTGCGTGCTACCCATCGCATGGGTCCCAAATCTCCAGGTTCAAGGGCATCTTCCTACATCGAAAACATGCATGAGAAACCCAGAAGATGGTACACCGTGTGATGGGGAAAGGTTTCTAAAACGCACCTCATTTCTCATCTCCTTGTGCTCGGGTTCGCCATTCCAGCCACTTTACCAGCAATCTCCCTTCTTGGAGCATCAGCACCTTTAACCTCCTGTTCCGTACAGGTTGCAATTTGTCCTGAGGATGAACGGGAAGACGGGGAACCAATGAGAGACTAGCTCTTGGTGTTGGGACAGGCACAGGTCACTCTATTTTCCCATCAGGAAGAAGAATTAACCACAGGCTCAGCCTGCCCCCCGGAACCAGAACAGGGCCTGAAGCCATCCTGCGCTTTTGCGGCCAGCTCCCAAAAAAGCGACTTGTAAAATGGAGCTTCAGGGCACTGCAATTCACAAACCTGCAGAGTTACAAATGATAACTCTCGTCCACAAATATATTGAGGGAAGGCAAAGAAGAGGATTTGAAATCAAGGCAGAATTGCAGGAAACAGATTTCAGGAGGTAGATTCGAATCGCCTTTAAAGCACATGAAATGCAGCAAAACGTTGACAATGATGCCCTTGGCCAAAAAGGGCGTATGCGTTTTTTCCTGAATATATTCAGGAAAAAACGCATACGCCCTTTTTGGCCAACCAAGCAACCTCGAAAGGCAAATCAGCGCTACAAAGAAGTCTCGCTTCCCATCGGTCAAAAGGGCCATGCTGAAAAAAGTGTCAAAACCAGAAATGCAGGACAGGCCATGGAGAAATGGGAGCCTTGCTACACTGATGGGTGGGATGTAAATTGCCAACAGCCACTCTGGAGAAGTGTACGGTGTGTCCTGAAACATCTAAAAAACACAGCTTAGAGAGCATAGGGCACTTCCACGCATGGGGGGATAAAGTGGGAAAATTGAAAATCAGCAAGACACAAGCACCCCAAAGTTTAGGGCTGCTCTGTTGACAAGGACCTCCACTTCATTCCACCTTAAATATCCCAGGAAAGCGAAAAATGGATAAAAAAGTTGTGGTCCTTATGTACAATGGAATATCACTCAGCCATGAAATCAATGTCATAAGGCTAGTAGCAGCATGATGAGTGGATTTAGGTAAGACGATTCTAAGTGAAATAAGTCACACAGAAAAGGACACTTCTCATAAGGTGTCACTTATAGAGGGAATGTAAAAACCGTTACACTTGAACTGAATTACAAAACAGAACAGAGTCACACATGCAGAAAACACACTATGGCTGCTTAACGGGAAAGGTGAGGTGGGGTGATACATAAAACAAGAGCTTCAAATTAGCTCAGATACCGTTCCATAAACCCAATATGTAATAGACAAGACCTACTCCTTGCTCAGAGAACTGGACTCAACACGCCCGATTCACCGCACAAGAATATATCTGACTAGTAATAATCTTAAAACCTATGTATTGATATCTCTCTGTTAGTGTGTCAAGTGGGTGTAAGGCGGCATAAACACAGCCGTGAAAAGCAGCTAAACCCCATTATAAAAATAAATTACTTTTAAAAACCCATGAAACAAAGACAGGGAAAGAGAGAGAAATTCTTACACAATTTGTTCAGGGGCTGTGATGCAACCTGGACTGACCATATCTAGACCCACAGCTGGATGAGACATAAGGGTGGACACTCTTGGGGCTGAGAGGTTTGGTGAGGTTGGGTGAGCAAACGCAGACCCTTTAAAGTAATACTGCGTGCTACCCATCGCATGGGTCCCAAATCTCCAGGTTCAAGGGCAACTTCCTACATCGAAAACATGCATGAGAAACCCAGAAGATGGTACACCGTGTGATGGGGAAAGGTTTCTAAAACGCACCTCATTTCTCATCTCCTTGTGCTCGGGTTCGCCATTCCAGCCACTTTACTAGCAATCTCCCTACTTGGAGCCTCAGCACCTTTAACCTCCTGTTCCGTACAGGTTGCAATTTGTCCTGAGGATGAACGGGAAGACGGGGAACCAATGAGAGACTAGCTCTTGGTGTTGGGACAGGCACAGGTCACTCTATTTTCCCATCAGGAAGAAGAATTAACCACAGGCTCAGCCTGCCCCCCGGAACCAGAACAGGGCCTGAAGCCATCCTGCGCTTTTGCGGCCAGCTCCCAAAAAAGCGACTTGTAAAATGGAGCTTCAGGGCACTGCAATTCACAAACCTGCAGAGTTATAAATGATAACTCTCGTCCACAAATATATTGAGGGAAGGCAAAGAAGAGGATTTGAAATCAAGGCAGAATTGCAGGAAACAGATTTCAGGAGGTAGATTCGAATCGCCTTTAAAGCACATGAAAAGCGGCAAAACGTTGACAATGATGCCCTTGGCCAAAAAGGGCGTATGCGTTTTTTCCTGAATATATTCAGGAAAAAACGCATACGCCCTTTTTGGCCAACCAAGCAACCTGGAAAGGCAAATCAGCGCTACAAAGAAGTCTCGCTTCCCATCGGTCAAAAGGGCCATGCTGAAAAAAGTGTCAAAACCAGAAATGCAGGACAGGCCATGGAGAAATGGGAGCCTTGCTACACTGATGGGCGGGATGTAAATTGCCAACAGCCACTCTGGAGAAGTGTACGGTGTGTCCTGAAACATCTAAAAAACACAGCTTAGAGAGCACAGGGCACTTCCACGCATGGGGGGATAAAGTGGGAAAATTGAAAATCAGCAAGACACAAGCACCCCAAAGTTTAGGGCTGCTCTGTTGACAAGGACCTCCACTTCATTCCACCTTAAATATCCCAGGAAAGCGAAAAATGGATAAAAAAGTTGTGGTCCTTATGTACAATGGAATATCACTCAGCCATGAAATCAATGTCATAAGGCTAGTAGCAGCATGATGAGTGGATTTAGGTAAGACGATTCTAAGTGAAATAAGTCACACAGAAAAGGACACTTCTCATAAGGTGTCACTTATAGAGGGAATGTAAAAACCGTTACACTTGAACTGAATTACAAAACAGAACACAGTCACACATGCAGAAAACACACTATGGCTGCTTAACGGGAAAGGTGAGGTGGGGTGATACATAAAACAAGAGCTTCAAATTAGCTCAGATACCGTTCCATAAACCCAATATGTAATAGACAAGACCTACTCCTTGCTCAGAGAACTGGACTCAACACGCCCGATTCACCGCACAAGAATATATCTGACTAGTAATAATCTTAAAACCTATGTATTGATATCTCTCTGTTAGTGTGTCAAGTGGGTGTAAGGCGGCATAAACACAGCCGTGAAAAGCAGCTAAACCCCATTATAAAAATAAATTACTTTTAAAAACCCATGAAACAAAGACAGGGAAAGAGAGAGAAATTCTTACACAATTTGTTCAGGGGCTGTGATGCAACCTGGACTGACCATATCTAGACCCACAGCTGGATGAGACATAAGGGTGGACACTCTTGGGGCTGAGAGGTTTGGTGAGGTTGGGTGAGCAAACGCAGACCCTTTAAAGTAATACTGCGTGCTACCCATCGCATGGGTCCCAAATCTCCAGGTTCAAGGGCAACTTCCTACATCGAAAACATGCATGAGAAACCCAGAAGATGGTACACCGTGTGATGGGGAAAGGTTTCTAAAACGCACCTCATTTCTCATCTCCTTGTGCTCGGGTTCGCCATTCCAGCCACTTTACTAGCAATCTCCCTACTTGGAGCCTCAGCACCTTTAACCTCCTGTTCCGTACAGGTTGCAATTTGTCCTGAGGATGAACGGGAAGACGGGGAACCAATGAGAGACTAGCTCTTGGTGTTGGGACAGGCACAGGTCACTCTATTTTCCCATCAGGAAGAAGAATTAACCACAGGCTCAGCCTGACCCCCGGAACCAGAACAGGGCCTGAAGCCATCCTGCGCTTTTGCGGCCAGCTCCCAAAAAAGCGACTTGTAAAATGGAGCTTCAGGGCACTGCAATTCACAAACCTGCAGAGTTATAAATGATAACTCTCGTCCACAAATATATTGAGGGAAGGCAAAGAAGAGGATTTGAAATCAAGGCAGAATTGCAGGAAACAGATTTCAGGAGGTAGATTCGAATCGCCTTTAAAGCACATGAAAAGCGGCAAAACGTTGACAATGATGCCCTTGGCCAAAAAGGGCGTATGCGTTTTTTCCTGAATATATTCAGGAAAAAACGCATACGCCCTTTTTGGCCAACCAAGCAACCTGGAAAGGCAAATCAGCGCTACAAAGAAGTCTCGCTTCCCATCGGTCAAAAGGGCCATGCTGAAAAAAGTGTCAAAACCAGAAATGCAGGACAGGCCATGGAGAAATGGGAGCCTTGCTACACTGATGGGCGGGATGTAAATTGCCAACAGCCACTCTGGAGAAGTGTACGGTGTGTCCTGAAACATCTAAAAAACACAGCTTAGAGAGCATAGGGCACTTCCACGCATGGGGGGATAAAGTGGGAAAATTGAAAATCAGCAAGACACAAGCACCCCAAAGTTTAGGGCTGCTCTGTTGACAAGGACCTCCACTTCATTCCACCTTAAATATCCCAGGAAAGCGAAAAATGGATAAAAAAGTTGTGGTCCTTATGTACAATGGAATATCACTCAGCCATGAAATCAATGTCATAAGGCTAGTAGCTGCATGATGAGTGGATTTAGGTAAGACGATTCTAAGTGAAATAAGTCACACAGAAAAGGACACTTCTCATAAGGTGTCACTTATAGAGGGAATGTAAAAACCGTTACACTTGAACTGAATTACAAAACAGAACAGAGTCACACATGCAGAAAACACACTATGGCTGCTTAACGGGAAAGGTGAGGTGGGGTGATACATAAAACAAGAGTTTCAAATTAGCTCAGATACCGTTCCATAAACCCAATATGTAATAGACAAGACCTACTCCTTGCTCAGAGAACTGGACTCAACACGCCCGATTCACCGCACAAGAATATATCTGACTAGTAATAATCTTAAAACCTATGTATTGATATCTCTCTGTTAGTGTGTCAAGTGGGTGTAAAGCGGCATAAACACAGCCGTGAAAAGCAGCTAAACCCCATTATAAAAATAAATTACTTTTAAAAACCCATGAAACAAAGACAGGGAAAGAGAGAGAAATTCTTACACAATTCCTTCAGGGGCTGTGATGCAACCTGGATTGACCATATCTAGACCCACAGCTGGATGAGACATAAGGGTCGACACTCTTGGGGCTGAGAGGTTTGGTGAGGTTGGGTGAGCAAACGCAGACCCTTTAAAGTAATACTGCGTGCTACCCATCGCATGGGTCCCAAATCTCCAGGTTCAAGGGCATCTTCCTACATCGAAAACATGCATGAGAAACCCAGAAGATGGTACACCGTGTGATGGGGAAAGGTTTCTAAAACGCACCTCATTTCTCATCTCCTTGTGCTCGGGTTCGCCATTCCAGCCACTTTACCAGCAATCTCCCTTCTTGGAGCATCAGCACCTTTAACCTCCTGTTCCGTACAGGTTGCAATTTGTCCTGAGGATGAACGGGAAGACGGGGAACCAATGAGAGACTAGCTCTTGGTGTTGGGACAGGCACAGGTCATTCTATTTTCCCATCAGGAAGAAGAATTAACCACAGGCTCAGCCTGCCCCCCGGAACCAGAACAGGGCCTGAAGCCATCCTGCGCTTTTGCGGCCAGCTCCCAAAAAAGCGACTTGTAAAATGGAGCTTCAGGGCACTGCAATTCACAAACCTGCAGAGTTACAAATGATAACTCTCGTCCACAAATATATTGAGGGAAGGCAAAGAAGAGGATTTGAAATCAAGGCAGAATTGCAGGAAACAGATTTCAGGAGGTAGATTCGAATCGCCTTTAAAGCACATGAAATGCAGCAAAACGTTGACAATGATGCCCTTGGCCAAAAAGGGCGTATGCGTTTTTTCCTGAATATATTCAGGAAAAAACGCATACGCCCTTTTTGGCCAACCAAGCAACCTGGAAAGGCAAATCAGCGCTACAAAGAAGTCTCGCTTCCCATCGGTCAAAAGGGCCATGCTGAAAAAAGTGTCAAAACCAGAAATGCAGGACAGGCCATGGAGAAATGGGAGCCTTGCTACACTGATGGGTGGGATGTAAATTGCCAACAGCCACTCTGGAGAAGTGTACGGTGTGTCCTGAAACATCTAAAAAACACAGCTTAGAGAGCATAGGGCACTTCCACGCATGGGGGGATAAAGTGGGAAAATTGAAAATCAGCAAGACACAAGCACCCCAAAGTTTAGGGCTGCTCTGTTGACAAGGACCTCCACTTCATTCCACCTTAAATATCCCAGGAAAGCGAAAAATGGATAAAAAAGTTGTGGTCCTTATGTACAATGGAATATCACTCAGCCATGAAATCAATGTCATAAGGCTAGTAGCAGCATGATGAGTGGATTTAGGTAAGACGATTCTAAGTGAAATAAGTCACACAGAAAAGGACACTTCTCATAAGGTGTCACTTATAGAGGGAATGTAAAAACCGTTACACTTGAACTGAATTACAAAACAGAACAGAGTCACACATGCAGAAAACACACTATGGCTGCTTAACGGGAAAGGTGAGGTGGGGTGATACATAAAACAAGAGCTTCAAATTAGCTCAGATACCGTTCCATAAACCCAATATGTAATAGACAAGACCTACTCCTTGCTCAGAGAACTGGACTCAACACGCCCGATTCACCGCACAAGAATATATCTGACTAGTAATAATCTTAAAACCTATGTATTGATATCTCTCTGTTAGTGTGTCAAGTGGGTGTAAGGCGGCATAAACACAGCCGTGAAAAGCAGCTAAACCCCATTATAAAAATAAATTACTTTTAAAAACCCATGAAACAAAGACAGGGAAAGAGAGAGAAATTCTTACACAATTTGTTCAGGGGCTGTGATGCAACCTGGACTGACCATATCTAGACCCACAGCTGGATGAGACATAAGGGTGGACACTCTTGGGGCTGAGAGGTTTGGTGAGGTTGGGTGAGCAAACGCAGACCCTTTAAAGTAATACTGCGTGCTACCCATCGCATGGGTCCCAAATCTCCAGGTTCAAGGGCAACTTCCTACATCGAAAACATGCATGAGAAACCCCGAAGATGGTACACCGTGTGATGGGGAAAGGTTTCTAAAACGCACCTCATTTCTCATCTCCTTGTGCTCGGGTTCGCCATTCCAGCCACTTTACTAGCAATCTCCCTACTTGGAGCCTCAGCACCTTTAACCTCCTGTTCCGTACAGGTTGCAATTTGTCCTGAGGATGAACGGGAAGACGGGGAACCAATGAGAGACTAGCTCTTGGTGTTGGGACAGGCACAGGTCACTCTATTTTCCCATCAGGAAGAAGAATTAACCACAGGCTCAGCCTGCCCCCCGGAACCAGAACAGGGCCTGAAGCCATCCTGCGCTTTTGCGGCCAGCTCCCAAAAAAGCGACTTGTAAAATGGAGCTTCAGGGCACTGCAATTCACAAACCTGCAGAGTTATAAATGATAACTCTCGTCCACAAATATATTGAGGGAAGGCAAAGAAGAGGATTTGAAATCAAGGCAGAATTGCAGGAAACAGATTTCAGGAGGTAGATTCGAATCGCCTTTAAAGCACATGAAAAGCGGCAAAACGTTGACAATGATGCCCTTGGCCAAAAAGGGCGTATGCGTTTTTTCCTGAATATATTCAGGAAAAAACGCATACGCCCTTTTTGGCCAACCAAGCAACCTGGAAAGGCAAATCAGCGCTACAAAGAAGTCTCGCTTCCCATCGGTCAAAAGGGCCATGCTGAAAAAAGTGTCAAAACCAGAAATGCAGGACAGGCCATGGAGAAATGGGAGCCTTGCTACACTGATGGGCGGGATGTAAATTGCCAACAGCCACTCTGGAGAAGTGTACGGTGTGTCCTGAAACATCTAAAAAACACAGCTTAGAGAGCATAGGGCACTTCCACGCATGGGGGGATAAAGTGGGAAAATTGAAAATCAGCAAGACACAAGCACCCCAAAGTTTAGGGCTGCTCTGTTGACAAGGACCTCCACTTCATTCCACCTTAAATATCCCAGGAAAGCGAAAAATGGATAAAAAAGTTGTGGTCCTTATGTACAATGGAATATCACTCAGCCATGAAATCAATGTCATAAGGCTAGTAGCTGCATGATGAGTGGATTTAGGTAAGACGATTCTAAGTGAAATAAGTCACACAGAAAAGGACACTTCTCATAAGGTGTCACTTATAGAGGGAATGTAAAAACCGTTACACTTGAACTGAATTACAAAACAGAACAGAGTCACACATGCAGAAAACACACTATGGCTGCTTAACGGGAAAGGTGAGGTGGGGTGATACATAAAACAAGAGTTTCAAATTAGCTCAGATACCGTTCCATAAACCCAATATGTAATAGACAAGACCTACTCCTTGCTCAGAGAACTGGACTCAACACGCCCGATTCACCGCACAAGAATATATCTGACTAGTAATAATCTTAAAACCTATGTATTGATATCTCTCTGTTAGTGTGTCAAGTGGGTGTAAAGCGGCATAAACACAGCCGTGAAAAGCAGCTAAACCCCATTATAAAAATAAATTACTTTTAAAAACCCATGAAACAAAGACAGGGAAAGAGAGAGAAATTCTTACACAATTCCTTCAGGGGCTGTGATGCAACCTGGATTGACCATATCTAGACCCACAGCTGGATGAGACATAAGGGTCGACACTCTTGGGGCTGAGAGGTTTGGTGAGGTTGGGTGAGCAAACGCAGACCCTTTAAAGTAATACTGCGTGCTACCCATCGCATGGGTCCCAAATCTCCAGGTTCAAGGGCATCTTCCTACATCGAAAACATGCATGAGAAACCCAGAAGATGGTACACCGTGTGATGGGGAAAGGTTTCTAAAACGCACCTCATTTCTCATCTCCTTGTGCTCGGGTTCGCCATTCCAGCCACTTTACCAGCAATCTCCCTTCTTGGAGCATCAGCACCTTTAACCTCCTGTTCCGTACAGGTTGCAATTTGTCCTGAGGATGAACGGGAAGACGGGGAACCAATGAGAGACTAGCTCTTGGTGTTGGGACAGGCACAGGTCATTCTATTTTCCCATCAGGAAGAAGAATTAACCACAGGCTCAGCCTGCCCCCCGGAACCAGAACAGGGCCTGAAGCCATCCTGCGCTTTTGCGGCCAGCTCCCAAAAAAGCGACTTGTAAAATGGAGCTTCAGGGCACTGCAATTCACAAACCTGCAGAGTTACAAATGATAACTCTCGTCCACAAATATATTGAGGGAAGGCAAAGAAGAGGATTTGAAATCAAGGCAGAATTGCAGGAAACAGATTTCAGGAGGTAGATTCGAATCGCCTTTAAAGCACATGAAATGCAGCAAAACGTTGACAATGATGCCCTTGGCCAAAAAGGGCGTATGCGTTTTTTCCTGAATATATTCAGGAAAAAACGCATACGCCCTTTTTGGCCAACCAAGCAACCTGGAAAGGCAAATCAGCGCTACAAAGAAGTCTCGCTTCCCATCGGTCAAAAGGGCCATGCTGAAAAAAGTGTCAAAACCAGAAATGCAGGACAGGCCATGGAGAAATGGGAGCCTTGCTACACTGATGGGTGGGATGTAAATTGCCAACAGCCACTCTGGAGAAGTGTACGGTGTGTCCTGAAACATCTAAAAAACACAGCTTAGAGAGCATAGGGCACTTCCACGCATGGGGGGATAAAGTGGGAAAATTGAAAATCAGCAAGACACAAGCACCCCAAAGTTTAGGGCTGCTCTGTTGACAAGGACCTCCACTTCATTCCACCTTAAATATCCCAGGAAAGCGAAAAATGGATAAAAAAGTTGTGGTCCTTATGTACAATGGAATATCACTCAGCCATGAAATCAATGTCATAAGGCTAGTAGCAGCATGATGAGTGGATTTAGGTAAGACGATTCTAAGTGAAATAAGTCACACAGAAAAGGACACTTCTCATAAGGTGTCACTTATAGAGGGAATGTAAAAACCGTTACACTTGAACTGAATTACAAAACAGAACAGAGTCACACATGCAGAAAACACACTATGGCTGCTTAACGGGAAAGGTGAGGTGGGGTGATACATAAAACAAGAGCTTCAAATTAGCTCAGATACCGTTCCATAAACCCAATATGTAATAGACAAGACCTACTCCTTGCTCAGAGAACTGGACTCAACACGCCCGATTCACCGCACAAGAATATATCTGACTAGTAATAATCTTAAAACCTATGTATTGATATCTCTCTGTTAGTGTGTCAAGTGGGTGTAAGGCGGCATAAACACAGCCGTGAAAAGCAGCTAAACCCCATTATAAAAATAAATTACTTTTAAAAACCCATGAAACAAAGACAGGGAAAGAGAGAGAAATTCTTACACAATTTGTTCAGGGGCTGTGATGCAACCTGGACTGACCATATCTAGACCCACAGCTGGATGAGACATAAGGGTGGACACTCTTGGGGCTGAGAGGTTTGGTGAGGTTGGGTGAGCAAACGCAGACCCTTTAAAGTAATACTGCGTGCTACCCATCGCATGGGTCCCAAATCTCCAGGTTCAAGGGCAACTTCCTACATCGAAAACATGCATGAGAAACCCAGAAGATGGTACACCGTGTGATGGGGAAAGGTTTCTAAAACGCACCTCATTTCTCATCTCCTTGTGCTCGGGTTCGCCATTCCAGCCACTTTACTAGCAATCTCCCTACTTGGAGCCTCAGCACCTTTAACCTCCTGTTCCGTACAGGTTGCAATTTGTCCTGAGGATGAACGGGAAGACGGGGAACCAATGAGAGACTAGCTCTTGGTGTTGGGACAGGCACAGGTCACTCTATTTTCCCATCAGGAAGAAGAATTAACCACAGGCTCAGCCTGCCCCCCGGAACCAGAACAGGGCCTGAAGCCATCCTGCGCTTTTGCGGCCAGCTCCCAAAAAAGCGACTTGTAAAATGGAGCTTCAGGGCACTGCAATTCACAAACCTGCAGAGTTATAAATGATAACTCTCGTCCACAAATATATTGAGGGAAGGCAAAGAAGAGGATTTGAAATCAAGGCAGAATTGCAGGAAACAGATTTCAGGAGGTAGATTCGAATCGCCTTTAAAGCACATGAAAAGCGGCAAAACGTTGACAATGATGCCCTTGGCCAAAAAGGGCGTATGCGTTTTTTCCTGAATATATTCAGGAAAAAACGCATACGCCCTTTTTGGCCAACCAAGCAACCTGGAAAGGCAAATCAGCGCTACAAAGAAGTCTCGCTTCCCATCGGTCAAAAGGGCCATGCTGAAAAAAGTGTCAAAACCAGAAATGCAGGACAGGCCATGGAGAAATGGGAGCCTTGCTACACTGATGGGCGGGATGTAAATTGCCAACAGCCACTCTGGAGAAGTGTACGGTGTGTCCTGAAACATCTAAAAAACACAGCTTAGAGAGCACAGGGCACTTCCACGCATGGGGGGATAAAGTGGGAAAATTGAAAATCAGCAAGACACAAGCACCCCAAAGTTTAGGGCTGCTCTGTTGACAAGGACCTCCACTTCATTCCACCTTAAATATCCCAGGAAAGCGAAAAATGGATAAAAAAGTTGTGGTCCTTATGTACAATGGAATATCACTCAGCCATGAAATCAATGTCATAAGGCTAGTAGCAGCATGATGAGTGGATTTAGGTAAGACGATTCTAAGTGAAATAAGTCACACAGAAAAGGACACTTCTCATAAGGTGTCACTTATAGAGGGAATGCAAAAACCGTTACACTTGAACTGAATTACAAAACAGAACAGAGTCACACATGCAGAAAACACACTATGGCTGCTTAACGGGAAAGGTGAGGTGGGGTGATACATAAAACAAGAGCTTCAAATTAGCTCAGATACCGTTCCATAAACCCAATATGTAATAGACAAGACCTACTCCTTGCTCAGAGAACTGGACTCAACACGCCCGATTCACCGCACAAGAATATATCTGACTAGTAATAATCTTAAAACCTATGTATTGATATCTCTCTGTTAGTGTGTCAAGTGGGTGTAAGGCGGCATAAACACAGCCGTGAAAAGCAGCTAAACCCCATTATAAAAATAAATTACTTTTAAAAACCCATGAAACAAAGACAGGGAAAGAGAGAGAAATTCTTACACAATTTGTTCAGGGGCTGTGATGCAACCTGGACTGACCATATCTAGACCCACAGCTGGATGAGACATAAGGGTGGACACTCTTGGGGCTGAGAGGTTTGGTGAGGTTGGGTGAGCAAACGCAGACCCTTTAAAGTAATACTGCGTGCTACCCATCGCATGGGTCCCAAATCTCCAGGTTCAAGGGCAACTTCCTACATCGAAAACATGCATGAGAAACCCAGAAGATGGTACACCGTGTGATGGGGAAAGGTTTCTAAAACGCACCTCATTTCTCATCTCCTTGTGCTCGGGTTCGCCATTCCAGCCACTTTACTAGCAATCTCCCTACTTGGAGCCTCAGCACCTTTAACCTCCTGTTCCGTACAGGTTGCAATTTGTCCTGAGGATGAACGGGAAGACGGGGAACCAATGAGAGACTAGCTCTTGGTGTTGGGACAGGCACAGGTCACTCTATTTTCCCATCAGGAAGAAGAATTAACCACAGGCTCAGCCTGACCCCCGGAACCAGAACAGGGCCTGAAGCCATCCTGCGCTTTTGCGGCCAGCTCCCAAAAAAGCGACTTGTAAAATGGAGCTTCAGGGCACTGCAATTCACAAACCTGCAGAGTTATAAATGATAACTCTCGTCCACAAATATATTGAGGGAAGGCAAAGAAGAGGATTTGAAATCAAGGCAGAATTGCAGGAAACAGATTTCAGGAGGTAGATTCGAATCGCCTTTAAAGCACATGAAAAGCGGCAAAACGTTGACAATGATGCCCTTGGCCAAAAAGGGCGTATGCGTTTTTTCCTGAATATATTCAGGAAAAAACGCATACGCCCTTTTTGGCCAACCAAGCAACCTGGAAAGGCAAATCAGCGCTACAAAGAAGTCTCGCTTCCCATCGGTCAAAAGGGCCATGCTGAAAAAAGTGTCAAAACCAGAAATGCAGGACAGGCCATGGAGAAATGGGAGCCTTGCTACACTGATGGGCGGGATGTAAATTGCCAACAGCCACTCTGGAGAAGTGTACGGTGTGTCCTGAAACATCTAAAAAACACAGCTTAGAGAGCACAGGGCACTTCCACGCATGGGGGGATAAAGTGGGAAAATTGAAAATCAGCAAGACACAAGCACCCCAAAGTTTAGGGCTGCTCTGTTGACAAGGACCTCCACTTCATTCCACCTTAAATATCCCAGGAAAGCGAAAAATGGATAAAAAAGTTGTGGTCCTTATGTACAATGGAATATCACTCAGCCATGAAATCAATGTCATAAGGCTAGTAGCAGCATGATGAGTGGATTTAGGTAAGACGATTCTAAGTGAAATAAGTCACACAGAAAAGGACACTTCTCATAAGGTGTCACTTATAGAGGGAATGTAAAAACCGTTACACTTGAACTGAATTACAAAACAGAACAGAGTCACACATGCAGAAAACACACTATGGCTGCTTAACGGGAAAGGTGAGGTGGGGTGATACATAAAACAAGAGCTTCAAATTAGCTCAGATACCGTTCCATAAACCCAATATGTAATAGACAAGACCTACTCCTTGCTCAGAGAACTGGACTCAACACGCCCGATTCACCGCACAAGAATATATCTGACTAGTAATAATCTTAAAACCTATGTATTGATATCTCTCTGTTAGTGTGTCAAGTGGTTGTAAGGCGGCATAAACACAGCCGTGAAAAGCAGCTAAACCCCATTATAAAAATAAATTACTTTTAAAAACCCATGAAACAAAGACAGGGAAAGAGAGAGAAATTCTTACACAATTTGTTCAGGGGCTGTGATGCAACCTGGACTGACCATATCTAGACCCACAGCTGGATGAGACATAAGGGTGGACACTCTTGGGGCTGAGAGGTTTGGTGAGGTTGGGTGAGCAAACGCAGACCCTTTAAAGTAATACTGCGTGCTACCCATCGCATGGGTCCCAAATCTCCAGGTTCAAGGGCAACTTCCTACATCGAAAACATGCATGAGAAACCCAGAAGATGGTACACCGTGTGATGGGGAAAGGTTTCTAAAACGCACCTCATTTCTCATCTCCTTGTGCTCGGGTTCGCCATTCCAGCCACTTTACTAGCAATCTCCCTACTTGGAGCCTCAGCACCTTTAACCTCCTGTTCCGTACAGGTTGCAATTTGTCCTGAGGATGAACGGGAAGACGGGGAACCAATGAGAGACTAGCTCTTGGTGTTGGGACAGGCACAGGTCACTCTATTTTCCCATCAGGAAGAAGAATTAACCACAGGCTCAGCCTGACCCCCGGAACCAGAACAGGGCCTGAAGCCATCCTGCGCTTTTGCGGCCAGCTCCCAAAAAAGCGACTTGTAAAATGGAGCTTCAGGGCACTGCAATTCACAAACCTGCAGAGTTATAAATGATAACTCTCGTCCACAAATATATTGAGGGAAGGCAAAGAAGAGGATTTGAAATCAAGGCAGAATTGCAGGAAACAGATTTCAGGAGGTAGATTCGAATCGCCTTTAAAGCACATGAAAAGCGGCAAAACGTTGACAATGATGCCCTTGGCCAAAAAGGGCGTATGCGTTTTTTCCTGAATATATTCAGGAAAAAACGCATACGCCCTTTTTGGCCAACCAAGCAACCTGGAAAGGCAAATCAGCGCTACAAAGAAGTCTCGCTTCCCATCGGTCAAAAGGGCCATGCTGAAAAAAGTGTCAAAACCAGAAATGCAGGACAGGCCATGGAGAAATGGGAGCCTTGCTACACTGATGGGCGGGATGTAAATTGCCAACAGCCACTCTGGAGAAGTGTACGGTGTGTCCTGAAACATCTAAAAAACACAGCTTAGAGAGCACAGGGCACTTCCACGCATGGGGGGATAAAGTGGGAAAATTGAAAATCAGCAAGACACAAGCACCCCAAAGTTTAGGGCTGCTCTGTTGACAAGGACCTCGACTTCATTCCACCTTAAATATCCCAGGAAAGCGAAAAATGGATAAAAAAGTTGTGGTCCTTATGTACAATGGAATATCACTCAGCCATGAAATCAATGTCATAAGGCTAGTAGCAGCATGATGAGTGGATTTAGGTAAGACGATTCTAAGTGAAATAAGTCACACAGAAAAGGACACTTCTCATAAGGTGTCACTTATAGAGGGAATGTAAAAACCGTTACACTTGAACTGAATTACAAAACAGAACAGAGTCACACATGCAGAAAACACACTATGGCTGCTTAACGGGAAAGGTGAGGTGGGGTGATACATAAAACAAGAGCTTCAAATTAGCTCAGATACCGTTCCATAAACCCAATATGTAATAGACAAGACCTACTCCTTGCTCAGAGAACTGGACTCAACACGCCCGATTCACCGCACAAGAATATATCTGACTAGTAATAATCTTAAAACCTATGTATTGATATCTCTCTGTTAGTGTGTCAAGTGGGTGTAAGGCGGCATAAACACAGCCGTGAAAAGCAGCTAAACCCCATTATAAAAATAAATTACTTTTAAAAACCCATGAAACAAAGACAGGGAAAGAGAGAGAAATTCTTACACAATTTGTTCAGGGGCTGTGATGCAACCTGGACTGACCATATCTAGACCCACAGCTGGATGAGACATAAGGGTGGACACTCTTGGGGCTGAGAGGTTTGGTGAGGTTGGGTGAGCAAACGCAGACCCTTTAAAGTAATACTGCGTGCTACCCATCGCATGGGTCCCAAATCTCCAGGTTCAAGGGCAACTTCCTACATCGAAAACATGCATGAGAAACCCAGAAGATGGTACACCGTGTGATGGGGAAAGGTTTCTAAAACGCACCTCATTTCTCATCTCCTTGTGCTCGGGTTCGCCATGCCAGCCACTTTACTAGCAATCTCCCTACTTGGAGCCTCAGCACCTTTAACCTCCTGTTCCGTACAGGTTGCAATTTGTCCTGAGGATGAACGGGAAGACGGGGAACCAATGAGAGACTAGCTCTTGGTGTTGGGACAGGCACAGGTCACTCTATTTTCCCATCAGGAAGAAGAATTAACCACAGGCTCAGCCTGCCCCCCGGAACCAGAACAGGGCCTGAAGCCATCCTGCGCTTTTGCGGCCAGCTCCCAAAAAAGCGACTTGTAAAATGGAGCTTCAGGGCACTGCAATTCACAAACCTGCAGAGTTATAAATGATAACTCTCGTCCACAAATATATTGAGGGAAGGCAAAGAAGAGGATTTGAAATCAAGGCAGAATTGCAGGAAACAGATTTCAGGAGGTAGATTCGAATCGCCTTTAAAGCACATGAAAAGCGGCAAAACGTTGACAATGATGCCCTTGGCCAAAAAGGGCGTATGCGTTTTTTCCTGAATATATTCAGGAAAAAACGCATACGCCCTTTTTGGCCAACCAAGCAACCTGGAAAGGCAAATCAGCGCTACAAAGAAGTCTCGCTTCCCATCGGTCAAAAGGGCCATGCTGAAAAAAGTGTCAAAACCAGAAATGCAGGACAGGCCATGGAGAAATGGGAGCCTTGCTACACTGATGGGTGGGATGTAAATTGCCAACAGCCACTCTGGAGAAGTGTACGGTGTGTCCTGAAACATCTAAAAAACACAGCTTAGAGAGCATAGGGCACTTCCACGCATGGGGGGATAAAGTGGGAAAATTGAAAATCAGCAAGACACAAGCACCCCAAAGTTTAGGGCTGCTCTGTTGACAAGGACCTCCACTTCATTCCACCTTAAATATCCCAGGAAAGCGAAAAATGGATAAAAAAGTTGTGGTCCTTATGTACAATGGAATATCACTCAGCCATGAAATCAATGTCATAAGGCTAGTAGCAGCATGATGAGTGGATTTAGGTAAGACGATTCTAAGTGAAATAAGTCACACAGAAAAGGACACTTCTCATAAGGTGTCACTTATAGAGGGAATGTAAAAACCGTTACACTTGAACTGAATTACAAAACAGAACAGAGTCACACATGCAGAAAACACACTATGGCTGCTTAACGGGAAAGGTGAGGTGGGGTGATACATAAAACAAGAGCTTCAAATTAGCTCAGATACCGTTCCATAAACCCAATATGTAATAGACAAGACCTACTCCTTGCTCAGAGAACTGGACTCAACACGCCCGATTCACCGCACAAGAATATATCTGACTAGTAATAATCTTAAAACCTATGTATTGATATCTCTCTGTTAGTGTGTCAAGTGGGTGTAAGGCGGCATAAACACAGCCGTGAAAAGCAGCTAAACCCCATTATAAAAATAAATTACTTTTAAAAACCCATGAAACAAAGACAGGGAAAGAGAGAGAAATTCTTACACAATTTGTTCAGGGGCTGTGATGCAACCTGGACTGACCATATCTAGACCCACAGCTGGATGAGACATAAGGGTGGACACTCTTGGGGCTGAGAGGTTTGGTGAGGTTGGGTGAGCAAACGCAGACCCTTTAAAGTAATACTGCGTGCTACCCATCGCATGGGTCCCAAATCTCCAGGTTCAAGGGCAACTTCCTACATCGAAAACATGCATGAGAAACCCAGAAGATGGTACACCGTGTGATGGGGAAAGGTTTCTAAAACGCACCTCATTTCTCATCTCCTTGTGCTCGGGTTCGCCATTCCAGCCACTTTACTAGCAATCTCCCTACTTGGAGCCTCAGCACCTTTAACCTCCTGTTCCGTACAGGTTGCAATTTGTCCTGAGGATGAACGGGAAGACGGGGAACCAATGAGAGACTAGCTCTTGGTGTTGGGACAGGCACAGGTCACTCTATTTTCCCATCAGGAAGAAGAATTAACCACAGGCTCAGCCTGCCCCCCGGAACCAGAACAGGGCCTGAAGCCATCCTGCGCTTTTGCGGCCAGCTCCCAAAAAAGCGACTTGTAAAATGGAGCTTCAGGGCACTGCAATTCACAAACCTGCAGAGTTATAAATGATAACTCTCGTCCACAAATATATTGAGGGAAGGCAAAGAAGAGGATTTGAAATCAAGGCAGAATTGCAGGAAACAGATTTCAGGAGGTAGATTCGAATCGCCTTTAAAGCACATGAAAAGCGGCAAAACGTTGACAATGATGCCCTTGGCCAAAAAGGGCGTATGCGTTTTTTCCTGAATATATTCAGGAAAAAACGCATACGCCCTTTTTGGCCAACCAAGCAACCTGGAAAGGCAAATCAGCGCTACAAAGAAGTCTCGCTTCCCATCGGTCAAAAGGGCCATGCTGAAAAAAGTGTCAAAACCAGAAATGCAGGACAGGCCATGGAGAAATGGGAGCCTTGCTACACTGATGGGCGGGATGTAAATTGCCAACAGCCACTCTGGAGAAGTGTACGGTGTGTCCTGAAACATCTAAAAAACACAGCTTAGAGAGCACAGGGCACTTCCACGCATGGGGGGATAAAGTGGGAAAATTGAAAATCAGCAAGACACAAGCACCCCAAAGTTTAGGGCTGCTCTGTTGACAAGGACCTCCACTTCATTCCACCTTAAATATCCCAGGAAAGCGAAAAATGGATAAAAAAGTTGTGGTCCTTATGTACAATGGAATATCACTCAGCCATGAAATCAATGTCATAAGGCTAGTAGCAGCATGATGAGTGGATTTAGGTAAGACGATTCTAAGTGAAATAAGTCACACAGAAAAGGACACTTCTCATAAGGTGTCACTTATAGAGGGAATGCAAAAACCGTTACACTTGAACTGAATTACAAAACAGAACAGAGTCACACATGCAGAAAACACACTATGGCTGCTTAACGGGAAAGGTGAGGTGGGGTGATACATAAAACAAGAGCTTCAAATTAGCTCAGATACCGTTCCATAAACCCAATATGTAATAGACAAGACCTACTCCTTGCTCAGAGAACTGGACTCAACACGCCCGATTCACCGCACAAGAATATATCTGACTAGTAATAATCTTAAAACCTATGTATTGATATCTCTCTGTTAGTGTGTCAAGTGGGTGTAAGGCGGCATAAACACAGCCGTGAAAAGCAGCTAAACCCCATTATAAAAATAAATTACTTTTAAAAACCCATGAAACAAAGACAGGGAAAGAGAGAGAAATTCTTACACAATTTGTTCAGGGGCTGTGATGCAACCTGGACTGACCATATCTAGACCCACAGCTGGATGAGACATAAGGGTGGACACTCTTGGGGCTGAGAGGTTTGGTGAGGTTGGGTGAGCAAACGCAGACCCTTTAAAGTAATACTGCGTGCTACCCATCGCATGGGTCCCAAATCTCCAGGTTCAAGGGCAACTTCCTACATCGAAAACATGCATGAGAAACCCAGAAGATGGTACACCGTGTGATGGGGAAAGGTTTCTAAAACGCACCTCATTTCTCATCTCCTTGTGCTCGGGTTCGCCATTCCAGCCACTTTACTAGCAATCTCCCTACTTGGAGCCTCAGCACCTTTAACCTCCTGTTCCGTACAGGTTGCAATTTGTCCTGAGGATGAACGGGAAGACGGGGAACCAATGAGAGACTAGCTCTTGGTGTTGGGACAGGCACAGGTCACTCTATTTTCCCATCAGGAAGAAGAATTAACCACAGGCTCAGCCTGACCCCCGGAACCAGAACAGGGCCTGAAGCCATCCTGCGCTTTTGCGGCCAGCTCCCAAAAAAGCGACTTGTAAAATGGAGCTTCAGGGCACTGCAATTCACAAACCTGCAGAGTTATAAATGATAACTCTCGTCCACAAATATATTGAGGGAAGGCAAAGAAGAGGATTTGAAATCAAGGCAGAATTGCAGGAAACAGATTTCAGGAGGTAGATTCGAATCGCCTTTAAAGCACATGAAAAGCGGCAAAACGTTGACAATGATGCCCTTGGCCAAAAAGGGCGTATGCGTTTTTTCCTGAATATATTCAGGAAAAAACGCATACGCCCTTTTTGGCCAACCAAGCAACCTGGAAAGGCAAATCAGCGCTACAAAGAAGTCTCGCTTCCCATCGGTCAAAAGGGCCATGCTGAAAAAAGTGTCAAAACCAGAAATGCAGGACAGGCCATGGAGAAATGGGAGCCTTGCTACACTGATGGGCGGGATGTAAATTGCCAACAGCCACTCTGGAGAAGTGTACGGTGTGTCCTGAAACATCTAAAAAACACAGCTTAGAGAGCACAGGGCACTTCCACGCATGGGGGGATAAAGTGGGAAAATTGAAAATCAGCAAGACACAAGCACCCCAAAGTTTAGGGCTGCTCTGTTGACAAGGACCTCCACTTCATTCCACCTTAAATATCCCAGGAAAGCGAAAAATGGATAAAAAAGTTGTGGTCCTTATGTACAATGGAATATCACTCAGCCATGAAATCAATGTCATAAGGCTAGTAGCAGCATGATGAGTGGATTTAGGTAAGACGATTCTAAGTGAAATAAGTCACACAGAAAAGGACACTTCTCATAAGGTGTCACTTATAGAGGGAATGTAAAAACCGTTACACTTGAACTGAATTACAAAACAGAACAGAGTCACACATGCAGAAAACACACTATGGCTGCTTAACGGGAAAGGTGAGGTGGGGTGATACATAAAACAAGAGCTTCAAATTAGCTCAGATACCGTTCCATAAACCCAATATGTAATAGACAAGACCTACTCCTTGCTCAGAGAACTGGACTCAACACGCCCGATTCACCGCACAAGAATATATCTGACTAGTAATAATCTTAAAACCTATGTATTGATATCTCTCTGTTAGTGTGTCAAGTGGTTGTAAGGCGGCATAAACACAGCCGTGAAAAGCAGCTAAACCCCATTATAAAAATAAATTACTTTTAAAAACCCATGAAACAAAGACAGGGAAAGAGAGAGAAATTCTTACACAATTTGTTCAGGGGCTGTGATGCAACCTGGACTGACCATATCTAGACCCACAGCTGGATGAGACATAAGGGTGGACACTCTTGGGGCTGAGAGGTTTGGTGAGGTTGGGTGAGCAAACGCAGACCCTTTAAAGTAATACTGCGTGCTACCCATCGCATGGGTCCCAAATCTCCAGGTTCAAGGGCAACTTCCTACATCGAAAACATGCATGAGAAACCCAGAAGATGGTACACCGTGTGATGGGGAAAGGTTTCTAAAACGCACCTCATTTCTCATCTCCTTGTGCTCGGGTTCGCCATTCCAGCCACTTTACTAGCAATCTCCCTACTTGGAGCCTCAGCACCTTTAACCTCCTGTTCCGTACAGGTTGCAATTTGTCCTGAGGATGAACGGGAAGACGGGGAACCAATGAGAGACTAGCTCTTGGTGTTGGGACAGGCACAGGTCACTCTATTTTCCCATCAGGAAGAAGAATTAACCACAGGCTCAGCCTGACCCCCGGAACCAGAACAGGGCCTGAAGCCATCCTGCGCTTTTGCGGCCAGCTCCCAAAAAAGCGACTTGTAAAATGGAGCTTCAGGGCACTGCAATTCACAAACCTGCAGAGTTATAAATGATAACTCTCGTCCACAAATATATTGAGGGAAGGCAAAGAAGAGGATTTGAAATCAAGGCAGAATTGCAGGAAACAGATTTCAGGAGGTAGATTCGAATCGCCTTTAAAGCACATGAAAAGCGGCAAAACGTTGACAATGATGCCCTTGGCCAAAAAGGGCGTATGCGTTTTTTCCTGAATATATTCAGGAAAAAACGCATACGCCCTTTTTGGCCAACCAAGCAACCTGGAAAGGCAAATCAGCGCTACAAAGAAGTCTCGCTTCCCATCGGTCAAAAGGGCCATGCTGAAAAAAGTGTCAAAACCAGAAATGCAGGACAGGCCATGGAGAAATGGGAGCCTTGCTACACTGATGGGCGGGATGTAAATTGCCAACAGCCACTCTGGAGAAGTGTACGGTGTGTCCTGAAACATCTAAAAAACACAGCTTAGAGAGCACAGGGCACTTCCACGCATGGGGGGATAAAGTGGGAAAATTGAAAATCAGCAAGACACAAGCACCCCAAAGTTTAGGGCTGCTCTGTTGACAAGGACCTCGACTTCATTCCACCTTAAATATCCCAGGAAAGCGAAAAATGGATAAAAAAGTTGTGGTCCTTATGTACAATGGAATATCACTCAGCCATGAAATCAATGTCATAAGGCTAGTAGCAGCATGATGAGTGGATTTAGGTAAGACGATTCTAAGTGAAATAAGTCACACAGAAAAGGACACTTCTCATAAGGTGTCACTTATAGAGGGAATGCAAAAACCGTTACACTTGAACTGAATTACAAAACAGAACAGAGTCACACATGCAGAAAACACACTATGGCTGCTTAACGGGAAAGGTGAGGTGGGGTGATACATAAAACAAGAGCTTCAAATTAGCTCAGATACCGTTCCATAAACCCAATATGTAATAGACAAGACCTACTCCTTGCTCAGAGAACTGGACTCAACACGCCCGATTCACCGCACAAGAATATATCTGACTAGTAATAATCTTAAAACCTATGTATTGATATCTCTCTGTTAGTGTGTCAAGTGGGTGTAAGGCGGCATAAACACAGCCGTGAAAAGCAGCTAAACCCCATTATAAAAATAAATTACTTTTAAAAACCCATGAAACAAAGACAGGGAAAGAGAGAGAAATTCTTACACAATTTGTTCAGGGGCTGTGATGCAACCTGGACTGACCATATCTAGACCCACAGCTGGATGAGACATAAGGGTGGACACTCTTGGGGCTGAGAGGTTTGGTGAGGTTGGGTGAGCAAACGCAGACCCTTTAAAGTAATACTGCGTGCTACCCATCGCATGGGTCCCAAATCTCCAGGTTCAAGGGCAACTTCCTACATCGAAAACATGCATGAGAAACCCAGAAGATGGTACACCGTGTGATGGGGAAAGGTTTCTAAAACGCACCTCATTTCTCATCTCCTTGTGCTCGGGTTCGCCATTCCAGCCACTTTACTAGCAATCTCCCTACTTGGAGCCTCAGCACCTTTAACCTCCTGTTCCGTACAGGTTGCAATTTGTCCTGAGGATGAACGGGAAGACGGGGAACCAATGAGAGACTAGCTCTTGGTGTTGGGACAGGCACAGGTCACTCTATTTTCCCATCAGGAAGAAGAATTAACCACAGGCTCAGCCTGCCCCCCGGAACCAGAACAGGGCCTGAAGCCATCCTGCACTTTTGCGGCCAGCTCCCAAAAAAGCGACTTGTAAAATGGAGCTTCAGGGCACTGCAATTCACAAACCTGCAGAGTTATAAATGATAACTCTCGTCCACAAATATATTGAGGGAAGGCAAAGAAGAGGATTTGAAATCAAGGCAGAACTGCAGGAAACAGATTTCAGGAGGTAGATTCGAATCGCCTTTAAAGCACATGAAATGCGGCAAAACGTTGACAATGATGCCCTTGGCCAAAAAGGGCGTATGCGTTTTTTCCTGAATATATTCAGGAAAAAACGCATACGCCCTTTTTGGCCAACCAAGCAACCTGGAAAGGCAAATCAGCGCTACAAAGAAGTCTCGCTTCCCATCGGTCAAAAGGGCCATGCTGAAAAAAGTGTCAAAACCAGAAATGCAGGACAGGCCATGGAGAAATGGGAGCCTTGCTACACTGATGGGCGGGATGTAAATTGCCAACAGCCACTCTGGAGAAGTGTACGGTGTGTCCTGAAACATCTAAAAAACACAGCTTAGAGAGCACAGGGCACTTCCACGCATGGGGGGATAAAGTGGGAAAATTGAAAATCAGCAAGACACAAGCACCCCAAAGTTTAGGGCTGCTCTGTTGACAAGGACCTCCACTTCATTCCACCTTAAATATCCCAGGAAAGCGAAAAATGGATAAAAAAGTTGTGGTCCTTATGTACAATGGAATATCACTCAGCCATGAAATCAATGTCATAAGGCTAGTAGCAGCATGATGAGTGGATTTAGGTAAGACGATTCTAAGTGAAATAAGTCACACAGAAAAGGACACTTCTCATAAGGTGTCACTTATAGAGGGAATGTAAAAACCGTTACACTTGAACTGAATTACAAAACAGAACAGAGTCACACATGCAGAAAACACACTATGGCTGCTTAACGGGAAAGGTGAGGTGGGGTGATACATAAAACAAGAGCTTCAAATTAGCTCAGATACCGTTCCATAAACCCAATATGTAATAGACAAGACCTACTCCTTGCTCAGAGAACTGGACTCAACACGCCCGATTCACCGCACAAGAATATATCTGACTAGTAATAATCTTAAAACCTATGTATTGATATCTCTCTGTTAGTGTGTCAAGTGGGTGTAAGGCGGCATAAACACAGCCGTGAAAAGCAGCTAAACCCCATTATAAAAATAAATTACTTTTAAAAACCCATGAAACAAAGACAGGGAAAGAGAGAGAAATTCTTACACAATTTGTTCAGGGGCTGTGATGCAACCTGGACTGACCATATCTAGACCCACAGCTGGATGAGACATAAGGGTGGACACTCTTGGGGCTGAGAGGTTTGGTGAGGTTGGGTGAGCAAACGCAGACCCTTTAAAGTAATACTGCGTGCTACCCATCGCATGGGTCCCAAATCTCCAGGTTCAAGGGCAACTTCCTACATCGAAAACATGCATGAGAAACCCAGAAGATGGTACACCGTGTGATGGGGAAAGGTTTCTAAAACGCACCTCATTTCTCATCTCCTTGTGCTCGGGTTCGCCATTCCAGCCACTTTACTAGCAATCTCCCTACTTGGAGCCTCAGCACCTTTAACCTCCTGTTCCGTACAGGTTGCAATTTGTCCTGAGGATGAACGGGAAGACGGGGAACCAATGAGAGACTAGCTCTTGGTGTTGGGACAGGCACAGGTCACTCTATTTTCCCATCAGGAAGAAGAATTAACCACAGGCTCAGCCTGACCCCCGGAACCAGAACAGGGCCTGAAGCCATCCTGCGCTTTTGCGGCCAGCTCCCAAAAAAGCGACTTGTAAAATGGAGCTTCAGGGCACTGCAATTCACAAACCTGCAGAGTTATAAATGATAACTCTCGTCCACAAATATATTGAGGGAAGGCAAAGAAGAGGATTTGAAATCAAGGCAGAATTGCAGGAAACAGATTTCAGGAGGTAGATTCGAATCGCCTTTAAAGCACATGAAAAGCGGCAAAACGTTGACAATGATGCCCTTGGCCAAAAAGGGCGTATGCGTTTTTTCCTGAATATATTCAGGAAAAAACGCATACGCCCTTTTTGGCCAACCAAGCAACCTGGAAAGGCAAATCAGCGCTACAAAGAAGTCTCGCTTCCCATCGGTCAAAAGGGCCATGCTGAAAAAAGTGTCAAAACCAGAAATGCAGGACAGGCCATGGAGAAATGGGAGCCTTGCTACACTGATGGGCGGGATGTAAATTGCCAACAGCCACTCTGGAGAAGTGTACGGTGTGTCCTGAAACATCTAAAAAACACAGCTTAGAGAGCACAGGGCACTTCCACGCATGGGGGGATAAAGTGGGAAAATTGAAAATCAGCAAGACACAAGCACCCCAAAGTTTAGGGCTGCTCTGTTGACAAGGACCTCGACTTCATTCCACCTTAAATATCCCAGGAAAGCGAAAAATGGATAAAAAAGTTGTGGTCCTTATGTACAATGGAATATCACTCAGCCATGAAATCAATGTCATAAGGCTAGTAGCAGCATGATGAGTGGATTTAGGTAAGACGATTCTAAGTGAAATAAGTCACACAGAAAAGGACACTTCTCATAAGGTGTCACTTATAGAGGGAATGTAAAAACCGTTACACTTGAACTGAATTACAAAACAGAACAGAGTCACACATGCAGAAAACACACTATGGCTGCTTAACGGGAAAGGTGAGGTGGGGTGATACATAAAACAAGAGCTTCAAATTAGCTCAGATACCGTTCCATAAACCCAATATGTAATAGACAAGACCTACTCCTTGCTCAGAGAACTGGACTCAACACGCCCGATTCACCGCACAAGAATATATCTGACTAGTAATAATCTTAAAACCTATGTATTGATATCTCTCTGTTAGTGTGTCAAGTGGGTGTAAGGCGGCATAAACACAGCCGTGAAAAGCAGCTAAACCCCATTATAAAAATAAATTACTTTTAAAAACCCATGAAACAAAGACAGGGAAAGAGAGAGAAATTCTTACACAATTTGTTCAGGGGCTGTGATGCAACCTGGACTGACCATATCTAGACCCACAGCTGGATGAGACATAAGGGTGGACACTCTTGGGGCTGAGAGGTTTGGTGAGGTTGGGTGAGCAAACGCAGACCCTTTAAAGTAATACTGCGTGCTACCCATCGCATGGGTCCCAAATCTCCAGGTTCAAGGGCAACTTCCTACATCGAAAACATGCATGAGAAACCCAGAAGATGGTACACCGTGTGATGGGGAAAGGTTTCTAAAACGCACCTCATTTCTCATCTCCTTGTGCTCGGGTTCGCCATGCCAGCCACTTTACTAGCAATCTCCCTACTTGGAGCCTCAGCACCTTTAACCTCCTGTTCCGTACAGGTTGCAATTTGTCCTGAGGATGAACGGGAAGACGGGGAACCAATGAGAGACTAGCTCTTGGTGTTGGGACAGGCACAGGTCACTCTATTTTCCCATCAGGAAGAAGAATTAACCACAGGCTCAGCCTGCCCCCCGGAACCAGAACAGGGCCTGAAGCCATCCTGCGCTTTTGCGGCCAGCTCCCAAAAAAGCGACTTGTAAAATGGAGCTTCAGGGCACTGCAATTCACAAACCTGCAGAGTTATAAATGATAACTCTCGTCCACAAATATATTGAGGGAAGGCAAAGAAGAGGATTTGAAATCAAGGCAGAATTGCAGGAAACAGATTTCAGGAGGTAGATTCGAATCGCCTTTAAAGCACATGAAAAGCGGCAAAACGTTGACAATGATGCCCTTGGCCAAAAAGGGCGTATGCGTTTTTTCCTGAATATATTCAGGAAAAAACGCATACGCCCTTTTTGGCCAACCAAGCAACCTGGAAAGGCAAATCAGCGCTACAAAGAAGTCTCGCTTCCCATCGGTCAAAAGGGCCATGCTGAAAAAAGTGTCAAAACCAGAAATGCAGGACAGGCCATGGAGAAATGGGAGCCTTGCTACACTGATGGGCGGGATGTAAATTGCCAACAGCCACTCTGGAGAAGTGTACGGTGTGTCCTGAAACATCTAAAAAACACAGCTTAGAGAGCACAGGGCACTTCCACGCATGGGGGGATAAAGTGGGAAAATTGAAAATCAGCAAGACACAAGCACCCCAAAGTTTAGGGCTGCTCTGTTGACAAGGACCTCGACTTCATTCCACCTTAAATATCCCAGGAAAGCGAAAAATGGATAAAAAAGTTGTGGTCCTTATGTACAATGGAATATCACTCAGCCATGAAATCAATGTCATAAGGCTAGTAGCAGCATGATGAGTGGATTTAGGTAAGACGATTCTAAGTGAAATAAGTCACACAGAAAAGGACACTTCTCATAAGGTGTCACTTATAGAGGGAATGTAAAAACCGTTACACTTGAACTGAATTACAAAACAGAACAGAGTCACACATGCAGAAAACACACTATGGCTGCTTAACGGGAAAGGTGAGGTGGGGTGATACATAAAACAAGAGCTTCAAATTAGCTCAGATACCGTTCCATAAACCCAATATGTAATAGACAAGACCTACTCCTTGCTCAGAGAACTGGACTCAACACGCCCGATTCACCGCACAAGAATATATCTGACTAGTAATAATCTTAAAACCTATGTATTGATATCTCTCTGTTAGTGTGTCAAGTGGGTGTAAGGCGGCATAAACACAGCCGTGAAAAGCAGCTAAAGCCCATTATAAAAATAAATTACTTTTAAAAACCCATGAAACAAAGACAGGGAAAGAGAGAGAAATTCTTACACAATTTGTTCAGGGGCTGTGATGCAACCTGGACTGACCATATCTAGACCCACAGCTGGATGAGACATAAGGGTGGACACTCTTGGGGCTGAGAGGTTTGGTGAGGTTGGGTGAGCAAACGCAGACCCTTTAAAGTAATACTGCGTGCTACCCATCGCATGGGTCCCAAATCTCCAGGTTCAAGGGCAACTTCCTACATCGAAAACATGCATGAGAAACCCAGAAGATGGTACACCGTGTGATGGGGAAAGGTTTCTAAAACGCACCTCATTTCTCATCTCCTTGTGCTCGGGTTCGCCATTCCAGCCACTTTACTAGCAATCTCCCTACTTGGAGCCTCAGCACCTTTAACCTCCTGTTCCGTACAGGTTGCAATTTGTCCTGAGGATGAACGGGAAGACGGGGAACCAATGAGAGACTAGCTCTTGGTGTTGGGACAGGCACAGGTCACTCTATTTTCCCATCAGGAAGAAGAATTAACCACAGGCTCAGCCTGCCCCCCGGAACCAGAACAGGGCCTGAAGCCATCCTGCGCTTTTGCGGCCAGCTCCCAAAAAAGCGACTTGTAAAATGGAGCTTCAGGGCACTGCAATTCACAAACCTGCAGAGTTATAAATGATAACTCTCGTCCACAAATATATTGAGGGAAGGCAAAGAAGAGGATTTGAAATCAAGGCAGAATTGCAGGAAACTGATTTCAGGAGGTAGATTCGAATCGCCTTTAAAGCACATGAAAAGCGGCAAAACGTTGACAATGATGCCCTTGGCCAAAAAGGGCGTATGCGTTTTTTCCTGAATATATTCAGGAAAAAACGCATACGCCCTTTTTGGCCAACCAAGCAATCTGGAAAGGCAAATCAGCGCTACAAAGAAGTCTCGCTTCCCATCGGTCAAAAGGGCCATGCTGAAAAAAGTGTCAAAACCAGAAATGCAGGACAGGCCATGGAGAAATGGGAGCCTTGCTACACTGATGGGCGGGATGTAAATTGCCAACAGCCACTCTGGAGAAGTGTACGGTGTGTCCTGAAACATCTAAAAAACACAGCTTAGAGAGCATAGGGCACTTCCACGCATGGGGGGATAAAGTGGGAAAATTGAAAATCAGCAAGACACAAGCACCCCAAAGTTTAGGGCTGCTCTGTTGACAAGGACCTCCACTTCATTCCACCTTAAATATCCCAGGAAAGCGAAAAATGGATCAAAAAGTTGTGGTCCTTATGTACAATGGAATATCACTCAGCCATGAAATCAATGTCATAAGGCTAGTAGCAGCATGATGAGTGGATTTAGGTAAGACGATTCTAAGTGAAATAAGTCACACAGAAAAGGACACTTCTCATAAGGTGTCACTTATAGAGGGAATGTAAAAACCGTTACACTTGAACTGAATTACAAAAGAGAACACAGTCACACATGCAGAAAACACACTATGGCTGCTTAACGGGAAAGGTGAGGTGGGGTGATACATAAAACAAGAGCTTCAAATTAGCTCAGATACCGTTCCATAAACCCAATATGTAATAGACAAGACCTACTCCTTGCTCAGAGAACTGGACTCAACACGCCCGATTCACCGCACAAGAATATATCTGACTAGTAATAATCTTAAAACCTATGTATTGATATCTCTCTGTTAGTGTGTCAAGTGGGTGTAAGGCGGCATAAACACAGCCGTGAAAAGCAGCTAAACCCCATTATAAAAATAAATTACTTTTAAAAACCCATGAAACAAAGACAGGGAAAGAGAGAGAAATTCTTACACAATTTGTTCAGTGGCTGTGATGCAACCTGGACTGACCATATCTAGACCCACAGCTGGATGAGACATAAGGGTGGACACTCTTGGGGCTGAGAGGTTTGGTGAGGTTGGGTGAGCAAACGCAGACCCTTTAAAGTAATACTGCGTGCTACCCATCGCATGGGTCCCAAATCTCCAGGTTCAAGGGCAACTTCCTACATCGAAAACATGCATGAGAAACCCAGAAGATGGTACACCGTGTGATGGGGAAAGGTTTCTAAAACGCACCTCATTTCTCATCTCCTTGTGCTCGGGTTCGCCATTCCAGCCACTTTACTAGCAATCTCCCTACTGGAGCCTCAGCACCTTTAACCTCCTGTTCCGTACAGGTTGCAATTTGTCCTGAGGATGAACGGGAAGACGGGGAACCAATGAGAGACTAGCTCTTGGTGTTGGGACAGGCACAGGTCACTCTATTTTCCCATCAGGAAGAAGAATTAACCACAGGCTCAGCCTGACCCCCGGAACCAGAACAGGGCCTGAAGCCATCCTGCGCTTTTGCGGCCAGCTCCCAAAAAAGCGACTTGTAAAATGGAGCTTCAGGGCACTGCAATTCACAAACCTGCAGAGTTATAAATGATAACTCTCATCCACAAATATATTGAGGGAAGGCAAAGAAGAGGATTTGAAATCAAGGCAGAATTGCAGGAAACTGATTTCAGGAGGTAGATTCGAATCGCCTTTAAAGCACATGAAAAGCGGCAAAACGTTGACAATGATGCCCTTGGCCAAAAAGGGCGTATGCGTTTTTTCCTGAATATATTCAGGAAAAAACGCATACGCCCTTTTTGGCCAACCAAGCAATCTGGAAAGGCAAATCAGCGCTACAAAGAAGTCTCGCTTCCCATCGGTCAAAAGGGCCATGCTGAAAAAAGTGTCAAAACCAGAAATGCAGGACAGGCCATGGAGAAATGGGAGCCTTGCTACACTGATGGGCGGGATGTAAATTGCCAACAGCCACTCTGGAGAAGTGTACGGTGTGTCCTGAAACATCTAAAAAACACAGCTTAGAGAGCATAGGGCACTTCCACGCATGGGGGGATAAAGTGGGAAAATTGAAAATCAGCAAGACACAAGCACCCCAAAGTTTAGGGCTGCTCTGTTGACAAGGACCTCCACTTCATTCCACCTTAAATATCCCAGGAAAGCGAAAAATGGATCAAAAAGTTGTGGTCCTTATGTACAATGGAATATCACTCAGCCATGAAATCAATGTCATAAGGCTAGTAGCAGCATGATGAGTGGATTTAGGTAAGACGATTCTAAGTGAAATAAGTCACACAGAAAAGGACACTTCTCATAAGGTGTCACTTATAGAGGGAATGTAAAAACCGTTACACTTGAACTGAATTACAAAACAGAACACAGTCACACATGCAGAAAACACACTATGGCTGCTTAACGGGAAAGGTGAGGTGGGGTGATACATAAAACAAGAGCTTCAAATTAGCTCAGATACCGTTCCATAAACCCAATATGTAATAGACAAGACCTACTCCTTGCTCAGAGAACTGGACTCAACACGCCCGATTCACCGCACAAGAATATATCTGACTAGTAATAATCTTAAAACCTATGTATTGATATCTCTCTGTTAGTGTGTCAAGTGGGTGTAAGGCGGCATAAACACAGCCGTGAAAAGCAGCTAAACCCCATTATAAAAATAAATTACTTTTAAAAACCCATGAAACAAAGACAGGGAAAGAGAGAGAAATTCTTACACAATTTGTTCAGGGGCTGTGATGCAACCTGGACTGACCATATCTAGACCCACAGCTGGATGAGACATAAGGGTGGACACTCTTGGGGCTGAGAGGTTTGGTGAGGTTGGGTGAGCAAACGCAGACCCTTTAAAGTAATACTGCGTGCTACCCATCGCATGGGTCCCAAATCTCCAGGTTCAAGGGCAACTTCCTACATCGAAAACATGCATGAGAAACCCAGAAGATGGTACACCGTGTGATGGGGAAAGGTTTCTAAAACGCACCTCATTTCTCATCTCCTTGTGCTCGGGTTCGCCATTCCAGCCACTTTACTAGCAATCTCCCTACTGGAGCCTCAGCACCTTTAACCTCCTGTTCCGTACAGGTTGCAATTTGTCCTGAGGATGAACGGGAAGACGGGGAACCAATGAGAGACTAGCTCTTGGTGTTGGGACAGGCACAGGTCACTCTATTTTCCCATCAGGAAGAAGAATTAACCACAGGCTCAGCCTGACCCCCGGAACCAGAACAGGGCCTGAAGCCATCCTGCGCTTTTGCGGCCAGCTCCCAAAAAAGCGACTTGTAAAATGGAGCTTCAGGGCACTGCAATTCACAAACCTGCAGAGTTATAAATGATAACTCTCGTCCACAAATATATTGAGGGAAGGCAAAGAAGAGGATTTGAAATCAAGGCAGAATTGCAGGAAACTGATTTCAGGAGGTAGATTCGAATCGCCTTTAAAGCACATGAAAAGCGGCAAAACGTTGACAATGATGCCCTTGGCCAAAAAGGGCGTATGCGTTTTTTCCTGAATATATTCAGGAAAAAACGCATACGCCCTTTTTGGCCAAACAAGCAATCTGGAAAGGCAAATCAGCGCTACAAAGAAGTCTCGCTTCCCATCGGTCAAAAGGGCCATGCTAAAAAAAGTGTCAAAACCAGAAATGCAGGACAGGCCATGGAGAAATGGGAGCCTTGCTACACTGATGGGCGGGATGTAAATTGCCAACAGCCACTCTGGAGAAGTGTACGGTGTGTCCTGAAACATCTAAAAAACACAGCTTAGAGAGCATAGGGCACTTCCACGCATGGGGGGATAAAGTGGGAAAATTGAAAATCAGCAAGACACAAGCACCCCAAAGTTTAGGGCTGCTCTGTTGACAAGGACCTCCACTTCATTCCACCTTAAATATCCCAGGAAAGCGAAAAATGGATAAAAAAGTTGTGGTCCTTATGTACAATGGAATATCACTCAGCCATGAAATCAATGTCATAAGGCTAGTAGCAGCATGATGAGTGGATTTAGGTAAGACGATTCTAAGTGAAATAAGTCACACAGAAAAGGACACTTCTCATAAGGTGTCACTTATAGAGGGAATGTAAAAACCGTTACACTTGAACTGAATTACAAAACAGAACAGAGTCACACATGCAGAAAACACACTATGGCTGCTTAACGGGAAAGGTGAGGTGGGGTGATACATAAAACAAGAGCTTCAAATTAGCTCAGATACCGTTCCATAAACCCAATATGTAATAGACAAGACCTACTCCTTGCTCAGAGAACTGGACTCAACACGCCCGATTCACCGCACAAGAATATATCTGACTAGTAATAATCTTAAAACCTATGTATTGATATCTCTCTGTTAGTGTGTCAAGTGGGTGTAAGGCGGCATAAACACAGCCGTGAAAAGCAGCTAAACCCCATTATAAAAATAAATTACTTTTAAAAACCCATGAAACAAAGACAGGGAAAGAGAGAGAAATTCTTACACAATTTGTTCAGGGGCTGTGATGCAACCTGGACTGACCATATCTAGACCCACAGCTGGATGAGACATAAGCGTGGACACTCTTGGGGCTGAGAGGTTTGGTGAGGTTTGGTGAGCAAACGCAGACCCTTTAAAGTAATACTGCGTGCTACCCATCGCATGGGTCCCAAATCTCCAGGTTCAAGGGCAACTTCCTACATCGAAAACATGCATGAGAAACCCAGAAGATGGTACACCGTGTGATGGGGAAAGGTTTCTAAAACGCACCTCATTTCTCATCTCCTTGTGCTCGGGTTCGCCATTCCAGCCACTTTACTAGCAATCTCCCTACTTGGAGCCTCAGCACCTTTAACCTCCTGTTCCGTACAGGTTGCAATTTGTCCTGAGGATGAACGGGAAGACGGGAAACCAATGAGAGACTAGCTCTTGGTGTTGGGACAGGCACAGGTCACTCTATTTTCCCATCATGAAGAAGAATTAACCACAGGCTCAGCCTGCCCCCCGGAACCAGAACAGGGCCTGAAGCCATCCTGCGCTTTTGCGGCCAGCTCCCAAAAAAGCGACTTGTAAAATGGAGCTTCAGGGCACTGCAATTCACAAACCTGCAGAGTTATAAATGATAACTCTCGTCCACAAATATATTGAGGGAAGGCAAAGAAGAGGATTTGAAATCAAGGCAGAATTGCAGGAAACAGATTTCAGGAGGTAGATTCGAATCGCCTTTAAAGCACATGAAAAGCGGCAAAACGTTGACAATGATGCCCTTGGCCAAAAAGGGCGTATGCGTTTTTTCCTGAATATATTCAGGAAAAAACGCATACGCCCTTTTTGGCCAACCAAGCAACCTGGAAAGGCAAATCAGCGCTACAAAGAAGTCTCGCTTCCCATCGGTCAAAAGGGCCATGCTGAAAAAAGTGTCAAAACCAGAAATGCAGGACAGGCCATGGAGAAATGGGAGCCTTGCTACACTGATGGGCGGGATGTAAATTGCCAACAGCCACTCTGGAGAAGTGTACGGTGTGTCCTGAAACATCTAAAAAACACAGCTTAGAGAGCATAGGGCACTTCCACGCATGGGGGGATAAAGTGGGAAAATTGAAAATCAGCAAGACACAAGCACCCCAAAGTTTAGGGCTGCTCTGTTGACAAGGACCTCCACTTCATTCCACCTTAAATATCCCAGGAAAGCGAAAAATGGATAAAAAAGTTGTGGTCCTTATGTACAATGGAATATCACTCAGCCATGAAATCAATGTCATAAGGCTAGTAGCAGCATGATGAGTGGATTTAGGTAAGACGATTCTAAGTGAAATAAGTCACACAGAAAAGGACACTTCTCATAAGGTGTCACTTATAGAGGGAATGTAAAAACCGTTACACTTGAACTGAATTACAAAACAGAACAGAGTCACACATGCAGAAAACACACTATGGCTGCTTAACGGGAAAGGTGAGGTGGGGTGATACATAAAACAAGAGCTTCAAATTAGCTCAGATACCGTTCCATAAACCCAATATGTAATAGACAAGACCTACTCCTTGCTCAGAGAACTGGACTCAACACGCCCGATTCACCGCACAAGAATATATCTGACTAGTAATAATCTTAAAACCTATGTATTGATATCTCTCTGTTAGTGTGTCAAGTGGGTGTAAGGCGGCATAAACACAGCCGTGAAAAGCAGCTAAACCCCATTATAAAAATAAATTACTTTTAAAAACCCATGAAACAAAGACAGGGAAAGAGAGAGAAATTCTTACAAAATTTGTTCAGGGGCTGTGATGCAACCTGGACTGACCATATCTAGACCCACAGCTGGATGAGACATAAGGGTGGACACTCTTGGGGCTGAGAGGTTTGGTGAGGTTGGGTGAGCAAACGCAGACCCTTTAAAGTAATACTGCGTGCTACCCATCGCATGGGTCCCAAATCTCCAGGTTCAAGGGCAACTTCCTACATCGAAAACATGCATGAGAAACCCAGAAGATGGTACACCGTGTGATGGGGAAAGGTTTCTAAAACGCACCTCATTTCTCATCTCCTTGTGCTCGGGTTCGCCATTCCAGCCACTTTACTAGCAATCTCCCTACTTGGAGCCTCAGCACCTTTAACCTCCTGTTCCGTACAGGTTGCAATTTGTCCTGAGGATGAACGGGAAGACGGGGAACCAATGAGAGACTAGCTCTTGGTGTTGGGACAGGCACAGGTCACTCTATTTTCCCATCAGGAAGAAGAATTAACCACAGGCTCAGCCTGACCCCCGGAACCAGAACAGGGCCTGAAGCCATCCTGCGCTTTTGCGGCCAGCTCCCAAAAAAGCGACTTGTAAAATGGAGCTTCAGGGCACTGCAATTCACAAACCTGCAGAGTTATAAATGATAACTCTCGTCCACAAATATATTGAGGGAAGGCAAAGAAGAGGATTTGAAATCAAGGCAGAATTGCAGGAAACAGATTTCAGGAGGTAGATTCGAATCGCCTTTAAAGCACATGAAAAGCGGCAAAACGTTGACAATGATGCCCTTGGCCAAAAAGGGCGTATGCGTTTTTTCCTGAATATATTCAGGAAAAAACGCATACGCCCTTTTTGGCCAACCAAGCAACCTGGAAAGGCAAATCAGCGCTACAAAGAAGTCTCGCTTCCCATCGGTCAAAAGGGCCATGCTGAAAAAAGTGTCAAAACCAGAAATGCAGGACAGGCCATGGAGAAATGGGAGCCTTGCTACACTGATGGGCGGGATGTAAATTGCCAACAGCCACTCTGGAGAAGTGTACGGTGTGTCCTGAAACATCTAAAAAACACAGCTTAGAGAGCACAGGGCACTTCCACGCATGGGGGGATAAAGTGGGAAAATTGAAAATCAGCAAGACACAAGCACCCCAAAGTTTAGGGCTGCTCTGTTGACAAGGACCTCGACTTCATTCCACCTTAAATATCCCAGGATAGCGAAAAATGGATAAAAAAGTTGTGGTCCTTATGTACAATGGAATATCACTCAGCCATGAAATCAATGTCATAAGGCTAGTAGCAGCATGATGAGTGGATTTAGGTAAGACGATTCTAAGTGAAATAAGTCACACAGAAAAGGACACTTCTCATAAGGTGTCACTTATAGAGGGAATGTAAAAACCGTTACACTTGAACTGAATTACAAAACAGAACAGAGTCACACATGCAGAAAACACACTATGGCTGCTTAACGGGAAAGGTGAGGTGGGGTGATACATAAAACAAGAGCTTCAAATTAGCTCAGATACCGTTCCATAAACCCAATATGTAATAGACAAGACCTACTCCTTGCTCAGAGAACTGGACTCAACACGCCCGATTCACCGCACAAGAATATATCTGACTAGTAATAATCTTAAAACCTATGTATTGATATCTCTCTGTTAGTGTGTCAAGTGGGTGTAAGGCGGCATAAACACAGCCGTGAAAAGCAGCTAAACCCCATTATAAAAATAAATTACTTTTAAAAACCCATGAAACAAAGACAGGGAAAGAGAGAGAAATTCTTACACAATTTGTTCAGGGGCTGTGATGCAACCTGGACTGACCATATCTAGACCCACAGCTGGATGAGACATAAGGGTGGACACTCTTGGGGCTGAGAGGTTTGGTGAGGTTGGGTGAGCAAACGCAGACCCTTTAAAGTAATACTGCGTGCTACCCATCGCATGGGTCCCAAATCTCCAGGTTCAAGGGCAACTTCCTACATCGAAAACATGCATGAGAAACCCAGAAGATGGTACACCGTGTGATGGGGAAAGGTTTCTAAAACGCACCTCATTTCTCATCTCCTTGTGCTCGGGTTCGCCATGCCAGCCACTTTACTAGCAATCTCCCTACTTGGAGCCTCAGCACCTTTAACCTCCTGTTCCGTACAGGTTGCAATTTGTCCTGAGGATGAACGGGAAGACGGGGAACCAATGAGAGACTAGCTCTTGGTGTTGGGACAGGCACAGGTCACTCTATTTTCCCATCAGGAAGAAGAATTAACCACAGGCTCAGCCTGCCCCCCGGAACCAGAACAGGGCCTGAAGCCATCCTGCGCTTTTGCGGCCAGCTCCCAAAAAAGCGACTTGTAAAATGGAGCTTCAGGGCACTGCAATTCACAAACCTGCAGAGTTATAAATGATAACTCTCGTCCACAAATATATTGAGGGAAGGCAAAGAAGAGGATTTGAAATCAAGGCAGAATTGCAGGAAACTGATTTCAGGAGGTAGATTCGAATCGCCTTTAAAGCACATGAAAAGCGGCAAAACGTTGACAATGATGCCCTTGGCCAAAAAGGGCGTATGCGTTTTTTCCTGAATATATTCAGGAAAAAACGCATACGCCCTTTTTGGCCAACCAAGCAACCTGGAAAGGCAAATCAGCGCTACAAAGAAGTCTCGCTTCCCATCGGTCAAAAGGGCCATGCTGAAAAAAGTGTCAAAACCAGAAATGCAGGACAGGCCATGGAGAAATGGGAGCCTTGCTACACTGATGGGCGGGATGTAAATTGCCAACAGCCACTCTGGAGAAGTGTACGGTGTGTCCTGAAACATCTAAAAAACACAGCTTAGAGAGCACAGGGCACTTCCACGCATGGGGGGATAAAGTGGGAAAATTGAAAATCAGCAAGACACAAGCACCCCAAAGTTTAGGGCTGCTCTGTTGACAAGGACCTCCACTTCATTCCACCTTAAATATCCCAGGAAAGCGAAAAATGGATAAAAAAGTTGTGGTCCTTATGTACAATGGAATATCACTCAGCCATGAAATCAATGTCATAAGGCTAGTAGCAGCATGATGAGTGGATTTAGGTAAGACGATTCTAAGTGAAATAAGTCACACAGAAAAGGACACTTCTCATAAGGTGTCACTTATAGAGGGAATGTAAAAACCGTTACACTTGAACTGAATTACAAAACAGAACAGAGTCACACATGCAGAAAACACACTATGGCTGCTTAACGGGAAAGGTGAGGTGGGGTGATACATAAAACAAGAGCTTCAAATTAGCTCAGATACCGTTCCATAAACCCAATATGTAATAGACAAGACCTACTCCTTGCTCAGAGAACTGGACTCAACACGCCCGATTCACCGCACAAGAATATATCTGACTAGTAATAATCTTAAAACCTATGTATTGATATCTCTCTGTTAGTGTGTCAAGTGGGTGTAAGGCGGCATAAACACAGCCGTGAAAAGCAGCTAAACCCCATTATAAAAATAAATTACTTTTAAAAACCCATGAAACAAAGACAGGGAAAGAGAGAGAAATTCTTACACAATTTGTTCAGGGGCTGTGATGCAACCTGGACTGACCATATCTAGACCCACAGCTGGATGAGACATAAGGGTGGACACTCTTGGGGCTGAGAGGTTTGGTGAGGTTGGGTGAGCAAACGCAGACCCTTTAAAGTAATACTGCGTGCTACCCATCGCATGGGTCCCAAATCTCCAGGTTCAAGGGCAACTTCCTACATCGAAAACATGCATGAGAAACCCAGAAGATGGTACACCGTGTGATGGGGAAAGGTTTCTAAAACGCACCTCATTTCTCATCTCCTTGTGCTCGGGTTCGCCATTCCAGCCACTTTACTAGCAATCTCCCTACTTGGAGCCTCAGCACCTTTAACCTCCTGTTCCGTACAGGTTGCAATTTGTCCTGAGGATGAACGGGAAGACGGGGAACCAATGAGAGACTAGCTCTTGGTGTTGGGACAGGCACAGGTCACTCTATTTTCCCATCAGGAAGAAGAATTAACCACAGGCTCAGCCTGCCCCCCGGAACCAGAACAGGGCCTGAAGCCATCCTGCGCTTTTGCGGCCAGCTCCCAAAAAAGCGACTTGTAAAATGGAGCTTCAGGGCACTGCAATTCACAAACCTGCAGAGTTATAAATGATAACTCTCGTCCACAAATATATTGAGGGAAGGCAAAGAAGAGGATTTGAAATCAAGGCAGAATTGCAGGAAACAGATTTCAGGAGGTAGATTCGAATCGCCTTTAAAGCACATGAAAAGCGGCAAAACGTTGACAATGATGCCCTTGGCCAAAAAGGGCGTATGCGTTTTTTCCTGAATATATTCAGGAAAAAACGCATACGCCCTTTTTGGCCAACCAAGCAACCTGGAAAGGCAAATCAGCGCTACAAAGAAGTCTCGCTTCCCATCGGTCAAAAGGGCCATGCTGAAAAAAGTGTCAAAACCAGAAATGCAGGACTGGCCATGGAGAAATGGGAGCCTTGCTACACTGATGGGCGGGATGTAAATTGCCAACAGCCACTCTGGAGAAGTGTACGGTGTGTCCTGAAACATCTAAAAAACACAGCTTAGAGAGCACAGGGCACTTCCACGCATGGGGGGACAAAGTGGGAAAATTGAAAATCAGCAAGACACAAGCACCCCAAAGTTTAGGGCTGCTCTGTTGACAAGGACCTCGACTTCATTCCACCTTAAATATCCCAGGAAAGCGAAAAATGGATAAAAAAGTTGTGGTCCTTATGTACAATGGAATATCACTCAGCCATGAAATCAATGTCATAAGGCTAGTAGCAGCATGATGAGTGGATTTAGGTAAGACGATTCTAAGTGAAATAAGTCACACAGAAAAGGACACTTCTCATAAGGTGTCACTTATAGAGGGAATGTAAAAACCGTTACACTTGAACTGAATTACAAAACAGAACACAGTCACACATGCAGAAAACACACTATGGCTGCTTAACGGGAAAGGTGAGGTGGGGTGATACATAAAACAAGAGCTTCAAATTAGCTCAGATACCGTTCCATAAACCCAATATGTAATAGACAAGACCTACTCCTTGCTCAGAGAACTGGACTCAACACGCCCGATTCACCGCACAAGAATATATCTGACTAGTAATAATCTTAAAACCTATGTATTGATATCTCTCTGTTAGTGTGTCAAGTGGGTGTAAGGCGGCATAAACACAGCCGTGAAAAGCAGCTAAACCCCATTATAAAAATAAATTACTTTTAAAAACCCATGAAACAAAGACAGGGAAAGAGAGAGAAATTCTTACACAATTTGTTCAGGGGCTGTGATGCAACCTGGACTGACCATATCTAGACCCACAGCTGGATGAGACATAAGGGTGGACACTCTTGGGGCTGAGAGGTTTGGTGAGGTTGGGTGAGCAAACGCAGACCCTTTAAAGTAATACTGCGTGCTACCCATCGCATGGGTCCCAAATCTCCAGGTTCAAGGGCAACTTCCTACATCGAAAACATGCATGAGAAACCCAGAAGATGGTACACCGTGTGATGGGGAAAGGTTTCTAAAACGCACCTCATTTCTCATCTCCTTGTGCTCGGGTTCGCCATTCCAGCCACTTTACTAGCAATCTCCCTACTTGGAGCCTCAGCACCTTTAACCTCCTGTTCCGTACAGGTTGCAATTTGTCCTGAGGATGAACGGGAAGACGGGGAACCAATGAGAGACTAGCTCTTGGTGTTGGGACAGGCACAGATCACTCTATTTTCCCATCAGGAAGAAGAATTAACCACAGGCTCAGCCTGACCCCCGGAACCAGAACAGGGCCTGAAGCCATCCTGCGCTTTTGCGGCCAGCTCCCAAAAAAGCGACTTGTAAAATGGAGCTTCAGGGCACTGCAATTCACAAACCTGCAGAGTTATAAATGATAACTCTCGTCCACAAATATATTGAGGGAAGGCAAAGAAGAGGATTTGAAATCAAGGCAGAATTGCAGGAAACTGATTTCAGGAGGTAGATTCGAATCGCCTTTAAAGCACATGAAAAGCGGCAAAACGTTGACAATGATGCCCTTGGCCAAAAAGGGCGTATGCGTTTTTTCCTGAATATATTCAGGAAAAAACGCATACGCCCTTTTTGGCCAACCAAGCAATCTGGAAAGGCAAATCAGCGCTACAAAGAAGTCTCGCTTCCCATCGGTCAAAAGGGCCATGCTGAAAAAAGTGTCAAAACCAGAAATGCAGGACAGGCCATGGAGAAATGGGAGCCTTGCTACACTGATGGGCGGGATGTAAATTGCCAACAGCCACTCTGGAGAAGTGTACGGTGTGTCCTGAAACATCTAAAAAACACAGCTTAGAGAGCATAGGGCACTTCCACGCTTGGGGGGATAAAGTGGGAAAATTGAAAATCAGCAAGACACAAGCACCCCAAAGTTTAGGGCTGCTCTGTTGACAAGGACCTCCACTTCATTCCACCTTAAATATCCCAGGAAAGCGAAAAATGGATCAAAAAGTTGTGGTCCTTATGTACAATGGAATATCACTCAGCCATGAAATCAATGTCATAAGGCTAGTAGCAGCATGATGAGTGGATTTAGGTAAGACGATTCTAAGTGAAATAAGTCACACAGAAAAGGACACTTCTCATAAGGTGTCACTTATAGAGGGAATGTAAAAACCGTTACACTTGAACTGAATTACAAAACAGAACACAGTCACACATGCAGAAAACACACTATGGCTGCTTAACGGGAAAGGTGAGGTGGGGTGATACATAAAACAAGAGCTTCAAATTAGCTCAGATACCGTTCCATAAACCCAATATGTAATAGACAAGACCTACTCCTTGCTCAGAGAACTGGACTCAACACGCCCGATTCACCGCACAAGAATATATCTGACTAGTAATAATCTTAAAACCTATGTATTGATATCTCTCTGTTAGTGTGTCAAGTGGGTGTAAGGCGGCATAAACACAGCCGTGAAAAGCAGCTAAACCCCATTATAAAAATAAATTACTTTTAAAAACCCATGAAACAAAGACAGGGAAAGAGAGAGAAATTCTTACACAATTTGTTCAGGGGCTGTGATGCAACCTGGACTGACCATATCTAGACCCACAGCTGGATGAGACATAAGGGTGGACACTCTTGGGGCTGAGAGGTTTGGTGAGGTTGGGTGAGCAAACGCAGACCCTTTAAAGTAATACTGCGTGCTACCCATCGCATGGGTCCCAAATCTCCAGGTTCAAGGGCAACTTCCTACATCGAAAACATGCATGAGAAACCCAGAAGATGGTACACCGTGTGATGGGGAAAGGTTTCTAAAACGCACCTCATTTCTCATCTCCTTGTGCTCGGGTTCGCCATTCCAGCCACTTTACTAGCAATCTCCCTACTGGAGCCTCAGCACCTTTAACCTCCTGTTCCGTACAGGTTGCAATTTGTCCTGAGGATGAACGGGAAGACGGGGAACCAATGAGAGACTAGCTCTTGGTGTTGGGACAGGCACAGGTCACTCTATTTTCCCATCAGGAAGAAGAATTAACCACAGGCTCAGCCTGACCCCCGGAACCAGAACAGGGCCTGAAGCCATCCTGCGCTTTTGCGGCCAGCTCCCAAAAAAGCGACTTGTAAAATGGAGCTTCAGGGCACTGCAATTCACAAACCTGCAGAGTTATAAATGATAACTCTCGTCCACAAATATATTGAGGGAAGGCAAAGAAGAGGATTTGAAATCAAGGCAGAATTGCAGGAAACTGATTTCAGGAGGTAGATTCGAATCGCCTTTAAAGCACATGAAAAGCGGCAAAACGTTGACAATGATGCCCTTGGCCAAAAAGGGCGTATGCGTTTTTTCCTGAATATATTCAGGAAAAAACGCATACGCCCTTTTTGGCCAAACAAGCAATCTGGAAAGGCAAATCAGCGCTACAAAGAAGTCTCGCTTCCCATCGGTCAAAAGGGCCATGCTAAAAAAAGTGTCAAAACCAGAAATGCAGGACAGGCCATGGAGAAATGGGAGCCTTGCTACACTGATGGGCGGGATGTAAATTGCCAACAGCCACTCTGGAGAAGTGTACGGTGTGTCCTGAAACATCTAAAAAACACAGCTTAGAGAGCATAGGGCACTTCCACGCATGGGGGGATAAAGTGGGAAAATTGAAAATCAGCAAGACACAAGCACCCCAAAGTTTAGGGCTGCTCTGTTGACAAGGACCTCCACTTCATTCCACCTTAAATATCCCAGGAAAGCGAAAAATGGATAAAAAAGTTGTGGTCCTTATGTACAATGGAATATCACTCAGCCATGAAATCAATGTCATAAGGCTAGTAGCAGCATGATGAGTGGATTTAGGTAAGACGATTCTAAGTGAAATAAGTCACACAGAAAAGGACACTTCTCATAAGGTGTCACTTATAGAGGGAATGTAAAAACCGTTACACTTGAACTGAATTACAAAACAGAACACAGTCACACATGCAGAAAACACACTATGGCTGCTTAACGGGAAAGGTGAGGTGGGGTGATACATAAAACAAGAGCTTCAAATTAACTCAGATACCGTTCCATAAACCCAATATGTAATAGACAAGACCTACTCCTTGCTCAGAGAACTGGACTCAACACGCCCGATTCACCGCACAAGAATATATCTGACTAGTAATAATCTTAAAACCTATGTATTGATATCTCTCTGTTAGTGTGTCAAGTGGGTGTAAGGCGGCATAAACACAGCCGTGAAAAGCAGCTAAACCCCATTATAAAAATAAATTACTTTTAAAAACCCATGAAACAAAGACAGGGAAGAGAGAGAAATTCTTACACAATTTGTTCAGGGGCTGTGATGCAACCTGGACTGACCATATCTAGACCCACAGCTGGATGAGACATAAGGGTGGACACTCTTGGGGCTGAGAGGTTTGGTGAAGTTGGGTGAGCAAACGCAGACCCTTTAAAGTAGTACTGCGTGCTACCCGTCCCATGGGTCCCAAATCTCCAGGTTCAAGGGCATCTTCCTACATCGAAAACATGCATGAGAAACCCAGAAGATGGTACACCGTGTGATGGGGAAAGGGTTTTAAAACGCACCTCAATTCTCATCTCCTTGTGCTCGGGTTCGCCATTCCAGCCACTTTACTAGCAATCTCCCTACGTGGAGCATCAGCACCTTTAACCTCCTGTTCCGTACAGGTTGCAATTTGTCCTGAGGATGAATGGGAAGAAGGGGAACCAATGAGAGACTAGCTCTTGGTGTTGGGACAGGCACAGGTCACTCTATTTTCCCATCAGGAAGAAGAATTAACCACAGGCTCACCCTGCGCACTGGAACCAGAACAGGGCCTGAAGCCATCCTGCGCTTTTGCGGCCAGCTCCCAAAAAAGCGAGTTGTAAAATGGAGCTTCAGGGCACAGCAATTCACAAACCTGCAGAGTTATAAATGATAACTCTCGTCCACAAATATATTGAGGGAAGGCAAAGAAGAGGATTTGAAATCAAGGCAGAATTGCAGGAAACTGATTTCAGGAGGTAGATTCGAATCGCCTTTAAAGCACATGAAAAGCGGCAAAACGTTGACAATGATGCCCTTGGCCAAAAAGGGCGTATGCGTTTTTTCCTGAATATATTCAGGAAAAAACGCATACGCCCTTTTTGGCCAACCAAGCAATCTGGAAAGGCAAATCAGCGCTACAAAGAAGTCTCGCTTCCCATCGGTCAAAAGGGCCATGCTGAAAAAAGTGTCAAAACCAGAAATGCGGGACAGGCCATGGAGAAATGGGAGCCTTGCTACACTGATGGGCGGGATGTAAATTGCCAACAGCCACTCTGGAGAAGTGTACGGTGTGTCCTGAAACATCTAAAAAACACAGCTTAGAGAGCATAGGGCACTTCCACGCATGGGGGGATAAAGTGGGAAAATTGAAAATCAGCAAGACACAAGCACCCCAAAGTTTAGGGCTGCTCGGTTGACAAGGACCTCCACTTCATTCCACCTTAAATATCCCAGGAAAGCGAAAAATGGATAAAAAAGTTGTGGTCCTTATGTACGATGGAATATCACTCAGCCATGAAATCAATGTCATAAGGCTAGTAGCAGCATGATGAGTGGATTTAGGTAAGACGATTCTAAGTGAAATAAGTCACACAGAAAAGGACACTTCTCATAAGGTGTCACTTATAGAGGGAATGTAAAAACCGTTACACTTGAACTGAATTACAAAACAGAACAGAGTCACACATGCAGAAAACACACTATGGCTGCTTAACGGGAAAGGTGAGGTGGGGTGATACATAAAACAAGAGCTTCAAATTAGCTCAGATACCGTTCCATAAACCCAATATGTAATAGACAAGACCTACTCCTTGCTCAGAGAACTGGACTCAACACGCCCGATTCACCGCACAAGAATATATCTGACTAGTAATAATCTTAAAACCTATGTATTGATATCTCTCTGTTAGTGTGTCAAGTGGGTGTAAGGCGGCATAAACACAGCCGTGAAAAGCAGCTAAACCCCATTATAAAAATAAATTACTTTTAAAAACCCATGAAACAAAGACAGGGAAAGAGAGAGAAATTCTTACACAATTTGTTCAGGGGCTGTGATGCAACCTGGACTGACCATATCTAGACCCACAGCTGGATGAGACATAAGGGTGGACACTCTTGGGGCTGAGAGGTTTGGTGAGGTTGGGTGAGCAAACGCAGACCCTTTAAAGTAATACTGCGTGCTACCCATCGCATGGGTCCCAAATCTCCAGGTTCAAGGGCAACTTCCTACATCGAAAACATGCATGAGAAACCCAGAAGATGGTACACCGTGTGATGGGGAAAGGTTTCTAAAACGCACCTCATTTCTCATCTCCTTGTGCTCGGGTTCGCCATTCCAGCCACTTTACTAGCAATCTCCCTACTGGAGCCTCAGCACCTTTAACCTCCTGTTCCGTACAGGTTGCAATTTGTCCTGAGGATGAACGGGAAGACGGGGAACCAATGAGAGACTAGCTCTTGGTGTTGGGACAGGCACAGGTCACTCTATTTTCCCATCAGGAAGAAGAATTAACCACAGGCTCAGCCTGACCCCCGGAACCAGAACAGGGCCTGAAGCCATCCTGCGCTTTTGCGGCCAGCTCCCAAAAAAGCGACTTGTAAAATGGAGCTTCAGGGCACTGCAATTCACAAACCTGCAGAGTTATAAATGATAACTCTCGTCCACAAATATATTGAGGGAAGGCAAAGAAGAGGATTTGAAATCAAGGCAGAATTGCAGGAAACTGATTTCAGGAGGTAGATTCGAATCGCCTTTAAAGCACATGAAAAGCGGCAAAACGTTGACAATGATGCCCTTGGCCAAAAAGGGCGTATGCGTTTTTTCCTGAATATATTCAGGAAAAAACGCATACGCCCTTTTTGGCCAAACAAGCAATCTGGAAAGGCAAATCAGCGCTACAAAGAAGTCTCGCTTCCCATCGGTCAAAAGGGCCATGCTAAAAAAAGTGTCAAAACCAGAAATGCAGGACAGGCCATGGAGAAATGGGAGCCTTGCTACACTGATGGGCGGGATGTAAATTGCCAACAGCCACTCTGGAGAAGTGTACGGTGTGTCCTGAAACATCTAAAAAACACAGCTTAGAGAGCATAGGGCACTTCCACGCATGGGGGGATAAAGTGGGAAAATTGAAAATCAGCAAGACACAAGCACCCCAAAGTTTAGGGCTGCTCTGTTGACAAGGACCTCCACTTCATTCCACCTTAAATATCCCAGGAAAGCGAAAAATGGATAAAAAAGTTGTGGTCCTTATGTACAATGGAATATCACTCAGCCATGAAATCAATGTCATAAGGCTAGTAGCAGCATGATGAGTGGATTTAGGTAAGACGATTCTAAGTGAAATAAGTCACACAGAAAAGGACACTTCTCATAAGGTGTCACTTATAGAGGGAATGTAAAAACCGTTACACTTGAACTGAATTACAAAACAGAACACAGTCACACATGCAGAAAACACACTATGGCTGCTTAACGGGAAAGGTGAGGTGGGGTGATACATAAAACAAGAGCTTCAAATTAACTCAGATACCGTTCCATAAACCCAATATGTAATAGACAAGACCTACTCCTTGCTCAGAGAACTGGACTCAACACGCCCGATTCACCGCACAAGAATATATCTGACTAGTAATAATCTTAAAACCTATGTATTGATATCTCTCTGTTAGTGTGTCAAGTGGGTGTAAGGCGGCATAAACACAGCCGTGAAAAGCAGCTAAACCCCATTATAAAAATAAATTACTTTTAAAAACCCATGAAACAAAGACAGGGAAGAGAGAGAAATTCTTACACAATTTGTTCAGGGGCTGTGATGCAACCTGGACTGACCATATCTAGACCCACAGCTGGATGAGACATAAGGGTGGACACTCTTGGGGCTGAGAGGTTTGGTGAAGTTGGGTGAGCAAACGCAGACCCTTTAAAGTAGTACTGCGTGCTACCCGTCCCATGGGTCCCAAATCTCCAGGTTCAAGGGCATCTTCCTACATCGAAAACATGCATGAGAAACCCAGAAGATGGTACACCGTGTGATGGGGAAAGGGTTTTAAAACGCACCTCAATTCTCATCTCCTTGTGCTCGGGTTCGCCATTCCAGCCACTTTACTAGCAATCTCCCTACGTGGAGCATCAGCACCTTTAACCTCCTGTTCCGTACAGGTTGCAATTTGTCCTGAGGATGAATGGGAAGAAGGGGAACCAATGAGAGACTAGCTCTTGGTGTTGGGACAGGCACAGGTCACTCTATTTTCCCATCAGGAAGAAGAATTAACCACAGGCTCACCCTGCGCACTGGAACCAGAACAGGGCCTGAAGCCATCCTGCGCTTTTGCGGCCAGCTCCCAAAAAAGCGAGTTGTAAAATGGAGCTTCAGGGCACAGCAATTCACAAACCTGCAGAGTTATAAATGATAACTCTCGTCCACAAATATATTGAGGGAAGGCAAAGAAGAGGATTTGAAATCAAGGCAGAATTGCAGGAAACTGATTTCAGGAGGTAGATTCGAATCGCCTTTAAAGCACATGAAAAGCGGCAAAACGTTGACAATGATGCCCTTGGCCAAAAAGGGCGTATGCGTTTTTTCCTGAATATATTCAGGAAAAAACGCATACGCCCTTTTTGGCCAACCAAGCAATCTGGAAAGGCAAATCAGCGCTACAAAGAAGTCTCGCTTCCCATCGGTCAAAAGGGCCATGCTGAAAAAAGTGTCAAAACCAGAAATGCGGGACAGGCCATGGAGAAATGGGAGCCTTGCTACACTGATGGGCGGGATGTAAATTGCCAACAGCCACTCTGGAGAAGTGTACGGTGTGTCCTGAAACATCTAAAAAACACAGCTTAGAGAGCATAGGGCACTTCCACGCATGGGGGGATAAAGTGGGAAAATTGAAAATCAGCAAGACACAAGCACCCCAAAGTTTAGGGCTGCTCGGTTGACAAGGACCTCCACTTCATTCCACCTTAAATATCCCAGGAAAGCGAAAAATGGATAAAAAAGTTGTGGTCCTTATGTACGATGGAATATCACTCAGCCATGAAATCAATGTCATAAGGCTAGTAGCAGCATGATGAGTGGATTTAGGTAAGACGATTCTAAGTGAAATAAGTCACACAGAAAAGGACACTTCTCATAAGGTGTCACTTATAGAGGGAATGTAAAAACCGTTACACTTGAACTGAATTACAAAACAGAACAGAGTCACACATGCAGAAAACACACTATGGCTGCTTAACGGGAAAGGTGAGGTGGGGTGATACATAAAACAAGAGCTTCAAATTAGCTCAGATACCGTTCCATAAACCCAATATGTAATAGACAAGACCTACTCCTTGCTCAGAGAACTGGACTCAACACGCCCGATTCACCGCACAAGAATATATCTGACTAGTAATAATCTTAAAACCTATGTATTGATATCTCTCTGTTAGTGTGTCAAGTGGGTGTAAGGCGGCATAAACACAGCCGTGAAAAGCAGCTAAACCCCATTATAAAAATAAATTACTTTTAAAAACCCATGAAACAAAGACAGGGAAAGAGAGAGAAATTCTTACACAATTTGTTCAGGGGCTGTGATGCAACCTGGACTGACCATATCTAGACCCACAGCTGGATGAGACATAAGGGTGGACACTCTTGGGGCTGAGAGGTTTGGTGAGGTTGGGTGAGCAAACGCAGACCCTTTAAAGTAATACTGCGTGCTACCCATCGCATGGGTCCCAAATCTCCAGGTTCAAGGGCAACTTCCTACATCGAAAACATGCATGAGAAACCCAGAAGATGGTACACCGTGTGATGGGGAAAGGTTTCTAAAACGCACCTCATTTCTCATCTCCTTGTGCTCGGGTTCGCCATTCCAGCCACTTTACTAGCAATCTCCCTACTTGGAGCCTCAGCACCTTTAACCTCCTGTTCCGTACAGGTTGCAATTTGTCCTGAGGATGAACGGGAAGACGGGGAACCAATGAGAGACTAGCTCTTGGTGTTGGGACAGGCACAGGTCACTCTATTTTCCCATCAGGAAGAAGAATTAACCACAGGCTCAGCCTGACCCCCGGAACCAGAACAGGGCCTGAAGCCATCCTGCGCTTTTGCGGCCAGCTCCCAAAAAAGCGACTTGTAAAATGGAGCTTCAGGGCACTGCAATTCACAAACCTGCAGAGTTATAAATGATAACTCTCGTCCACAAATATATTGAGGGAAGGCAAAGAAGAGGATTTGAAATCAAGGCAGAATTGCAGGAAACTGATTTCAGGAGGTAGATTCGAATCGCCTTTAAAGCACATGAAAAGCGGCAAAACGTTGACAATGATGCCCTTGGCCAAAAAGGGCGTATGCGTTTTTTCCTGAATATATTCAGGAAAAAACGCATACGCCCTTTTTGGCCAACCAAGCAATCTGGAAAGGCAAATCAGCGCTACAAAGAAGTCTCGCTTCCCATCGGTCAAAAGGGCCATGCTGAAAAAAGTGTCAAAACCAGAAATGCGGGACAGGCCATGGAGAAATGGGAGCCTTGCTACACTGATGGGCGGGATGTAAATTGCCAACAGCCACTCTGGAGAAGTGTACGGTGTGTCCTGAAACATCTAAAAAACACAGCTTAGAGAGCATAGGGCACTTCCACGCATGGGGGGATAAAGTGGGAAAATTGAAAATCAGCAAGACACAAGCACCCCAAAGTTTAGGGCTGCTCTGTTGACAAGGACCTCCACTTCATTCCACCTTAAATATCCCAGGAAAGCGAAAAATGGATAAAAAAGTTGTGGTCCTTATGTACAATGGAATATCACTCAGCCATGAAATCAATGTCATAAGGCTAGTAGCAGCATGATGAGTGGATTTAGGTAAGACGATTCTAAGTGAAATAAGTCACACAGAAAAGGACACTTCTCATAAGGTGTCACTTATAGAGGGAATGTAAAAACCGTTACACTTGAACTGAATTACAAAACAGAACAGAGTCACACATGCAGAAAACACACTATGGCTGCTTAACGGGAAAGGTGAGGTGGGGTGATACATAAAACAAGAGCTTCAAATTAGCTCAGATACCGTTCCATAAACCCAATATGTAATAGACAAGACCTACTCCTTGCTCAGAGAACTGGACTCAACACGCCCGATTCACCGCACAAGAATATATCTGACTAGTAATAATCTTAAAACCTATGTATTGATATCTCTCTGTTAGTGTGTCAAGTGGGTGTAAGGCGGCATAAACACAGCCGTGAAAAGCAGCTAAACCCCATTATAAAAATAAATTACTTTTAAAAACCCATGAAACAAAGACAGGGAAAGAGAGAGAAATTCTTACACAATTTGTTCAGGGGCTGTGATGCAACCTGGACTGACCATATCTAGACCCACAGCTGGATGAGACATAAGGGTGGACACTCTTGGGGCTGAGAGGTTTGGTGAGGTTGGGTGAGCAAACGCAGACCCTTTAAAGTAATACTGCGTGCTACCCATCGCATGGGTCCCAAATCTCCAGGTTCAAGGGCAACTTCCTACATCGAAAACATGCATGAGAAACCCAGAAGATGGTACACCGTGTGATGGGGAAAGGTTTCTAAAACGCACCTCATTTCTCATCTCCTTGTGCTCGGGTTCGCCATTCCAGCCACTTTACTAGCAATCTCCCTACTTGGAGCCTCAGCACCTTTAACCTCCTGTTCCGTACAGGTTGCAATTTGTCCTGAGGATGAACGGGAAGACGGGGAACCAATGAGAGACTAGCTCTTGGTGTTGGGACAGGCACAGGTCACTCTATTTTCCCATCAGGAAGAAGAATTAACCACAGGCTCAGCCTGACCCCCGGAACCAGAACAGGGCCTGAAGCCATCCTGCGCTTTTGCGGCCAGCTCCCAAAAAAGCGACTTGTAAAATGGAGCTTCAGGGCACTGCAATTCACAAACCTGCAGAGTTATAAATGATAACTCTCGTCCACAAATATATTGAGGGAAGGCAAAGAAGAGGATTTGAAATCAAGGCAGAATTGCAGGAAACTGATTTCAGGAGGTAGATTCGAATCGCCTTTAAAGCACATGAAAAGCGGCAAAACGTTGACAATGATGCCCTTGGCCAAAAAGGGCGTATGCGTTTTTTCCTGAATATATTCAGGAAAAAACGCATACGCCCTTTTTGGCCAACCAAGCAATCTGGAAAGGCAAATCAGCGCTACAAAGAAGTCTCGCTTCCCATCGGTCAAAAGGGCCATGCTGAAAAAAGTGTCAAAACCAGAAATGCGGGACAGGCCATGGAGAAATGGGAGCCTTGCTACACTGATGGGCGGGATGTAAATTGCCAACAGCCACTCTGGAGAAGTGTACGGTGTGTCCTGAAACATCTAAAAAACACAGCTTAGAGAGCATAGGGCACTTCCACGCATGGGGGGATAAAGTGGGAAAATTGAAAATCAGCAAGACACAAGCACCCCAAAGTTTAGGGCTGCTCTGTTGACAAGGACCTCCACTTCATTCCACCTTAAATATCCCAGGAAAGCGAAAAATGGATAAAAAAGTTGTGGTCCTTATGTACAATGGAATATCACTCAGCCATGAAATCAATGTCATAAGGCTAGTAGCAGCATGATGAGTGGATTTAGGTAAGACGATTCTAAGTGAAATAAGTCACACAGAAAAGGACACTTCTCATAAGGTGTCACTTATAGAGGGAATGTAAAAACCGTTACACTTGAACTGAATTACAAAACAGAACAGAGTCACACATGCAGAAAACACACTATGGCTGCTTAACGGAAAAGGTGAGGTGGGGTGATACATAAAACAAGAGCTTCAAATTAGCTCAGATACCGTTCCATAAACCCAATATGTAATAGACAAGACCTACTCCTTGCTCAGAGAACTGGACTCAACACGCCCGATTCACCGCACAAGAATATATCTGACTAGTAATAATCTTAAAACCTATGTATTGATATCTCTCTGTTAGTGTGTCAAGTGGGTGTAAGGCGGCATAAACACAGCCGTGAAAAGCAGCTAAACCCCATTATAAAAATAAATTACTTTTAAAAACCCATGAAACAAAGACAGGGAAAGAGAGAGAAATTCTTACACAATTTGTTCAGGGGCTGTGATGCAACCTGGACTGACCATATCTAGACCCACAGCTGGATGAGACATAAGCGTGGACACTCTTGGGGCTGAGAGGTTTGGTGAGGTTTGGTGAGCAAACGCAGACCCTTTAAAGTAATACTGCGTGCTACCCATCGCATGGGTCCCAAATCTCCAGGTTCAAGGGCAACTTCCTACATCGAAAACATGCATGAGAAACCCAGAAGATGGTACAACGTGTGATGGGGAAAGGTTTCTAAAACGCACCTCATTTCTCATCTCCTTGTGCTCGGGTTCGCCATTCCAGCCACTTTACTAGCAATCTCCCTACTTGGAGCCTCAGCACCTTTAACCTCCTGTTCCGTACAGGTTGCAATTTGTCCTGAGGATGAACGGGAAGACGGGAAACCAATGAGAGACTAGCTCTTGGTGTTGGGACAGGCACAGGTCACTCTATTTTCCCATCATGAAGAAGAATTAACCACAGGCTCAGCCTGCCCCCCGGAACCAGAACAGGGCCTGAAGCCATCCTGCGCTTTTGCGGCCAGCTCCCAAAAAAGCGACTTGTAAAATGGAGCTTCAGGGCACTGCAATTCACAAACCTGCAGAGTTATAAATGATAACTCTCGTCCACAAATATATTGAGGGAAGGCAAAGAAGAGGATTTGAAATCAAGGCAGAATTGCAGGAAACAGATTTCAGGAGGTAGATTCGAATCGCCTTTAAAGCACATGAAAAGCGGCAAAACGTTGACAATGATGCCCTTGGCCAAAAAGGGCGTATGCGTTTTTTCCTGAATATATTCAGGAAAAAACGCATACGCCCTTTTTGGCCAACCAAGCAACCTGGAAAGGCAAATCAGCGCTACAAAGAAGTCTCGCTTCCCATCGGTCAAAAGGGCCATGCTGAAAAAAGTGTCAAAACCAGAAATGCAGGACAGGCCATGGAGAAATGGGAGCCTTGCTACACTGATGGGCGGGATGTAAATTGCCAACAGCCACTCTGGAGAAGTGTACGGTGTGTCCTGAAACATCTAAAAAACACAGCTTAGAGAGCATAGGGCACTTCCACGCATGGGGGGATAAAGTGGGAAAATTGAAAATCAGCAAGACACAAGCACCCCAAAGTTTAGGGCTGCTCTGTTGACAAGGACCTCCACTTCATTCCACCTTAAATATCCCAGGAAAGCGAAAAATGGATAAAAAAGTTGTGGTCCTTATGTACAATGGAATATCACTCAGCCATGAAATCAATGTCATAAGGCTAGTAGCAGCATGATGAGTGGATTTAGGTAAGACGATTCTAAGTGAAATAAGTCACACAGAAAAGGACACTTCTCATAAGGTGTCACTTATAGAGGGAATGTAAAAACCGTTACACTTGAACTGAATTACAAAACAGAACAGAGTCACACATGCAGAAAACACACTATGGCTGCTTAACGGGAAAGGTGAGGTGGGGTGATACATAAAACAAGAGCTTCAAATTAGCTCAGATACCGTTCCATAAACCCAATATGTAATAGACAAGACCTACTCCTTGCTCAGAGAACTGGACTCAACACGCCCGATTCACCGCACAAGAATATATCTGACTAGTAATAATCTTAAAACCTATGTATTGATATCTCTCTGTTAGTGTGTCAAGTGGGTGTAAGGCGGCATAAACACAGCCGTGAAAAGCAGCTAAACCCCATTATAAAAATAAATTACTTTTAAAAACCCATGAAACAAAGACAGGGAAAGAGAGAGAAATTCTTACCCAATTTGTTCAGGGGCTGTGATGCAACCTGGACTGACCATATCTAGACCCACAGCTGGATGAGACATAAGGGTGGACACTCTTGGGGCTGAGAGGTTTGGTGAGGTTGGGTGAGCAAACGCAGACCCTTTAAAGTAATACTGCGTGCTACCCATCGCATGGGTCCCAAATCTCCAGGTTCAAGGGCAACTTCCTACATCGAAAACATGCATGAGAAACCCAGAAGATGGTACACCGTGTGATGGGGAAAGGTTTCTAAAACGCACCTCATTTCTCATCTCCTTGTGCTCGGGTTCGCCATTCCAGCCACTTTACTAGCAATCTCCCTACTTGGAGCCTCAGCACCTTTAACCTCCTGTTCCGTACAGGTTGCAATTTGTCCTGAGGATGAACGGGAAGACGGGAAACCAATGAGAGACTAGCTCTTGGTGTTGGGACAGGCACAGGTCACTCTATTTTCCCATCATGAAGAAGAATTAACCACAGGCTCAGCCTGCCCCCCGGAACCAGAACAGGGCCTGAAGCCATCCTGCGCTTTTGCGGCCAGCTCCCAAAAAAGCGACTTGTAAAATGGAGCTTCAGGGCACTGCAATTCACAAACCTGCAGAGTTATAAATGATAACTCTCGTCCACAAATATATTGAGGGAAGGCAAAGAAGAGGATTTGAAATCAAGGCAGAATTGCAGGAAACAGATTTCAGGAGGTAGATTCGAATCGCCTTTAAAGCACATGAAAAGCGGCAAAACGTTGACAATGATGCCCTTGGCCAAAAAGGGCGTATGCGTTTTTTCCTGAATATATTCAGGAAAAAACGCATACGCCCTTTTTGGCCAACCAAGCAACCTGGAAAGGCAAATCAGCGCTACAAAGAAGTCTCGCTTCCCATCGGTCAAAAGGGCCATGCTGAAAAAAGTGTCAAAACCAGAAATGCAGGACAGGCCATGGAGAAATGGGAGCCTTGCTACACTGATGGGCGGGATGTAAATTGCCAACAGCCACTCTGGAGAAGTGTACGGTGTGTCCTGAAACATCTAAAAAACACAGCTTAGAGAGCATAGGGCACTTCCACGCATGGGGGGATAAAGTGGGAAAATTGAAAATCAGCAAGACACAAGCACCCCAAAGTTTAGGGCTGCTCTGTTGACAAGGACCTCCACTTCATTCCACCTTAAATATCCCAGGAAAGCGAAAAATGGATAAAAAAGTTGTGGTCCTTATGTACAATGGCACACCACTCAGCCATGAAATCAATGTCATAAGGCTAGTAGCAGCATGATGAGTGGATTTAGGTAAGACGATTCTAAGTGAAATAAGTCACACAGAAAAGGACACTTCTCATAAGGTGTCACTTATAGAGGGAATGTAAAAACCGTTACACTTGAACTGAATTACAAAACAGAACAGAGTCACACATGCAGAAAACACACTATGGCTGCTTAACGGGAAAGGTGAGGTGGGGTGATACATAAAACAAGAGCTTCAAATTAGCTCAGATACCGTTCCATAAACCCAATATGTAATAGACAAGACCTACTCCTTGCTCAGAGAACTGGACTCAACACGCCCGATTCACCGCACAAGAATATATCTGACTAGTAATAATCTTAAAACCTATGTATTGATATCTCTCTGTTAGTGTGTCAAGTGGGTGTAAGGCGGCATAAACACAGCCGTGAAAAGCAGCTAAACCCCATTATAAAAATAAATTACTTTTAAAAACCCATGAAACAAAGACAGGGAAAGAGAGAGAAATTCTTACACAATTTGTTCAGGGGCTGTGATGCAACCTGGACTGACCATATCTAGACCCACAGCTGGATGAGACATAAGGGTGGACACTCTTGGGGCTGAGAGGTTTGGTGAGGTTGGGTGAGCAAACGCAGACCCTTTAAAGTAATACTGCGTGCTACCCATCGCATGGGTCCCAAATCTCCAGGTTCAAGGGCAACTTCCTACATCGAAAACATGCATGAGAAACCCAGAAGATGGTACACCGTGTGATGGGGAAAGGTTTCTAAAACGCACCTCATTTCTCATCTCCTTGTGCTCGGGTTCGCCATTCCAGCCACTTTACTAGCAATCTCCCTACGTGGAGCATCAGCACCTTTAACCTCCTGTTCCGTACAGGTTGCAATTTGTCCTGAGGATGAATGGGAAGACGGGGAACCAATGAGAGACTAGCTCTTGGTGTTGGGACAGGCACAGGTCACTCTATTTTCCCATCAGGAAGAAGAATTAACCACAGGCTCACCCTGCGCACTGGAACCAGAACAGGGCCTGAAGCCATCCTGCGCTTTTGCGGCCAGCTCCCAAAAAAGCGAGTTGTAAAATGGAGCTTCAGGGCACAGCAATTCACAAACCTGCAGAGTTATAAATGATAACTCTCGTCCACAAATATATTGAGGGAAAGCAAAGAAGAGGATTTGAAATCAAGGCAGAATTGCAGGAAACAGATTTCAGGAGGTAGATTCGAATCGCCTTTAAAGCACATGAAAAGCGGCAAAACGTTGACAATGATGCCCTTGGCCAAAAAGGGCGTATGCGTTTTTTCCTGAATATATTCAGGAAAAAACGCATACGCCCTTTTTGGCCAACCAAGCAACCTGGAAAGGCAAATCAGCGCTACAAAGAAGTCTCGCTTCCCATTGGTCAAAAGGGCCATTCTGAAAAAAGTGTCAAAACCAGAAATGCAGGACAGGCCATGGAGAAATGGGAGCCTTGCTACACTGATGGGCGGGATGTAAATTGCCAACAGCCACTCTGGAGAAGGGTACGGTGTGTCCTGAACCATCTAAAACACACAGCCTAGAGAGGATAGGGCACTTCCACGCATGGGGGTATAAAGTGGGAAAATTGAAAATCAGCAAGACACAAGCACCCCAGCGTTTAAGGCTGCTCTGTTGACAAGGACTTCCACTTCATTCCACCTTAAATATCCCAGGAAAGAGAAAAATGGATAAAAAAGTTGTGGTCCTTATGTACGATGGAATATCACTCAGCCATGAAATCAATGTCATAAGGCTAGTAGCAGCATGATGAGTGGATTTAGGTACGACGATTCTAAATGAAATAAGTCACACAGAAAAGGACACTTCTCATAAGGTGTCACTTATAGAGGGAATGTAAAAACCGTTACACTTGAACTGAATTACAAAACAGAACAGAGTGACACATGCAGAAAACACACTATGGCTGCTTAACGGGAAAGGGGAGGTGGGGAGATACATAAAACAAGAGTTTCAAATTAGATCAGATACCGTTCCATAAACCCAATATGTAACAGACAAGACCTACTCCTTGCTCAGAGAACTGGACTCAACACGCCCGATTCACCGCACAAGAATATATCTGACTAGTAATAATCTTAAAACCTATGTATTGATATCTCTCTGTTAGTGTGTCAAGTGGGTGTAAGGCGGCATAAACACAGCCGTGAAAAGCAGCTAAACCCCATTATAAAAATAAATTACTTTTAAAAACCCATGAAACAAAGACAGGGAAAGAGAGAGAAATTCTTACACAATTCGTTCAGGGGCTTTGAAGCAACCTGGATTGACCATATCTAGACCTACAGCTGGATGAGACATAAGGGTGGACACTCTTGGTGCTGAGAGGTTTGGTGAGGTTGGGTGAGCAAACACAGACCCTTTAAAGTAATACTGCGTGCTACCCATCGCATGGGTCCCAAATCTCCAGGTTCAAGGGCATCTTCCTACATCGAAAACATGCATGAGAAACCCAGAAGATGGTACACCGTGTGATGGGGAAAGGTTTCTAAAACGCACCTCATTTCTCATCTCCTTGTGCTCGGGTTTGCCATTCCAGCCACTTTACTAGCAATCTCCCTACTTGGAGCATCAGCACCTTTAACCTCCTGTTCCGTACAGGTTGCTATTTGTCCTGAGGATGAACGGAAAGACGGGGAACCAATGAGAGACTAGCTCTTGGTGTTGGGACAGGCACAGGTCACTCTATTTTCCCATCATGAAGAAGAATTAACCACAGGCTCAGCCTGCCCCCCGGAACCAGAACAGGGCCTGAAGCCATCCTGCGCTTTTGCGGCCAGCTCCCAAAAAAGCGACTTGTAAAATGGAGCTTCAGGGCACTGCAATTCACAAACCTGCAGAGTTATAAATGATAACTCTCGTCCACAAATATATTGAGGGAAGGCAAAGAAGAGGATTTGAAGTCAAGGCAGAATTGCAGGAAACAGATTTTAGGAGGTAGATTCGAATCGCCTTTAAAGCACATGAAAAGCGACAAAACGTTGACAATAATGCCCTTGGCCAAAAAGGGCGTATGCGTTTTTTCCTGAATATATTCAGGAAAAAACGCATACGCCCTTTTTGGCCAACCAAGCAACCTAGAAAGGCAAATCAGCACTACAAAGAAGTCTCACTTCCCATCGGTCAAAAGGGCCATGCTGAAAAAAGTGTCAAAACCTGAAATGCAGGACAGGCCATGGAGAAATGGGAGCCTTGCTACACTGATGGAGGGGATGTAAATTGCCAACAGCCACTCTGGAGAAGGGTACGGTGTGTCCTGAAACATCTAAAAAACACAGCTTAGAGAGCATAGGGCACTTCCACGCATGGGGGTATAAATTGGGAAAATTAAAAATCAGCAAGACACAAGCACTCCAAAGTTTAGGGCTGCTCTGTTGCCAAGGACCTCCACTTCATCCCACCTTAAATATCCCAGGAAAGAGAAAAATGGATAAAGAATTTGTGGTAATTATGTACAATGGAATATCACTCAGCCATGAAATCAATGTCATAAGGCTAGTAGCAGCATGATGAGTGGATTTAGGTACGACGATTCTAAGTGAAATAAGTCACACAGAAAAGGTCATTTCTCATAAGATATCACTTATAGAGGGAATGTAAAAACCGTTACACTTGAACTGAATTACAAAACAGAACAGAGTCACACATGCAGAAAACACACTATGGCTGCTTAACGGGAAAGGTGAGGTGGGGTGATACATAAAACAAGGGTTTCAAATTAGCTCAGATACCGTTCCTTAAACCCAATATGTAATAGACAAGACCTACTCCTTGCTCAGGAAATGGACTCTACACCCCCTATTAACCGCAAAAGGATATATCTGACTAGTAAGAATCTTAAAACCTGTGTATTGATATATCACTGTAAATGTGTAAAGTGGCATAATCACAGGAGTGAAAAGCAGCTATACCGCATCATAAAAATAAATTACTTTTAAAAACCCATTGAACAAAGACAGTGAAAAAGAGAGAAATTCTTACAGAATTCGTTCAGGGGCTTTGATGCCACCTGTATTGACCATATCTAGACCCACAGCTGGATGAGTCATATGGGTGGACACTCTTGGGGCTGAGAGGTTTGGTGAGGTTGGATGAACAAACGCAGACCCTTAAAATAATACTGCGAGTTACCCCTCCTATGGGTCCCTAATCTCCAGGTTCAAGGGCATCTTCCTATATCGAAAACATGCATGAGAAACCCAGAAGATGGTACAGCGTGTGATGGCGAAAGGTTTCTAAAACGCACCTCATTTCTCATCTCCTTGTGCTAGTGTTCCCCATTCCAGTCGCTTTACTAGCAATTTCCCTACTTGGAGCATCAGCACCTTTAACCTCCTGTTCCGTACAGATGGCAATTTGTCCTGAGGGTGAACGGGAATAGGGGCAACCAATGAGAGACTAGCTCTAGGTGTTGGAAGAGGCACAGGTCACTCTATTTTCCCATCGGGAAGAAAAATTAAACATAGGCTCAGCCTTCCCCCTGGAACCAGAATAGGGCCTGAAGCAATCCTGTGCTTCTACAGTCAGCTCCCTAAAAAGCGAGTTGAAAAATGGGGGTCAGGGTCACTGCAATTCACAAACCTGCAGAGTTATAAATGATAACTCTCATCCACAAATATATTGAGGGAAGGCAGCGAAGAGGATTTGAAAGCAAGGCAGAATTGTCGGAAACAGATTTCAGAAGGTAGATTCGAATCGCCTTTAACGCACATGAAAAGAGGCAAAACGTCGACAATGATGCCCTTGGCCAAAAGGGCGTATGCGGTTTTTCCTGAATATATTCAGGAAAAAACGCACACGCCCTTTTTGGCCAACCAAGCAACCTGGATATGCAAATCAGCGGTACAAAGAAGTATCGCTTCCATTTGGTCAAAAGTGCCATGCTGAAAAAACTGAACAAACCAGAAATGCAGGACAGGCCATGGAGAAATGGGAGCCTTGCTCTTCTGATGGACGGGATGTAAATTGCCAACAGCCACTCTGGAGAAGTGTACGTTGTGTCCTGAAACTTCTAAAAAACACAGCTTAGAGAGCATAGGGCACTTCCACTCATGGGTGTATAAATTGGGAAAACCAAAAATCAGCAGGACACAGGCACCCCAAAGTTTAGGGCTACTCTGTTGACAGGATCCTCCACTTCATTCCACCTTAAATATCCAAGGAAAGAGAAAAATGGATAAAGAAGTTGTGTTCCTTATGTACAATGGAATATCATTCAGCCATGAAATCAATGTCATAAGGCTAGTAGCAGCAGGAGGAGTGGATTTAGGTACGACGATTCTAAGTGAAATTAGTCACACAGAAAAAGACACTTATCATAAGATATCACTTATAGAGAGAATGTAAAATCCGTTACACTTGAACTGATTTACAAAATAGAACAGAGTCACACATGCAGAAAACACACGATGGCTGCTTAATGGGAAAGGTGAGGTGAGGTAATGCATATAACAAGGGTTTCAAATTAGCTCAGATACCATTCCATAAACCAAATATGTAATAGACAAGACCCACTCCATGCTCAGAGAACTGAACACAACACCCGCTATTCACCGCATAAGAATATATCTGACTAGTAAGAATCTTAAAATATGTATTGATATCTCTCTGTAAGTGTGTCAAGTGGCTGTAAAGCGTCATAAACAGAGCCGTGAAAAGCAGCCAAACCCCATTATAAAAATAAATTACTTTTAAAAACCCATGAAAAAAGACAGTGAAAGAGCAAGAAATACTTACACAATTCGTTCAGGGGCAGTGATGCAAACTGGATTTACCATATCTAGACCCACAGCTGGATGAGACATAAGGGTGGACACTCTTGGGGCTGAGAGGTTTGGTGAGGTTGGGTAAGCAAACGCAGACCCTTCACAGTAATACTGCGTGGTACCCATCCCAAGTGTCCCAAATCTCCAAGTCCAATGGCGTCTTCCTACCTCGAAAACATGCAAGAGAAACCCAGAAGATGGTACACCGTGTGATGGGGAAAGGTTTCTAAAACGTACCTCATTCCTCATCTCCTTGTGCTTGGGTTCGCCATTCCAGCCACTATACTAGCAATCTCACTACTTGGAGCCTCAGCACCTTTAACCTCTTGTTCCGTACAGTTTGCAATTTGTCCTGAGGGTGAACGGGAAGAGGGGGAACCAATGAGAGACTAGCTCTTGGTGTTGGAACAGGCACAGGTCACTCTATTTTCCCATCGGGAAGAAGAATTAAACATAGGCTCTGCCTTCCCTCCGGAACCAGAATAGTGCCTGTAACAAACCTGCGCTTTTGCGGAGAGCTCCCAAAAAAGCGAGTTGAAAAATGGAGCTCAAGGGCACAGCAATTCACAAACCTGCAGAGTTATAAATGATATCACTCATTCACAAATATATTGAGGGAAGGCAACGAAGAGGATTTGAAAGCAAGGCAGAATTGCAGGAAACAGATTTCAGGAGGTAGATGCGAATCGCCTTTAAAGCACATGAAAAGCTGCAAAACGTGGACAATGATGCCCTTGGCCAAAAAGGGCGTATGCGTTTTTTCCTGAATATATTCAGGAAAAAACGCATACGCCCTTTTTGGCCAACCAAGCAACCTGGAAAGGCAAATCAGCGCTACAAAGAAGTCTCGCTTCCCATCGGTCAAAAGGGCCATGCTGAAAAACGTGTAAAATCCAGAAATCAGGACATACCGTGGAGAAATGTGAGCCTTGCTATGCTCCTGGGTGGGATGTAAATTGCCAACAGCCACTCTGGAGAAGTGTACGGTGTGTCCTGAAACATCTAAAAAACACAGCTTAGAGAGCATAGGGCACTTCCACGCATGGGGTATAAATCGGGAAAATGAAAAATCAGCAAGATACAGGCACCCCAACGTTTAGGGGTACTCTGTTGACAAGGACCTCCACTTCATTCCACCTTAAATATCCAGGAAAGAGAAAAATGGATAAAGAAGTTGTGGTCCTTATGTACAATGGAATATCATTCAGCCATGAAATCAATGTCATAATGCTAGTAGCTGCATGATGAGTGGATTTAGGTACGACGATTCTAAGTGAAATAAGTCACACAGAAAACGGCACTTATCATAAGATATCACTTATAGAGGGAATGTAAAAACCGTTACACTTGAACTGAATTACTAAACAGAACAGAGTCACATATTTAGAAAACAGACTATGGCTGCTTAACGGGAAAGCTGAGGTGGGGTGATACATAAAACAAGAGTTTCAAATTAGCTCAGATACTGTTCCATAAACCCAATATGTAATAGACAAGACCTACTCCTTGCTCAGTGAAGTGGACGCAACACCCCCTATTTAACGAAGAAGAATATATCTGACTAGTAAAAATCTTAAAACCTATGTATTGATATCTCTCTGTAAGTGAAAGAATTGGATGTAAAGTGGCATAAACACAGCAGTGAAAATCAGGTAAACCCCATTTTAAAAATAAATTACTTTAAAAAACCCAAAAAACAAAGAGAGTGATAGAGGGAGAAATTTTTACATAATTCGTTCCGGGGCTGTGATGCCACCTGGTGTGACCATATCTAGACCCACAGCTGGATGAGAAATAAAGCTGGACACTCTTGGGGGTGAAGGTCTCTTTCCCTAGTTACCAGATTGGGGAACGTAGAAAGGCTGCCGCCCTCTTGCCGTTACCTGTAAAAGCAGCTTTAAAACCTGTGCTAATGGTCACTTCATATGAACAAGTACTTCAGGGCTGTAAATGAAACCTGCCCTCAAAATGTCTTGACGGAGGTAATGGCCAAAAATTTTCAAAATGTGACACTTACTTTAAGAAAACACTTTGAACAACTAAGCTGTAATCACAGTTTGATAAATAAAAAGGGCATGCTTTAAAGCTCCATTTCAACAGATTATGGGACACATGCAAATTCAACCACAGAGAGGTATCAGCTCACACCTGTTAAAATAACCATCAGCAAGAAAACTACAAACAATAAATATTGAAGGTGTTTTGGAGAAATGCATACCCTCAATTTTAAGTGGGACGTAACCTGGAAAGAGCCACTAATGAACACTGAATGGTGGTGCCTTTAAAACGTACACACTGCGCTACCATATGATACAGCAAGCCCACTCCTTGGCCTATAACATAAGAAGATAGAACTGGAAAGACACAGGCAAGCAAATGTGCATTGCAGCAGTATTACAATAGCCAAGACATGGAGGCAACCAGAAAGTCCATCAACAGGTGCGTGGCCAAAGAAGAACTGGTACACGTACAGATGGACTATTAGCCAGGGAAAAAAATGAAACAATGCCATTTGCAGCACCATGTATGATTCTTGAGGTAATCAGGCAAATTGTACTAAGTCAGAAAGCAAAAGACACATATCCTATAATATCACTTATAGGTCTTAGCTAAAAATTGATACCAATGAAGATATTTCCACAGAGAAATGCAATCACAGGTTCATTAAACAAACTTATGGTTCACCAAATGGAAAGGTGTGAGGATTGGAGACATTAGGATATTGGGGTTAAGATAGATATAGAAACACATGTGAAATATGTAATCACCAAAGACCTACGTAATACCAAGACAAGACTACTCAACATTGTATCATAACCTACATGGGAAAATGATCCAAAGAAGAATAGATATATGTATATGTTTAAAAGAACCACATCTTGCACACCTAGAAGAAACAAAACATTTTAATTACACTTGCTCTGACAAAAAATAAAAATTAAATTAAAAAAAGAACAAGAAGTAATGAGACATAAACTTAAGGGGCTTTTTGCTGGCACATTGCATTCTAATTTACAATCAGAACATGACTTCCATTAAGGCTCTGTCATCACTAATAAAGCAGCTTTATAAGCAATGTTGAAGGTAGCTTAAAAGAAGTCTCACTAATTATTGATAGTAACAAGGAAACAAAGAAAAGTAAAAATCTCACTGCAAAAAGTATACATAGGGTAAGGATAGTAGATCAAACACTTATTAAACTTCTGTAAAGAATAAAAGACAACAGTCGTATGTTTTTTTAAAAAGAGAGGGCCCAAATAAATCTGAAATGAAAGAGATGATGTTACAACAGACACCACAGACATACAAAGGATCCTAAGATACACACAGGGTAACTCAGGGCTCAGACTGGACAGAGCCCACTCTTCAGTCCCCTGTACATGACTTACAGGAGCCTCAGGAACTGAGGAGGGGCTCCCTGAGGAGAGGCTCAAGATAGAATATGGTAAGCATTAACATGACTGCATTCATCTTAAACATGCCTGAACTACATTCACACGAGATGATTTTGTCCTGTATGTACATCGGCACCTCTAGTTGGAACTGCAGATCTTTGGCTTCAACACCTCTACTGACAACATTAGTGTCACCTGCTGTGGACCGTCTCCTATAGGATTTCTAGAATCAGAAAACATCGAAGCTTCACAGGACCCAGAGTCTGTGCGACTCCACACAGAGAATCAGAGTCTCAACTCCACTCAGATACTCCACTCTTGGAAGGCACACACAAAGTAGTGTGCACATCAGGACCCAGGGGAAGGAGCAGTGACCCCGTAGGAGAATGACCAGAATTACCTGCTACTTTTAGAGGGTCTCCTGCAGAGGCAGGTGGTGTCTGTGGCTGTGGCTCACCATGAGGACAACGACACTGGCAGCAGAAGTTCTGGGAAATACTCCTTGGTGTGAGCCCTCCCAGAGTCCGCCGTTAGCCCCACCAAGAGCAAGGTAGGCTCCAGTGCTGGGTCGCCTCAGGCCAAACAACCAACAGGGAGGGAACCCAGCCCCATGCATCAGCAGACAAGCGGATTAAACTTTTTATTAAAGTTTTATTTAATCCGTAGACAAGCAGATTAAAGCTCTGTCCACCAAAGCAACACCCAGCTCTACCCACCACCAGTCCCTCCCATCAGGAAGCTTGCACAAGCCTCTAAGATAGACTCATCCACTAGAGAGCAGACAGCAGAAGCAAGAAGAACTACAATTCTGCAGCCTGTGGAAGGAAAACCACATTCACAGAAAGATAGACAAAATGAAAAGGCAGAGGACATTATACCAGATCAAGGAACAAGATAAAACCCCAGAAAAAAAATGAAATGAGGTGGAGATAGGGAACCTTCCAGAAAAAGAATTCAGAATAATGATAGTGAAGTTGAGCCAAGACCTTGGAAAAAGAAAGGAGGCAAAGATCGAGAAGACGCAAGAAATGCTTAACAAAGACCTAGAAGAATTAAGGAACAAACACCTAGAAGAATTAAAGAACAAACAAACAGAGGTGAACAATGGAATAACTGAAATGAAAAATACACTAGAAGGAATCAGTAGCAGAATAACTGTGGCAGAAGAACGGATAAGTGACCTGGAAGACAGAAAGGTGGAAATCACTGCCATGGAACAGATTAAAGAAAAAGAATGAAAATAAATGAAGACACCCCAAGAGTCCTCTGGGACAACATTAAACGCAACAACATTCGCATTATAGGGGTCCCAGAAGGAGAAGAGAGAGAGAAAGGACCCGAGAATATATTTGAAGAGATTATGGTCAAAAACTTCCCTAGCATGGGAAAAGAAATAGCCACCCAAGTCCAGAAGCACAGAGTGTCCCAGGCAGGATAAACCAAAGGAGAAAAATGACAAGACACATAGTAATCAAATTGACAAAAATTAATGACAAAGAGAAATGATTGAAAGCAGCAAGGGAAAAATGACAAATAACATACAAGGGAACTCCCATAAGGATAACAGCTGATTTCTCAGTAGAAAATCTACAAGCCAGAAGGAAGTGGCATGATAAATTTAAAGTGATGAAAGGGAAGAACCTACAACCAAGAGTACTCCACCCTGCAAAGAGCTCATTCAGATTTGATGGAGAAATCAAAAGCCTTACAGACAAGCAAAAGCTAAGAGAATTCAGCACCATGAAACCAGCTCTACACCAAATGCTGAAGGAACTTCTCTAAGTGGGAAACACAAGAGAAGAAAAGGACCCACCAAGACAAACCTATAACAATTAAGAAAATAGTACTAGGAACATACATATCGATAATTACCTTAAAGGTGAATGCACTAAATGTTCCAACCAAAGGACACAGGCTCGCTGAATGGATACAAAAACAAGACCCATATATATGCTGTCTACAAGAGATCCATTTCAGAGCTAGGGACACATACAGACTCAAAGTGAGGCGATGGAAAAATATATTTTATGCAAATGAAAATCGAAAGAAAGCTGGAGTAGCAATACTCATATCAGATAAAATAGACTTTAAAATAAAGAATGTTACAAGAGACAAGGAAAGACACTACATAATGGTCAAGGGATCAATCCAAGAAGAAGATATAACAATTATAAATATATATGTACCCAAAATAGGAGCACCTCAATGTATAAGGCAACTGCTAACAGCTATAAAAGAGGAAATCGACAGTAACACAATAATAGCGGGGGACTTTAACAGCTCATTTACACCAGTGGAGATCAGCCAGACAGAAAATTAATAAGGAAACACAAGCTTTAAATGACACAATAGACCAGATAGAGTTAATTGATATTTATAGGACATTCCATCCAAAAGCAGCAGATTACACGTTCTTCTCAACTGCACACGGAACATGCTCCAGGATAGATCACATCTTGGGTCACAGATAAAGCCTCAGTAAATTTAAGAAAAGTGAAATCATATCAAGCAGCTGTTCCGACCACAATGCTATGAGATTAGAAATCAATTACATGAAAAAAAAAAAAGAAATCAATTACATGGAAAAAAACGTAAAAAACACAAACACATGGAGGCTAAACAATACGTTAATAAATAACCAAGGGATCACTTAGGAAATCAAAGAGGAAATCAAAAACTACCTAGAGACAAATGACAACAAAAACACGATGATCCAAAACCTATGGGATGCAGCAAAAGGAGTTCTAAGAGGGAAGTTTATAGCAATACAAGCCTACCTCAAGAAACAAGAAAAATCTCAAATAAATAATCTAACCTTACACCTAGAGTAACTAGAGAAAGAAGAACAAAACCCAAAGTTAGTAGAAGGAAAGAAATCATAAAGATCAGAGCGGAAATAAATGAAATAGAAACAAAGAAAACGAAAGCAAAGATCAATAAAACTAAAAGCTGGTTCTTTGAGAAGATAAGCAAAAATGATCAACCTTTAGCCAGACTCCAGAAAAAGAGGGAGAGGACGCAAATCAACAAAATTAGAAGTGAAAAAGCAGAAGTTACAACAGACACCACAGGAGTACAAAGCATCCTAAGAGACTACTACAAGCAACTCTAGGGCAATAAAATGGACAATCTGGAAGAAATGGGCAAATTCTTAGAAAGGGATAACCTTCTAAGACTGAACCAGGAAGAAATAGAAAATGTGAACAAACCTATCGCAAGCAATGAAATTGAAACTGTGATTAAAAATCTTCCAACAAACAAAAGTTCAGAACCAGATGGCATCACAGGTGAATTCTATCAAACATTTAGAGAAGAGCTAACACCCAACCTTCTCAAATTCTTCAAAACAATTGCAGGGGAAGGAACACTCCCAAACTCATTCTATGAGACCACCATCACCCTGATACCAAAATCAGACAGAGATACTACAAGGAAAGAAAATTATAGACCAATATCACTGATGAATATAGATGTAAAAATCCTCAACAAAATACTAGCAAACAGAATCGAACAACACATTAAAAGGATCATACACCATGATCAAGTGGGGTTTATCCCAGGGATGCAAGGATTCTTCAATATACACAAATCAATGTGATACACCATATTAACAAATTGTAGAATAAAACCATATGATCATCTCAATAGATGAAGGAAAAGATTTTGAGAAAATTCAACACTCATTTACGATAAAAACTCTGCAGAGTGTGGGCATAGAGGGAAACTACCTCAACATAATAAAGGCCATATATGACAAGCCCACAGCAAACAGCATTCTCAATGGTGAAAAACTGAAAGCGTTTCCTCTAAGATCAGGAACAAGACGAGGATGTCCACTCTCACCACTGCTATTCAACATAGTTTTGGAAGTCCTAGCCATGGCAATCAGAGAAGAAAAAGAAATAAAAGGAATACAAAAAGGAAAAGAAGAAGTAAAATTGTCACTGTTTGCAGATGACATGATATCATAGATAGAGAATCCTAAAGATGCCACCAGAAAACCACTGGAGCTAATCAATGAATTTGGTAAAGTTGCAGGATACAAAATTAATGCACAGAAATTGCTTGCATTCCTATACACTAACAATGAAAGATCAGAAAGAGAGATTAAGGAAACAATCCCATTACCACTGCAACAAAAAGAATAAAATACCTAGGAATAAACCTACCTAAGGAAGTAAAAGACCTGTACTCAGAAAACTATAAGACACTGATGAAAGAAATCAAAGATGATATAAACAGATGGAGACATATACCATGTTCTCGGATTAGAAGAATCAATATTGTGAAAATGACTATACTACCCAAAGCAATCTACATATTCAATGCAATCCCGATCAAAATACCTTTGGCATTTTCTACAGAACAAGAAAAAAAAATCTTAAAATTTGTAGGGAGACACAAAAGACCCTGGATAGCCAAAGCAGTCTTGAGGGGGAAAAAAAAGAGCTGGAGGAATCAGACTTCCAGACTTCAGACTATATTACAAAGCTACAGTAATCAAGATATTATGGTACTGACAGAAAAACAGAAATATAGGTCAATAGAACAGGATAGAAAGCACAGAGATAAACCCACGTACCTATGGTTCACTAATCTATGACAAAGGAGGCAAGGGTATACAATGGAGAAAAGACAGTGTCTTCAGTAAGTGGTGCTGGGAAAACTGGACAGTTACATGTAAAAGAATGAAATTAGTACACTCCCTAACACCATACACAAAAGTAAACTCAAAATGCATTAGAGACCTAAATATAAGACCAGCCACTATAAAACTCTTAGAGGAAAACATAAGCAGAACAGTCTATGACATAAATCACAGCAAGATCCTTTTTGACCCACCTCCTAGAGAAATGGAAATAAAAACAAAAATTAAAAAATGGGACCGAATGAAACATAAATTCTTTTGCACAGCAAAGGAAAACATTAGCAAGATGAAAAGACAACCATCAGAATGGGAGAAAATATTTTCAAATGAAGCAAATGGCAAAGGATTAATCTCCAAAAAGCAGCTCATGTAGCTCAATATCACAAAACCAAACAACCCAATCCAAAAATGGGCAGAAGACCTAAATAGACATTTCTCCAAAGAAGATATACAGGTTGCCAACAAACACATGAAAGGATGCTGAACATCACTAATCATTAGAAAAATGCAAATCAAAACTACAGTGAGGTATCACCTCACACCAGTCAGAGTGGCCATCATCAAAAAATCTACCAACAATAAATGCTGGAGAGGCATTTATTGGAGCAAAGGGAACCCTCTTGCACTGTTGGTGGGAATGTAAATTGATATAGCCACTAGGGAGAAGGGTATGGGGGTTCCTTAAAAACTAAAAATAGAACTACCATACAACCCAGCAAACCCACTCCTGGACATTTACCCTGAGAAAACCATAATTCAAAAAGAGTCATGTACCACAATGTTCACTGTAGCTCTATTTACAATAGCCAGGACATGGAAGCAACCTAAGTGTCCAACAACAGATAAATGGATAAAGAAGATGTGGCACATATATACAATGGAACATTATTCAGCCATAAAAAGAAACGAAATTGAGTTATTTTTAGTGAGGTGGATGGATCTAGAGTCTGTCCTACATAGTGAAGTAAGTCAGAAAGAGAAAAACAAATACCGTATGCTAACACATATATATGGAATCTAAAAAAAAAAGTTTATGAAGAACCTAGGGGCAGGAAAGGATTAAGGACACAGACGTAGAGAAAGGACTTGAGGACATGGGGAGAGGGAAGGGTAAGCTGGGACAAAGTGAGAGAGTGGTATGGACAAATATACACTACCAAATGTAAAATTGATAGCTACTGGGAAGCAGCCACATAGCACAGGGAGATCAGCTCTGTGCTTTGTGACCACCTAAAAGGGTGGGATAAGGGAGTGAGAGGGAGGTGCAAGAGGTAGGGGATATGGTGTTATATGTATACGCAGAGCTGATTCACTTTTTTATACAGCAGAAACTAACACACAATTGTAAAGCAATTATACTCCAATAAAGATGTAAAAGAAAAAAAAAAAAAGAAAGCCCAGAGATAAACCTACACACCTATGGCCCACTAATCTATGACAAAGGAGGCAAGGGTATACAAAGGAGAAAAGACAGTCTCTTCAATAAGTGGTGCTGGGAAAAATGGACAGCTACATGTAAAAGAATGAAATTAGAACACTCCCTAACACCATACACAAAAAATAAACTCAAAATGGATTAGAGACCAAAATGTAAGACCGGACTCTATAAAACTCTTAGAGGAAAACATAGGAAGAATACTCTTTGACATAAATCACAGCAAGATCTTTTTTGATCCACCTTGTAGAGTAATGGAATAAAAAAAAATAAACATATGGGAGCAAATGAAACCTAAAAGCTTTTGCAAAGCAAAGGAAACTACAAACAAGACGAAAAGACAACCCTCACAATGGGAGAAAATATTTGCAAGTGAATCAATGGACAAAGGAGTAATCTCCAATGTATATAAACAGCTCATGCAGCTCAACAGTAAAAAAACAAACAACCCAATCCAAAAATGGGCAGATGATGTAAATAGACATTTGTCCCAAGAAGACATACAGATGACTAAGAAGCACATGAAAAGCTGCTCAACATCACTAATTATTAGAGAAATATAAACCAAAACTACAATGAGGTATCACTTCACACGAGTTAGAATGGGCATCATCAGAAAATCTACAAGCAACAAATGCTGGAGAGGGTGTGGAGAAAAGGGAACCCTCTTACACTATTTGTGGGAATGTAAATTGATACAGTCACTATGGAGAACAGTATGGAGGTTCCTTAAAAAACTAAAAATAGAATTACCATATGACCCAGCAATCCCACTACTGGCCATATACCCAGAGAAAACCATAATTCAAAAAGACATATTCACCACAATATTCATTGCAGCACTATTTATAATAGCCAGGTCATGGAAGCAACTTAAATGCCCATAGACAGACGAACAGAAAAGATGTGCTACATGTATAAAATGGAATTTTACTCAGCCATAAAAAGGAATGAAATTGGGTCATTTGTAGAGACGTGGATAGATCTAGAGACTGTCATACAGAGTGAAGTAAGTCAGAAAGAGAAAACAAATATCGTATATTAATGCATACATGGGGAACCTAGAAAAATGGTAAAGATGAACCGGTTTGCAAGGGAGAAATAGAGACACAGATGTAGAGAACAAATATATGGACACCAAGGGGGGAAAGTGGCAGGGTGGTGGTGGTGGGATGAATTGCGAGCCTGGGATTGACATATATACACTTATATGTATAAAATAGATAACCAATAAGAGCCTGCTGTATAAAAAAATGAATAAAATAAATTCAAAAATTAAAAAAGAAATAATACTTAAAGAAATAAAACAGAAAAAAAAGTTCTGTCCTTCCCATAGACGTATTTATATGAATGAATTATTTCCATGCTTATATCCATAAATACAAAATGAGGAATAAAACTTACCTTGAGCCAAAAAAGAAAAAAAAAAAAAAACAGAACCCACTGGTCATACAGAGGAAAACCCTATCAGGGCACTTGCTCCAGTGGTAAACAATTCTGAAGTTGGTCACAGGTGGGGAATCATCTCCCATGCAGCCAGCAGCCCCCACACGAGGAGCGTCCTCATTGCAAAGCTGGGGGACCGTGAGGAGGCGTCTCTGAGTAAACGTGAGCTGAGCCCCAGGCCAGCTGCTGCTGAACTTTTCCAACCCTTCCCAGGTAAAACACCTGAATGTGTGCAAAGACTTTAAAAACTAGAGGAAGGGGCTTGGAGTCACACCAGTGACAGCACGCAGGCCGACGTGGTGCCTGCAGGCCAGCCAGGATGGTCCTGGCCCCGGGTGCTCGTCTGGAAGCTTTCCATTTCCCTGCCTGAGGTACCCCTCCTGTCCCGGCCCCCACTGCTTTTGTCCTTCCTCACCTCTGCCCGGGGAGAAATTCCAGCAGCAAGTATGGGTGACACATCCTCTTCTTTAGCAGGTGGCAGCCCGGCAACTCCTGCAGAAAGTCCAGCAGAGCCCCAGTCACACCGGGCCACTCATAGAGCCGTGGGCCCTACTCCCTCCCACCAGCCCAACCCCGAGACTGCTGACGGGGCAGAGAATATGGCGTCAGGCACAGCTGCAGAGGCTTTTGCTGCCTGGAGGGGTGTTTATATTGACCTCAACCCAGGCACACCTGGGAAGGGCTGGCCGGCCGGGTCAGGCTGCCCAGGTCAGCCAATCCTCGCCCCTCAGGGGCTCAGAGTTGCAGAGAATGGGCCTTGCTGCACCGGCCAGATCCAAGGAACAGGTGTAGGGTCCCGAGAGTCAGGATAGATAAGGGGCGGCAGCCCTGGCTTGTTTTCTAATCATTTTATCTGGTCCATGAGTGGGAGACAACTTCAAGAAGACCCTCTGCTAATGAGAGGAACCCAGGAGTCAGGGAGAGGAGGGGTGGTGGGTGGAGACAGAGGCCTGGTGCCCCAGCTGCAGTGGAAGCCCCTGGAAGACCAGGCAGAGGGAGGCTGCACAGAGTGAAGCCTAGGGTCACAGACCTGTTGGAGCTGCTGTTTGTTAGTTCAAGCTCTGCTCTGAGGTGCTCTGTGTCAGCTCTGAGTGACAGGTGTGCTGGGGGTGCTCTGCAATGAGGGCTATGTGCACGGATCCTGTGTGCCCAGCCCTGCCGGGGTACCTGTCCACGGGAGCTCCATATCCAGGGAGGGGCCTGCCAACGAGAGCCCCGTGGGCTGCTGCGTACCTGCCCAGGTGAGCTCCATATCCTGGGAGGGGCCTGACCATGAGGGCCCCATGGGCTGCTGGGTACCTGCCCAGGTGAGCTCCATATCCTGGGAGCGGCCTAACCACCAGAGCCCCGTGGGCCGCTGGGTACCTGCCCAGGTAAGCTCCATATCCTGGGAGGGGCCTGACCACAAGAGCCCCGTGGGCTGCTGGGGACCTGGTAGAGGACGCCAGGACAGTCAGTGAAGCCACAGAGGATATACATCTAGTAGTTCCTAATTCCTACACCCTGCTGGTCATTCTACCATCCACCAGGACATGGTATTCTGTATTAGACTTCAATGATGCCTTCTTCTGTATTCCATTACTCCCAGAGTCACAAGAAATTTTGGCTGTGAGTGGCAGGACTCAACATACAACAAAAACAATACTGCTGGGCCGTCCTGCCCCAGGGGTTCAAAAATTCCCACACCATCTTTGGGGAAACGTTAGCTAAAGACCTAAAAGATCTACCTCTGGAGAAGGGAACCCTCCTTCAATATGCAGATGACATTCTGATCACCAGCCCGACTAAGGAGGCCTCTGAACTACCTAGCCAATAAAAGATAGAAGGTGTCCAAGGAAAAGGCTCAAATATCACAAACTAAAGTGGCCTTCCTGGGCTTCATTCGCACAGAAGGTCGGAGAAGCCCACCCCAGGAAAGGGAAGAAGCCATTTGCAGCCTCAGCCTTCCTGAAACTAGAAGACAGCTTAGGGGTTCCTGGGGAGACCGGGGTTTGCTGCATCTGGATCCCTAACTAGAGTCTAATAGCTGGGCCTCTATATGAAACACTGAAAGGAAAAGATGATGATCCTTTTGAATAGAATCCAGAAGCGGCCTTTCAAGAATGGAAAGAGCAGTCAATTCAGACCCTGGCCCTGGACCTCCCTAAGTTAGCTAAACCCTTTGACCTTTACATTCCTGGTCCAAGGCGAATCGCCCTTGGAGTATTAGTGCAAAAACTGGGACCACTTGAAATGGAACAATGCAAGAATGCCCTCCAGGCATTGGCCAGCCACCCCATCCGACCAGGATACTGGGGGTATCTAAAAACCTGGAAATCAGCAGCCCGCAAGGCCAGCTCCCTCCTAAGGGAAAAGGACACCACTTGGTGATCCTAACCACCCACCATGCCCTGAAGTTGCAGGAATTGCTCCGTGGGCACAATGACCTCGAGTGAGGAGGCCCTCCAACACCAACCTCCAGAGAGACAACCTGGGGCAATGGGCCCCCATGACGACTCGTGTGACCATCACTTGACCTGGAGCTTCTCTCAGAAAACAACAAGAGTGTGCCCCTAAAGAGCTGACTATTGCTTACAGGACTTACTGCACCCAGAGCGGAGCTAATAAACTTGGCAGGGGAACCGTAAATAACGCTGCCACCATAGAAAAGCCTACAGACACCGTGGTGACGGGGGCTAATGAGACCGGCTGTACTCCTGGCTACTTCAAAAGGCCGTTGACTGAGTGGCCGTCATGGTCCTGGATCACCACCGGCCCTGGAATGTCTGGGAGTTGAGCAAGCAGGGCTCTGACACCTGGTGCTGTTTGTACGTTAATTCAGTTGGCCTAACTGAAGAAAGCGCAGACTACTGGTCAGAGCATCTAGGCTGGCAGAAACCGTCAGCCTAAGGGGGCCGAACCAATGTGGAGCAGGGTAAAACCGCCCACCCCCTCAGCGTCTCTGCACATCTCTTTCCTGGACCCTTAAAGGTCATTAGAATCTATAAAACTGCCAATGCTGGTGCTCAGGCAGACGAGCAGTGAGGGAGGAGGCCTGCGGACAATCAACCTCACCTGGAGGCTGCTGGGGAGAAGTCCTGCCCCTCCCCCCGGGTATGAGGACACCCAACTCAGCACGAAGCATTTACAGAAGACGTGTCTGCACCCTCAGCGCCCCAAGAATGAGGAATGGGACAAAAGGCAGAGGAGGGCTTTGTCACTGGCAAAGCCCATTAAAAATTCCTGGGAGATAAAAATAGAATCTGGGCAATAAAATAAAGTCTAACCATTTTTTCCTTTGTGCTTTGTCTAATTTCACTTGCTCCTAGGTTTCCACATGCAGAAGTCCCACACCCGACACTTCAGACCCGATTTCCTAGTGCAAAATGGCTGGGCCGACACCTCAGCTCGTGGGGCCCCGTGCAGACTCTGCGACATAGAGCCTGAGCTCCAGGCAACCCAGCCCTCGAGAGCTCCGCCCCCTCCCTCCCGCTGATGCTGACAGGATCCCTACACAGCAGCCCAGCCCACAACCCGCAGGGGAGCACACACTATCACCTCTCCATTCTCTGATCAAAATATAAAGATTTCCTTTGCTTCTGAACCAAAGTCAGTCTCGATCTGTTGGCTCCAATGACACTGTGCAGGGAGACCCTTGTTGGGGCCCACTCTGCAGGATCAGTAACAGAATTTGAGAACATTGTAACTTCAATGAACAGATGTGTGAGCCAAACTGTAATTAACATAGAGCAGTGTATAAGGCTCGTGTAAAATAAGATGTTTCTAACACTTCCATTTGATATTTCCATCACTTTATTATAAGCAAGTTCAGTGGAGGGGTTTGTCTTATTTGTCAGGTCAACAGTAGAGAAATGCAGTGATTTCTTTCCAAGGATGTACATCTAATAATCTTGGTTGAAGTTTCAACCTTGTTTCGAATGATTTTCCATTGAAAATGATACCTGTCTTTCAGCTCCTAGATTTCTGAGAAGTATAAAATCTTATATTTTTTATTACCAAAGGGGAAAGGTGGGAGGAGGGATAAATTAACAGTTTCAGATTAACATATACACACTGCTATGTATAAAATATATCATCAACAAGGAACTACTGTATAGCACAGGGAACTATACTCAATATTTTGTAATGACCCCTGAGGGGAAATAATCTGAAAAACCATAGATATCTATATCGACATCATCTATCAACTACAGATAAAATGGAAACTAAAGGAGGCCGATGGTGAGCGTTTCTGAACCTGAAGACTTCAATCATCTAAAGTTCGGACTCTGCCTATGGCCCAAGTCCCTTAATGAACACACATGTACCAGTAGCTTAAAAATTCCCCAGATTGGAGTTCGGGGAGACACTGATTTGGAAAAATGCCTTGTGTTCTCCTTACATACACGGGACCTTTCCTACAGCTACAACATGCCTGTGACACCCAGAAGATGGAACACGGTTGAATCAGGAAGATTTTGGAAAAGGCACTAAAATTCCTAATTTCCTGGTTGTTGGGTTCACCCCTCCAGCCTTTTTCCTTAAAATCTCCCCACTTGAGGATGTCAGCACCTTCAAAAACCAGTTGCACAGAAATTGGAATTTGTCCAAAGGAAGAAGGGGAAGGAGGAGAAACAAGGAGAGCCAAGCCCTAGATGTTCAAAGAGGCACATGTCACTCTACTTTCCAGTCAGGAAGAAGAATTAAGCAAAGGCTTAGCCTGCAACTGGGAACCAGAGTAGGGCCAAAAGCAAACCAGCGGTTCTGCGGAAAGCTCCCAAAAAAGCGAGTTGAAAAATGGAGCTCAGGGGCCCTGCAATTCACAAACCTGCAGAGTTATAAATAATAACTCTCGTCCACAAATATATTGAGGGAAGGCAACGAAGAGGATTTGAAATCAAGGCAGAATTGCAGGAAACAGAATTCAGGAGTTAGATTCGAATCGCCCCTAAAGCACAAGAAAAGCGGCCAAACGTCCACAATGATGCACTTGGCCAAAAAGACAATATGCGTTTTTTTCGGAATAAATTCAGGAAAAATCCCATAGGCCCTTTTTGGCCAACCAAGCAAGCCGGAAATGCAATTCAGCACTACAAAGAAGTCTCACTTCCCATCGGTCAAAAGGTCCTTCCTAAAAAAGTGTAAAAACAAGAAATGCAGGAGAGGCCAGGGAGGAAAGGGAGCCTTGTTACACTGATGGGTGGGATGTAAATTGCCAATGACAACTCTGGAGAAGGGTATGGTGTTTCCTAAAACATCTAAAAAACACACCTAGAGAGAAAGGGGCACATCCACTCATGGGGGTATAAATTGGGAAAACTAAAAATCAGCAAGACACAGGCACCCCAAAGTTTAGGGCTGCTCTGTTGACAAGAACCTCCACTTCATTCCACCTTAAATGTCCCAGGAAAGAGAAAAATGGATAAATAATTTGTGGTCCTTATGTACAATACAATATCACTCGGGCATGAAATCAATATCATAAGGCTACTAGCAGCATGATGAGTGGATTTAGGTACGACAATTCTAAGTGAAATAAGTCACACAGAAAAAGACACTTATCATAAGATATCACTAACAGAATGAATGTAAAAACCGTTACACTTGAACAGAATTACAAAACAGAACAGAGTCACACATTTAGAAAACACACTATGGTTGCTTAATGGGAAAGGTGAGCTGGGGTGATGCAAAAACAAGGATTTCAAATTAGCTCAGATAACGTTCCATAAACCCAATATGTAATAGACAAGACTTACTCCTTGCTCAGTGAACTGGACTCAACACTCCCTATTCACCGCACAAGAACATATCTGACTAGTAAGAATCTTAAAACCTATGTATTGATATCTCTCTGTAAGTGTGTCAAGTGGGTGTAAAGCGGCATAAACACAGCAGTGAAAAGCAGCTAAACCCCATTATAAAAACAAACTACTTTTAAAACCCCATGAAACAAAGACAGTGAAAGAGAGCGAAATACGTACACAATTCATTCAGAGGCTGTGATGCAACCTGGATTGATCGTATCTAGACCCACAGCTGGATGAGACATAAAGGTGGACACTCTTGGGGCTGAGAGGTTTGGTGAGGTTGGGTGAGCAAACGCAGACCCTTTAAAATAATACTGCGTGGTACCCATCGCATGGGTCCCAAATCTCCAGGTTAAAGGGCATCTTCCTACATCGAAAACATGCATTTGAAACCCAGAATATGGTACACCATGTGATCGGGAAAGGATTCTAAAACGCACCTCATTTCTCACGTCCTTGTGCTCGGATTCGCCATTCCAGCCACTTTAATAGCAATCTCCCTACTTGGAGAATCAGCACCTTTAACCTCCTGTTCCGTACACGTGGCAATTTGTAATGAGGATAAATGGGAAGAGGGAGAACCAATGAGAGACTAGCTCTAAGTTTTGGGACAGGCACAGGTCACTCTATTTTCCCATCAGGAAGAAGAATTAACCACAGGATCAGCTTGCCCACCGGAACCAGAATAGGGCCTGAAACCATTCTGAGCTTTTGCGGCCAGCGCCCATAAAAGCGAGTTGAAAAATGGAGCTCAGGGGCACTGCAATTCAAAAAACTGCAGAGATATAAATGATAACTGTCGTCCACAAATATATTGAGGGAAGGCAACGAAGAGGATTTGAAAGCAAGGCAGAATTGAAGGAAAGAGATTTCAAGAGGTAGATGCGAATCGCATTTAAAGCCCATGAAAAGCGGCAAAAGTTCAACAAATATGCCCTTGACCAAAAAGGGTGTATGCGTTTTTTCCTGAATATACTCAGGAAAAAAGCATATGCCCTTTTTGGCTAACCAAGCAAACTGGAAAGGCAATTCAGTGCTACAAAGAAGTCTCGCTTCCCATTGGTCAAAAGGGCCATGCTGAAAAAAGTGTCAAAACCAGAAATGCAGGACAGGCCATGGAGAAATGGGAACCTTGTTATGCTGATGGGCGGGATGTAAATTGCCAACAGCCACTGTGGAGAAGTGTACGGTGTGTCCTGAAACATGTAAGAAACACAGCTTAGAGAGCATAGGGCACTTCCACTCATGGGTGTATAATTTGGGAAAACTAAAAATCAGCATGACACAGGCACACCAAAGTTTAGGGCTGCTCTGTTGACAAGAACGTCCACTTCATTCCACCTAAATGTCTCAGGAAAGAGAAAAATGGATAAAGAAGTTCTGATCTATATGTACAATGGAATATCACACAGCCATGAACTCAATGTCATAAGGGTAGTGGGAGAATCATGAGTGGAGTAAGCTATGACAATTCTAAATGAAATAAGTCACACATAAAACGACACTTATCATAAGATATCACTTATAGAGGGAATGTAAAAATCATTACACTTGAACTGAATTAAAAAACAATACAGAGTCACACATGCAGAAAACACACTATGGCTGCTTAACGGGAAAGGTGAGGAGGGGTGATGCATAAAACAAGGGTTTCAAATTAGCTCAGATACCGTTCCTTAATCCCTATATGTTATAGACAAGAAATACTCTTGTTCAGGAAATGGACTCAACACCCCCTATTCACCGCAGAAGAATATATCTGACTAGTAAGAAACTTAAAACCCTTGTATTGATATCTCACTGTAAGAGTGTCAAGTGGGTGTAAAGTGGCATAAACACAGCAGTGAAAAGCAGCTACACCCCATTAGAAAAATAAATTACTTTTAAAACCCCATGAAACAAAGACAGTGAAAGAGAGAGAAATTCTTAAAACATTTGTTCAAAGGCTGTGATACAACCTGGATTGACCATATGTAGACACACAGCTGGATGAGACACAAGGGTGGACACTCTTGGGGTGAGAGGTTTGGTGAGGTTAGGTGAGCAAACGCAGACCCTTTAAAATAATACTGCGTGGTACCCATCCCATGGGTCCTAAAACTCCAGGTTCAAGGGCATCTTCCTACATCGAAAACGTGCATGAGAAACCCAGAAGATGGTACACCGTGTGATCGGGAAAGGTTTCTAAAACACACCTCATTTCTCATGTCCTTGTGCTCGGATTCGCCATTCCAGCCGCTTTACTAGAAATCTCTCTACTTGGAGCATCAGCTCCTTTAACCTCCTGTTTTGTACAGGTTGCAATTTGTCTTGAGGATGAATAGGATGAGGGGCAACAAATGAGAGACTAGCTCTAGGTGTTCGGAGCGGCACAGGTCACTCTATTTTCCCATCAGGAAGAAGAATTAACCACAGGCTCAGCCTGCCACCCGTAACCAGTACAGCGCCTGAAGCAATCGTGCGCTTTTGCGGACAGCTCCCAAAAAAGTGAGTTGAAAAATGGAGCTCTGGGGCACTGCAATTTACAAAACTGCAGACTTATAAATGACAAATCTCATCCAAAAATATACTGAGGGAAGGCATCGAAGAGGATATGAAATCAAGGCAGAATTGCAGGAAACAGATTTCAGGAGATAGATGCGAATCGCCATTAAAGCACATGAAAAACGGCAAAACGTCGACAATGATGCCCTTTGCCAAAAAGTGCGTATGCGTTTTTTCCTGCATATATTCAGGAAAAAACACATACGCCCTTTTTGGCCAAACAAGCAACCTGGAAATGCACATCAGTGCTACAAAGAAGTCTCGCTTCTCATGGGTCAAAAGTGCCATGCTGATAAAAGTGTCAAAACAAGAAATGCATGACAGGCCATGGAGAAATGGGAGCCTTGCTACGCTGATGGGCGGGATGTAAATTGCCAACAGCCACTCTGGAGAAGTGTACGGTGTGTCCTGAAACATGTAAAAAACACAGCTTAGAGAGCATAGGGCACTTCCTCTCATGGGTGCATAAAATGTGAAAAGTAAAAATCAGCAAGACACAGGCACCCCAAAGTTTAGGGCTGCTCTGTTGACAGAAACATCCACTTCATTCCACCTTAAATATCCCAGGAAAGAGAACAATGGATAAAGAAGTTGTGATCCTTATGTACAGTGGAGTATGAAACAGCCATGAAATCAATGTCATAACGCTAGTAGCAGCATGATGAGTGGATTTAGGTACGACGATTCTAAGTGAAATAAGTCACACAGAAAAAGACACTTATCATAAGATATCACTTATAGAGGGAATGTAAAAACCGTTACACTTGAACTGAATTACAAAACAGAACAGAGTCACACATGCCGAAAACACACTATGGCTGCTTAACGGGAAAGGTGAGGTAGGGTGATGCATAAAACAAGGGTTTCAAATTAGCTCAGATACCGTTCCATAAACCCAATATGTAATAGACAAGACCTACTCCTTGCTCAGAGAACTGGACTCAACATGCCCGATTCACCGCACAAGAATATATCTGACTAGTAATAATGTTAAAACCTATGTATTGATATCTCTCTGTTAGTATGTCAAGTGGGTGTAAAGCTGCATAAACACAGCCGTGAAAAGCAGCTAAACCCCATTATAAAAATAAATTACTTTTAAAAACCCATGAAACAAAGACAGTGAAAGAGAGAGAAATTCTTACACAATTCGTTCAGGGGCTGTGATGCAAACTGGATTGACCATATCTAGACCCACAGCTGGATAAGACATATGGGTGGACACTCTTGTTGCTGAGAGGTTTGGTGAGGTTGGGTGAGCAAACGCAGACCATTTAAAGTAATACTGCATGATACCAATCCCATGGGTTCCAAATCTCCAGGTTCAAGGGAATCTTGCTACATAGAAAACATGCAAGAGAAACCCAGAAGATGGTACACCGTGTGATGGGTAAAGGTTTCTAAAACACACCTCATTTCTCATCTACTTGTGCTCACGTTCGCCATTCCACCCGCTCTACTAGCAATCTCCCTAGTTGGAGCATCAGCACCTTTAACCTCCTGTTCAGTACAGGTTGCAATTTGTCCTGAGGATGAACGGGAAGACGGGGAACCAGTAAGAGACTAGCTCTAGGTTTTGGGACAGGCACAGGTCACTCTATTTTCCCATCAGGAAGAAGAATTAACCCCAGGCTCAGCCTGCCCCCCGGAAGCAGAACAGGGCCTGAAGCAATCCTGCGCTTTTGCGGCCAGCTCCCAAAAAAGCGAACTGAAAAATGGAGGTCAGGGGCACTGCAATTCAAAAAGCTGCAGAGTTATAAATTGTAACTCACATCCACAAATATATTGAGGGAAGGCAACGAAGAGGATTTGAAAGCAAGGCAGAATTGCAGGAAACACATTTCAGGAAGTAGATGTGAATCGCCTTTAAAGCACATGAAAAGCTGCAAAACGTCAACAATGATGCCCTTGCCCAAAAAGGGCGTATGCGTTTTTTCCTGAATATATTCAGGAAAAAACGCATACGCCCTTTTTGGCCAACCAAGCAACCTGGAAAGGCAAATCAGCGCTACAAAGAAGTCTCACTACCCTTCGGTCAAAAGGGCCATGCTGAAAAAAGTGTACAAACTAGAAATGCAGGCTAGGCCATGGAGAAATGGGAGCCTTGCTACTCTGATGGGCGGAATGTAAATTGCCAACAGCCACACTGGAGAAGTGTACAGTGTGTCCTGAAATATGTAAGAAACACAGCTTAGAGAGCATACGGCACTTGTACTCATTTGTGTATAAATTGGGAAAACTAAAATCAGCAAGATACAGGCAACCCAAAGTTTAGCGCTGCTCTGTTGACAGGAAACTCCACTTCATTCCACCTTAAATATCCCAGGAAAGAGAAAAATGGATAAAGAAGTTGTGGTCCTTATGTTCAATAGAATATCACTCAGCCATGGAATCAATGTCATAAGACTAGTAGCAGCATGATGAGTGTAGTTACGTACGACGATTTTAAGTGAAATAAGTCACAGAGAAAAAGACACTTATCATAAGATATCAGTTATAGAGCGATTGTAAAAACCGTTACACTTGAATTTAATTACAAAACAGAACAGAGTCACTCATGTAGAAAACACACTATTGCTGCTTAACGGGAAAGGTGAAGTGGAGTGATGCATAAAACAAGGGTTTCAAATTAGCTCAGATACCGTTCCATAAACCCAATATGTAATAGACAAGACCTACTCCTTGCTCAGGAAATGGACTCAACACCCCCTATTCACCGCAAAGGAATATATCTGACTATTAAGAATCTTAAACCTATATACTGATATATCACTGTAAGTGTGTCAATTTGGTGTAAAGCGGCATAAACACAGCAGTGAAAAGCAGCTTAACCCCATTAAAAAAATAAATTACTTTTAAAAACCCATGAAACAAAGACAGTGATAGAGGGAGAAATTCTTACACAATTCATTCTGGGGATGTGATGCAAACTGGATTGACCATACCTAGACCCACAGCTGGATGTGACATAAGGTTGGACACTCTTGGGGCTGAGAGTTTTGATGAGGTTGGGGGAGCAAATGCAGTACCTTCAAAGTAATACTGCACGGTACCCACCCCATGGGTCCGAAATCTCCAGATTCAAGGGCATCTTCCTACATCGAAAACATGCATGAGAAACCCAGAATATGGTACACTGGGTGATGGGGAAACCTTTCTAAAACGCACCTCATTTTTCATCTCCTTCTGCTCGGATTCGCCATTCCAGCCGCTTTACTAGCAATCTCCCTACTTGGAGCATCAGCACCTTTCACCTCCTGTTCCGTACAGCTTGCAATTTGTCCTGTGGATGAACGGGAAGAGGGTGAACCAATGAGAGACTAGCTCTAGGTGTTGGGACAGGCACAGGTCACTCTATTTTCCCATCAGGAAGAAGAATTAACCACAGGCTCAGCCTGCCCTCCGGAACCAGAATAGGGCCTGAAGCAATCCTCTGCTTTTGCGGACAGCTCCCAAAAAAGCGAGTTGAAAAATGGGGGTCAGGGGCACTGCAATTCACAAACCTGCAGAGTTATAAATGATAACTCTCATCCACAAATATATTGAGGGAAGGCAACGAAGAGGATTTGAAAGCAAGGCAGAATTGCAGGAAACAGATTTCAGGAGGTAGATTCAAATCGCATTTAAGGCACAAGAAAACAGGCCAAAGGTCGACAATGATGCACTTAGCCAAAAAGGGCGTATGCGTTTTTTCCTGAATATATTCAGGAAAAAACGCATACGCCCTTTTTGGCCAACCAAGCAACCTGGAAAGGCAAATCAGCGCTACAAAGAAGTCTCGCTTCCCATCGGTCAAAAGGGCCATGCTGAAAAAAGTGTCAAAACCAGAAATGCAGGACAGGCCATGGAGAAATGGGAGCCTTGCTACACTGATAGGCGGGATGTAAACTGCCAACAGCCACTCTGGAGAAGTGTACGGTGTGTTCTGAAACATCTAAAAACCACAGCTTAGAGAGCATAGGGCACTTCCACTCATGGGGTTATAAATTGGGAAAATGAAAAATCAGCAAAACACAAGCACCCCAAAATTTAGGGCTGCTCTGTTGACAAGGACCTCCACTTCATTCCACCTTAAATATCCCAGGAAAGAGAAAAATGGATAAAGAAGTTGGGGTCCTTATGTACAATGGAATATCACTCAGCCATGAAATCAAAGTCATAAGGCTAGTAGCAGCATGATGAGTGGATTTAGGTACGACGATTCTAAGTGAAATAAGTCACACAGAAAAGGACACTTCTCATAAGGTATCACTTATAGAGGGAATGTAAAAACCGTTACACTTGATGTGAATTACAAAACAGAACAGAATCACACATGCAGAGAACACACTATGGCTGCTTAACGGGAAAGGTGAGGTGGGGTGATACATAAAACAAGGGTTTCAAATTAGCTCAGATACCGTTCCATAAACCCAATATGTAATAGACAAGACCTACTCCTTGCTCAGAGAACTGGACTGAACACGCCCTATTCACCGCACAAGAATATATCTGACTAGTAATAATCTTAAAACCAATGTATTATTATCTCTCTGTTAGTGTGTCAAGTGGGTGCAAAGCGGCATAAACACAGCAGTGAAAAGCAGCTAAACCCCATTATAAAAATAAATTACTTTTAGGGGGCCTCGGGAAGATGGCGGAAGAGTAAGACGCGGAGATCACCTTCCTTCCCACAGGTACAGTAGAAATACATCTACACGTGGAACTGCTCCTACAGAACACCCACTGAACGCTGGCAGAAAACGTCCGACCTCCAAAAAGGCAAGAAACTCCCCCCGTACTTGGGTAGGGCAAAAGAAAAAAGAAATAACAGAGACAAAAGAATAGGGACGGCACCTGCACTAGTGGGAGGGAGCCGTGAAGGAGGAAAGATTTCCACGCACTAGGAAGCCCCTTCGTGGGCAAAGACTGCGGCTGGCAGAAGGGGGAAGCTTCGGAGCCACGGAGGAGAGCGCAGCCACAGGGGTGCGGAGGGCAAAGCGAAGAGGTTCCCACGGAGGAGCGGTGCCGACCAGCACTCTCCAGCCCGAGAGGCTTGTCTGCTCCCCCGCCGGGGCGGGCGGGGCTGGGAGTTGAGGCTCGGCTTTGGTCGGATCGCAGGGAGAGGAATGAGGCTGGCAGCGTGAACACAGCCTGAAGGGATTAGCGCACAACAGCTGGCTGGGAGGGAGACCGGGAAAAAGTCTGCAGCTGCCGAAGAGGCAAGAGACTTTTTCTTGCCTCTTTGTTTCACGGCGCGCAAGGAGAGGGGATTCAGAGCGCCGCCTAAACGAACTCCAGAGAAGGGCGCGAGCCGCGGCGATCAACGCAGACCCCACAGCAACAGGGGCGCAGAGGAAAAAAACAGAGAGACTCCCGCACAGAGGCTCGGCGCCGAGCAGCACTCACCAGCCCAAGAGGCTTGTCTGCTCGGCGGGCGGGGCTGGGAGCTGAGGCTCGGGCTTCGGTTGGATCGCAGGGAGAGGACTGGGGCTGGCGGCGTGAACACAGCCTGAAGGGGTTAGCGCACCACAGCTGGCTGGGAGGGAGACCGGGAAAAGGTCTGCAGCTGCCAAAGAGGCAAGAGACTTATTCTTGCCTCTTTGTTTCGCTGAGCGCAAGGAGAGGGGATTCAGAGTGCCGCCTAAACGAACTCCAGAGAAAGGCGTGAGCCGCGGCGATCAGCACGGACCCCAGAGACGGGCGTGAGACGCTGGGGCTGATGCTGCCGCCTCCAAAAAGCCTGTGTGTGAGCACAGGTCACTCTCCACATCGCCCCTCCCGGGAGCCTTTGCAGCCCGCCACTGCCAGGGTCCCGTGATCCGGGGACAAGTTCCCCGGGAGAACGCACTGCCCGCCTCAGGCTGGTGCAACGTCACGCCGGCCTCGGCCACCGCAGGCTCACCCCGCCTCCTCTGTACACCTCCCTCCCCGCGGCCTGAGTGAGCCAGAGCCCCCGAACAGCTGCTCCTTTAACCCCGTCCTGTCTGGGTGGGGAATAGACGCCCTCAGGCGACCTACATGCAGAGGCGGGTCCAAATCCAAAGCTGAACCCCAGGAGCTGTGCGAACAGGGAAAATAAGGGGAAATCTCTCCCAGCAGCCTTAGAAGCAGCGGATTAAGACTCCACAAACAACTTGATGTGCCTGCATCTGTTGAATACCTGAATAGACAACGAATCATCCCAAAATCAGGAGGTGGACTTTGGGAGCAGGATATATTAATTTTTCCCCTTTTCCTTTTATTTGTGAGTGTATATGTATATGCTTCTGGGTGCGATTTTGTCTGTATAGCTTTGCTTTACAATAGCTTTATTTTACTTCACTATATTATAGCCTCTTTCTTTCTTTCTTTCTTTCTATTTTTTCTCCCTTTTACTCTGAGCCGTGTGGACGAAAGTCTCTTGGTGCTCCAGCCAGGCATGAGGGCCGTGCCTCTGAGGTGGGAGAGCCAACTTCAGGACACTGGTCCACAAGAGACCTCCCAGCTCCACGTAATACCAAACGGCAAAAATCTCTCAGAGATCTCCATCTCAACATCAAGACCCAGCTTCACTCAACGACGAGCAAGCTACAGTGCTGGACACCCTATGCCAAACAACTAGCAAGACAGGAACACAGCCCCATCCATTAGCAGAGAGGCTGCCTAAAATCATAATAAGGCCACAGACACCCCAAAATACACCACCAGACGTGGACGTGCCCACCAGAAAGACAAGATCCAACCTCATCCACCAGAGCTCAGGCACTAGTTCCCTCCACCAGGAAGCCTACACAGCCCACTGAACCAACCTTAGCCACTGGGGACAGATACCAAAAACAACAGGAACTACGAACCTGCAGCCTGTGAGAAGGAGACCCCAAACACAGTAAGATAAGCAAAATGAGACGACAGAAAAGCACACAGCAGATGAAGGAGCAGGGTCAGAACATACCAGACTTAACAAATGAAGAGGAAATAGGTAGTCTACCTGAAAAAGAATTCAGAATAATGATAGTAAGGATGATCCAAAATCTTGGAAACAGAATAGACAAAATGCAAGAAACATTTAACAAGGACGTAGAAGAACTAAAGAGGAACCAAGCAATGATGAAAACCACAATAAATGAAATTAAAAATACTCTAGATGGGATCAATAGCAGAATAACTGAGGCAGAAGAAAGGATAAGTGACCTGGAAGATAAAATGGTGGAAATAACTACTGCAGAGCAGGATAAAGAAAAATGAAAAGAACTGAGGACAGTCTCAGAGACCTCTGGGACAACATTAAACGCGCCAACATTCGAATTATAGGGGTCCCAGAAGAAGAAGAGAAAAAGAAAGAGACTGAGAAGATATTTGAAGAGATTATAGTTGAAAACTTCCCTAATATGGGAAAGGAAATAGTTAATCAAGTCCTGGAAGCACAGAGAGTCCCATACAGGATAAACCCAAGGAGAAACACACCAAGACACATATTAATCAAACTGTCAAAAATTAAATATAAGGAAAACATATTAAAGGCAGCAAGGGAAAAAAAACAAATAACACACAAGGGAATCCCCATAAGGTTAACATCTGATCTTTCAGCAGAAACTCTGCAAGCCAGAAGGGAGTGGCAGGATATACTTAAAGTGATGAAGGAGAAAAACCTACAACCAAGATTACACTACCCAGCAAGGATCTCATTCAGATTCGATGGAGAAATTAAAACCTTTACAGACAAGCAAAAGCTGAGAGAGTTCAGCACCACCAAACCAGCTTTACAACAAATGCTAAAGGAACTTTTCTAGGCAAGAAACACAAGAGAAGGAAAACACCTACAATAACAAACCCAAAACATTTAAGAAAATGGGAATAGGAACATACATATCGATAATTACCTTGAATGTAAATGGATTAAATGCTCCCACCAAAAGACACAGGCTGGCTGAATGGATACAAAAACAAGACCCATATATATGCTGTCTACAAGAGACCCACTTCAGACCTAGAGACACATATAGACTGAAAGTGAGGGGATGGAAAAAGATATTCCATGCAAATGGAAATCAAAAGAAAGCTGGAGTAGCAATTCTCATATCAAACAAAATAGACTTTAAAATAAAGACTATTACAAGAGACAAAGAAGGACACTATATAATGATCAAGGGATCGATACAAGAGGAAGGTATAACAATTGTAAATATTTATGCACCCAACATAGGAGCACCTCAATACATAAGGCAAATACTAACAGCCATAAAAGGGGAAATCGACAGCAACACAATCATAGTAGGGGACTTTAACACCCCACTCTCACCAATGGACAGATCATCCAAAATGAAAATAAATAAGGAAACACAAGCTTTAAATGATACATTAAACAAGATGGACTTAATTGATATTTATAGGACATTCCATCCAAAAACAACAGAATACACATTTTTCTCAAGTGCTCATGGAACATTCTCCAGGATAGATCATATCTTGGGTCACAAATCAAGCCTTGGTAAATTTAAGAAAATTGAAATCGTATCAAGTATCTTTTCCGACCACAACGCTATGAGACTAGATATCAATTACAGGAAAAGATCTGTAAAAAATACAAACACATGGAGGCTACACAATACATTACTTAATAACGAAGTGATCACTGAAGAAATCAAAGGGGAAATCAAAAAATACCTAGAAACAAATGACAATGGAGATACAACGACCCAAAACCTATGGGACGCAGCAAAAGCAGTGCTAAGAGGGAAGTTTATTAGCAATACAAGCCTACCTCAAGAAACAGGAAACATCTCGAATAAACAACCTAACCTTGCACCTAAAGCAATTAGAGAAAGAAGAACAAAAAAACCCCAAAGCCAGCAGAAGGAAAGAAATTATAAAGATCAGGTCAGTAATAAATGAAAAAGAAATGAAGGAAACAATAGCAAAAATCAATGAAACTAAAAGCTGGTTCTTTGAGAAGATAAACAAAATTGATAAACCATTAGCCACACTCATCAAGAGAAAAAGGGAGAAGACTCAGATCAATAGAATTAGAAATGAAAAAGGAGAAGTAACCACTGACACTGCAGAAATACAAAAGATCATGAGAGATTACTACAAGCAACTCTATGCCAATAAAATGGACAACCTGGAAGAAATGGACAGATTCTTAGAAATGCACAAACTGCCGAGACTGAACCAGGAAGAAATAGAAAATATGAACAGACCAATCACAAGCACTGAAATTGAAACTGTGATTAAAAACCTTCCAACAAACAAAAGCCCAGGACCATATGGCTTCACAGGTGAATTCTATCAAACATTTAGAGAAGAGCTAACACCTATCCTTCTCAAACTCTTCCAAAATATTGCAGAGGGAGGAACAGTCCCAAACTCATTCTACGAGGCCACCATCACCCTGATACCAAAACCAGACAAAGATTCACAAAGAAAGAAAACTACAGGCCAATATCACTGATGAACATAGATGCAAAAATCCTCAACAAAATACTAGCAAACAGAATCCAACAGCACATTAAAAGGATCATACACCATGATCAAGTGGGGTTTATCCCAGGAATGCAAGGATTCTTCAATATACGCAAATCAATCAATGTGATACATCATATTAACAAACTGAAGGAGAAAAACCATATGATCATCTCAATAGATGCAGAGAAAGCTTTCGACAAAATTCAACACCCATTTATGATAAAAGCCCTGCAGAAAGTAGGCATAGAGGGAACTTTCCTCAACATAATAAAGGCCATATATGACAAACCCACAGCCAACATTGTCCTCAATGGTGAAAAACTGAAACCATTTCCACTAAGATCAGGAACAAGACAAGGTTGCCCACTCTCACCACTATTATTCAACATAGTTTTGGAAGTGTTAGCCACAGCAATCAGAGAAGACAAAGAAATAAAAGGAATCCAAATCGGAAAAGAAGAAGTAAAGCTGTCACTATTTGCAGATGACATGATACTATACATAGAGAATCCTAAAGATGCTACCAGAAAACTCCTAGAGCTAATCAATGAATTTGGTAAAGTAGCAGGATACAAAATTAATGCACAGAAATCTCTTGCATTTCTATACACTAATGACGAAAAATCTGAAAGTGAAATTAAGAAAACACTCCCATTTACCATTGGAACAAAAAGAATAAAATATCTAGGAATAAACCTACCTAAGGAGACAAAAGACCTGTATGCAGAAAATTATAAGACACTGATGAAAGAAATTAAAGATGATACAAATAGATGGAGAGATATACCATGTTCCTGGATTGGAAGAATCAACATTGTGAAAATGACTCTACTACCCAAAGCAATCTACAGATTCAATGCAATCCCTATCAAACTACCACTGGCATTTTTCACAGAACTAGAACAAAAAATTTCACAATTTGTATGGAAACACAAAAGACCCCGAATAGCCAAAGCAATCTTGAGAACGAAAAATGGAGCTGGGGGAATCAGGCTCCCTGAATTCAGACTATATTACAAAGCTTCAGTAATCAAGACAGTGTGGTACTGGCACAAAAACAGAAATATAGATCAATGGAACAGGATAGAAAGCCCAGAGATAAACCCACACACATATGGGCACCTTATTTTTGATAAAGGAGGCAAGCATATACAGTGGAGAAAAGACAGCCTCTTCAATAAGTGGTGCTGGGAAAATTGGACAGGTACATGTAAAAGTATGAAAATAGAACACTCCCTGACACCATGCACAAAAATAAACTCAAAATGAATTAAAGACCTAAGTGTAAGGGCAGACACTATCAAACTCTTAGAGGAAAACATAGGCAGAACACTCTATGACATACATCACAGCAAGATTCTTTTTGACCCAGCTCCCAGAGAAATGGAAATAAGAACACAAATAAACAAATGGGACCTAATGAAACTTAAAAGCTTTTGCACAGCAAAGGAAACCATAAACAAGACCAAAAGACAACCATCAGAATGGGAGAAAATATTTGCAAATGAAGCAACTGACAAAGGATTAATCTCCAAGATTTACAAGCAGCTCATGCAGCTCAATAACAAAAAAACGAACAACCCAATCCAAAAATGGGCCGAAGACCTAAATAGACATTTCTCCAAAGAACATATACAAATGGCCTACAGACACATGAAAGAATGCTCAACATCATTAATCATTAGAGAAATGCAAATCAAAACTACAATGAGATATCATCTCACACCAGTCAGAATGGCCATCATCAAAAAATCTAGAAACAATAAATGCTGGAGAGGGTGTGGAGGAAAGGGAACACTCTTGCACTGTTGGTGGGAATGTAAATTGATACAGCCACTATGGAGAACAGTATGGAGGTTCCTTGAAAAACTACAAATAGAACTACCATACGACCCAGCAATCCCACTAATGGGCATATACCCTGAGAAAACCATAGGTCAAAAAGAGTCATGTACCAAAATGTTCATTGCAGCTCTATTTACAATAGCCAGAACATGGAAGCAATCTAAATGTCCATCGACAGATGAATGGATAAAGAAGATGTGGCACATATATACAATGGAATATTACTCAGCCATAAAAAGAAAAGAAATGGAGGTATTTGTAATGAGGTGGATGGAGTTAGAGTCTGTCATACAGAGTGAAGTAAGTCAGAAAGAGAAAAACAAATACAGTATGCTAACACATATATACGGAATCTAAGGGAAAAAAAAAAGGCCATGAAGAACCTAGTGGCAAGACGGGAATAAAGACACAGACCTACTAGAGAATGGACTTGAGGATATGGGGAGGGGGTGGGGTGAGATGTGACAGGGTAAGAGAGTGTCATGGACATATATACACTACCAGATGTAAAATAGATAAATAGTGGGAAGCAGCCGCATAGCACAGGGAGATCAGCTCGGTGCTTTCTGACCACCTAGAGGGATGGGAAGGGGAGGGTGGGAGGGAGGGAGATGCAAGAGGGAAGAGAAATGGGAACATATTGTATATGTATTACTGATTCACTTTGTTATAAAGCAGAAGCTAACACACGATTGTAAGGCAATTATACTTCAATAAAGATTTAAAAAAAATAAAAAATAAATAAATAAATAAATAAATTACTTTTAAAAACACATGAAACAAAGACAGTGAAAGAGAGAGAAATTCTTACACAATTCGTTCAGGGGCTGTGATGCAACCTGGATTGACCATATCTAGACCCACAGCTGGATGAGACATAAGGGTGGACACTCTTGGGGCTGAGAGGTTTGGTGAGGTTGGGTGAGCACACGCAGACCCTTTCAAGTAATACTGCGTGGTACCCATCGCATGGGGCCCAAATCTCCAGGTTCAAGGGCATCTTCCTACATCAAAAACATGCATGAGAAACCCAGAAGATGGTACACCGTGTGATGGGGAAAGGTTTCTAAAATGCACCTCATTTCTCATCTCCTTGTGCTCGGGTTTGCCATTCCAACCACTTTACTAGCAATCTCCCTACTTGGAGCATCAGCACCTTTAACCTCCTGTTCTGTACAGTTTGCAATTTTTCCTGAGGATGAACGGGAAGACGGGGAACCAATGAGAGAGTAGCTCTTGGTGTTGGGACAGGCACAGGTCACTCTATTTTCCCATCAGGAAGAAGAATTAACCACAGGCTCAGCCTGCCCTCCGGAATCAGAACAGGGCCTGAAGCCATCCTGCGCTTTTGCAGCCACCTCCCAAAAAAGCGATTTGTAAAATGGAGCATCAGGGCACTGCAATTCACAATCCTACAGAGTTATAAATGATAACTCTCGTCCACAAATATATTGAGGGAAGGCAAAGACGAGGAATTGAAATCAAGGCAGAATTGCAGGAAACAGATTTCAGGAGGTAGATTCGAATCGCCTTTAAAGCACATGAAAAGCGGCAAAACGTTGACAATGATGCCCTTGGCCAAAAAGGGCGTATGCGTTTTTCCTGAATATATTCAGGAAAAAACGCATACGCCCTTTTTGGCCAACCAAGCAACCTGGAAAGGCAAATCAGCGCTACAAAGAAGTCTCGCTTCCCATCGGTCAAAAGGGCCATGCTGAAAAAAGTGTCAAAACCAGAAATGCAGGACAGGCCATGGAGAAATGGGAGCCTTGCTACACTGATGGGCGGGATGTAAATTGCCAACAGCCACTCTGGAGAAGTGTACGGTGTGTCCTGAAACATCTAAAAAACACAGCTTAGAGAGCATAGGGCACTCCACGCATGGTGGTATAAAGTGGTAAAATTAAAAATCAGCAAGACACAAGTACCCCAAAGTTTAGGGCTGCTCTGTTGACAAGGACCTCCACTTCATTCCACCTTAAATATCCCAGGAAAGCGAAAAATGGATAAAAAATTTGAGGTCCTTATGTACAATGGAATATCACTCAGCCACGAAATCAATGTCATAAGGCTAGTAGCAGCATGATGAGTGGATTTAGGTACGATGATTCTAAGTGAAATAAGTCACACAGAAAAGGACACTTCTCATAAGGTGTCACTTATAGAGGGAATGTAAAACCGTTACACTTGAACTGAATTACAAAACAGAATAGAGTCACACATGCAGAAAACACACTATGGCTGCTTAACGGGAAAGGTGAGGTGGGTTGATACATAAAACAAGAGTTTCAAATTAGCTCAGATACCGTTCCATAAACCCAATATGTAATAGACAAGACCTACTCCTTATCAGAGAACTGGACTCAACACGCCCGATTCACCGCACAATAATATATCTGACTAGTAATAATATTAAAACCTATGTATTGATATCTCTCTGTTAGTGTGTCAAGTGGGTGTAAAGCGGCATAAACACAGCCGTGAAAAGCAGCTAAACCCCATTAAAAAATAAATTACTTTTAAAAACCCATGAAACAAAGACAGTGAAAGAGAGAGAAATTCTTACACAATACGTTCAGGGGCTGTGATGCAACCTGGATTGACCATATCTAGACTCACAGCTGGATGAGACATAAGGGTGGACACTCTTGGGGCTGAGAGGTTTGGTGAGGTTGGGTGAGCAAACGCAGACCCTTTAAAGTAATACTGCGAGCTACCCATCGCATGGGTCCCAAATATCCAGGTTCAAGGGCATCTTCCTACATCGAAAACATGCATGAGAAACCCAGAAGATGGTACACCGTGTGATGGGGAAAGGTTTCTAAAACGCACCTCATTTCTCATCTCCTTGTGCTCGGGTTCGCCATTCCAGCCACTTTACTAGCAATCTCCCTACTTGGAGCATCAGCAACCTTTAACCTCCTGTTCCGTACAGGTTGCAATTTGTCTTGAGGATGAACGGGAAGACGGGGAACCAATGAGAGACTAGCTCTTGGTTTTGGGGCAGGCACATGTCACTCTATTTTCCCATCAGGAAGAAAAATTAACCACAGGCTCAGCCTGCCCCCCGGAACCAGAAGAGGGCCTGAAGCCATCCTGTGCTTTTGCGGCCAGCTCCCAAAAAAGCGAGTAGTAAAATGGAGCTTCAGGGCACTGCAATTCACAAACCTGCAGAGTTATAAATGATAACTCTCTTCCACAAATATATTGAGGGAAGGCAAAGAACAGGATTTGAAATCAAGGCAGAATTGCAGGAAACAGATTTCAGGAGGTAGATTCGAATCGCCTTTAAAGCACATGAAAAGCAGCAAAACGTTGACAATGATGCCCTTGGCCAAAAAGGGCGTATGCGTTTCTTCCTGCATATATTCATGAAAAAACGCATAGGCCCTTTTTGGCCAACTAAGCAACCTGGAAAGGCAAATCAGCGCTACAAAGAAGTCTCGCTTCCCATCGGTCAAAAGGGCCATGCTGAAAAAAGTGTCAAAACCAGAAATGCAGGACAGGCCATGGAGAAATGGGAGCCTTGCTACACTGATGGGCGGGATGTAAATTGCCAACAGCCACTCTGGAGAAGTGTACGGTGTGTCCTGAAACATCGAAAAAACACAGCTTAGAGAGCATAGGGCACTTCTACGCATGGGGGGATAAAGTGGGAAAATTGAAAATCAGCAAGACACAAGCACCCGAAAGTTTAGGGCTGCTCTGTTGACAAGGACCTCCACTTCATTCCACCTTAAATATCCCAGGAAAGCGAAAAATGGATAAAAAAGTTGTGGTCCTTATGTACAATGGAATATCACTCAGCCATGAAATCAATGTCATAAGTGTAGTAGCAGCATGATGAGTAGATTTAGGTAAGACGATTCTAAGTGAAATAAGTCACACAGAAAAGGACACTTCTCATAAGGTGTCACTTATAGAGGGAATGTAAAAACCGTTACACTTGAACTGAATTACAAAACAGAACAGAGTCACACATGCAGAAAACACACTATGGCTGCTTAACGGGAAAGGTGAGGTGGGGTGATACATAAAACAAGAGTTTCAAATTAGCTCAGATACCGTTCCATAAACCCAATATGGAATAGACAAGACCTACTCCTTGCTCAGAGAACTGGACTCAACACGCCCGATTCACCGCACAAGAATATATCTGACTAGTAATAATCTTAAAACCTATGTATTGATATCTCTCTGTTAGTGTGTCAAGTGGGTGTAAAGCGGCCTAAACACAGCCGTGAAAAGCAGCTAAACCCCATTATAAAAATAAATTACTTTTAAAAACCCATGAAACAAAGACAGGGAAAGAGAGAGAAATTCTTACACAATTCGTTCGGGGGCTGTGATGCAACCTGGATTGACCATATCTAGACCCACAGCTGGATGAGACATAAGGGTGGACACTCTTGGGGCTGAGAGGTTTGGTGAGGTTGGGTGAGCAAACGCAGACCCTTTAAAGTAATACTGCGTGCTACCCATCGCATGGGTCCCAAATCTCCAGGTTCAAGGGCATCTTCCTACATCGAAAACATGCATGAGAAACCCAGAAGATGGTACACCGTGTGATGGGGAAAGGTTTCTAAAACGCACCTCATTTCTCACCTCCTTGTGCTCGTGTTCGCCATTCCAGCCACTTTACTAGCAATCTCCCTACTTGGAGCATCAGCACCTTTAACCTCCTGTTCCGTACAGGTTGCAATTTGTCCTGAGGATGAACGGGAAGACGGGAAACCAATGAGAGACTAGCTCTTGGTGTTGGGACAGGCACAGGTCACTCTATTTTCCCATCAGGAAGAAGAATTAACCACAGGCTCAGCCTGCCCCCCGGAACCAGAACAGGGCCTGAAGCCATCCTGCGCTTTTGCGGCCGGCTCCCAAAAAAGCGACTTGTAAAATGCAGCTTCAGGGCACTGCAATTCACAAACCTGCAGAGTTATAAATGATAACTCTCGTCCACAAATATATTGAGGGAAGGCAAAGAAGAGGATTTGAAATCAAGGCAGAATTGCAGGAAACAGATTTCAGGAGGTAGATTCGAATCGCCTTTAAAGCACTTGAAAAGCGGCAAAACGTTGACAATGATGCCCTTGGCCAAAAAGGGCGTATGCCTTTTTTCCTGAATATATTCAGGAAAAAAGGCATACGCCCTTTTTGGCCAACCAAGCAACCTGGAAAGGCAAATCAGCGCTACAAAGAAGTCTCGCTTCCCATCGGTCAAAAGGGACATGCTGAAAAAAGTGTCAAAACCAGAAATGCAGGACAGGCCATGGAGAAATGGGAGCCTTGCTACACTGATGGGCGGGATGTAAATTGTCAACAGCCACTCTGGAGAAGTGTACGGTGTGTCCTGAAACATCTAAAAAACACAGCTTAGAGAGCATAGGGCACTTCTACGCATGGGGGGATAAAGTGGGAAAATTGAAAATCAGCAAGACACAAGCACCCGAAAGTTTAGGGCTGCTCTGTTGACAAGGACCTCCACTTCATTCCACCTTAAATATCCCAGGAAAGCGAAAAATGGATAAAAAAGTTGTGGTCCTTATGTACAATGGACTATCACTCAGCCATGAAATCAATGTCATAAGGCTAGTAGCAGCATGATGAGTGGATTTAGGTAAGACGATTCTAAGTGAAATAAGTCACACAGAAAAGGACACTTCTCATAAGGTGTCACTTATAGAGGGAATGTAAAAACCGTTACACTTGAACTGAATTACAAAACAGAACAGAGTCACACATGCAGAAAACACACTATGGCTGCTTAACGGGAAAGGTGAGGTGGGGTGATACATAAAACAAGAGTTTCAAATTAGCTCAGATACCGTTCCATAAACCCAATATGGAATAGACAAGACCTACTCCTTGCTCAGAGAACTGGACTCAACACGCCCGATTCACCGCACAAGAATATATCTGACTAGTAATAATCTTAAAACCTATGTATTGATATCTCTCTGTTAGTGTGTCAAGTGGGTGTAAAGCGGCCTAAACACAGCCGTGAAAAGCAGCTAAACCCCATTATAAAAATAAATTACTTTTAAAAACACATGAAACAAAGACAGGGAAAGAGAGAGAAATTCTTACACAATTCGTTCAGGGGCTGTGATGCAACCTGCATTGACCATATCTAGACCCACAGCTGGATGAGACATAAGGGTGGACACTCTTGGGGCTGAGAGGTTTGGTGAGGTTGGGTGAGCAAACGCAGACCCTTTAAAGTAATACTGCGTGCTACCCATCACATGGGTCCCAAATCTCCAGGTTCAAGGGCATCTTCCTACATCGAAAACATGCATGAGAAACCCAGAAGATTGTACACCGTGTGATGGGGAAAGGTTTCTAAAACGCACCGCATTTCTCATCTCCTTGTGCTCGGGTTCGCCATTCCAGCCACTTTACTAGCAATCTCCCTACTTGGAGCATCAGCACCTTTAACCTCCTGTTCCGTACAGGTTGCAATTTGTCCTGAGGATGAACGGGAAGACGGGGAACCAATGAGAGACTAGCTCTTGGTGTTGGGACAGGCACAGGTCACTCAATTTTCCCATCAGGAAGAAGAATTAACCACAGGCTCAGCCTGCCCCCCGGAACCAGAACAGGGCCTGAAGCCATCCTGCGCTTTTGCGGCCGACTCCCAAAAAGCGACTTGTAAAATGGAGCTTCAGGGCACTGCAATTCACAAACCTGCAGAGTTATAAATGATAACTCTCGTCCACAAATATATTGAGGGAAGGCAAAGAAGAGGATTTGAAATCAAGGCAGAATTGCAGGAAACAGATTTCAGGAGGTAGATTTGAATCGCCTTTAAAGCACATGAAAAGCGGCAAAACGTTGACAATGATGCCCTTGGCCAAAAAGGGCGTATGCGTTTTTTCCTGAATATATTCAGGAAAAAACGCATACGCCCTTTTTGGCCAACCAAGCAACCTGGAAAGGCAAATCAGCGCTACAAAGAAGTCTCGCTTCCCATCGATCAAAAGGGACATGCTGAAAAAGGTGTCAAAACCAGAAATGCAGGACAGGCCATGGAGAAATGGGAGCCTTGCTACACTGATGGGCGGGATGTAAATTGCCAACAGCCACTCTGGAGAAGTGTACGGTGTGTCCTGAAACATCTAAAAAACACAGCTTAGAGAGCATAGGGCACTTCTACGCATGGGGGGATAAAGTGGGAAAATTGAAAATCAGCAAGACACAAGCACCCGAAAGTTTAGGGCTGCTCTGTTGACAAGGACCTCCACTTCATTCCACCTTAAATATCCCAGGAAAGCGAAAAATGGATAAAAAAGTTGTGGTCCTTATGTACAATGGAATATCACTCAGCCATGAAATCAATGTCATAAGGCTAGTAGCAGCATGATGAGTGGATTTAGGTAAGACGATTCTAAGTGAAATAAGTCACACAGAAAAGGACACTTCTCATAAGGTGTCACTTATAGAGGGAATGTAAAAACCGTTACACTTGAACTGAATTACAAAACAGAACAGAGTCACACATGCAGAAAACACACTATGGCTGCTTAACGGGAAAGGTGAGGTGGGGTGATACATAAAACAAGAGTTTCAAATTAGCTCAGATACCGTTCCATAAACCCAATATGGAATAGACAAGACCTACTCCTTGCTCAGAGAACTGGACTCAACACGCCCGATTCACCGCACAAGAATATATCTGACTAGTAATAATCTTAAAACCTATGTATTGATATCTCTCTGTTAGTGTGTCAAGTGGGTGTAAAGCGGCCTAAACACAGCCGTGAAAAGCAGCTAAACCCCATTATAAAAATAAATTACTTTTAAAAACCCATGAAACAAAGACAGGGAAAGAGAGAGAAATTCTTACACAATTCGTTCGGGGGCTGTGATGCAACCTGGATTGACCATATCTAGACCCACAGCTGGATGAGACATAAGGGTGGACACTCTTGGGGCTGAGAGGTTTGGTGAGGTTGGGTGAGCAAACGCAGACCCTTTAAAGTAATACTGCGTGCTACCCATCGCATGGGTCCCAAATCTCCAGGTTCAAGGGCATCTTCCTACATCGAAAACATGCATGAGAAACCCAGAAGATGGTACACCGTGTGATGGGGAAAGGTTTCTAAAACGCACCTCATTTCTCACCTCCTTGTGCTCGTGTTCGCCATTCCAGCCACTTTACTAGCAATCTCCCTACTTGGAGCATCAGCACCTTTAACCTCCTGTTCCGTACAGGTTGCAATTTGTCCTGAGGATGAACGGGAAGACGGGAAACCAATGAGAGACTAGCTCTTGGTGTTGGGACAGGCACAGGTCACTCTATTTTCCCATCAGGAAGAAGAATTAACCACAGGCTCAGCCTGCCCCCCGGAACCAGAACAGGGCCTGAAGCCATCCTGCGCTTTTGCGGCCGGCTCCCAAAAAAGCGACTTGTAAAATGCAGCTTCAGGGCACTGCAATTCACAAACCTGCAGAGTTATAAATGATAACTCTCGTCCACAAATATATTGAGGGAAGGCAAAGAAGAGGATTTGAAATCAAGGCAGAATTGCAGGAAACAGATTTCAGGAGGTAGATTCGAATCGCCTTTAAAGCACTTGAAAAGCGGCAAAACGTTGACAATGATGCCCTTGGCCAAAAAGGGCGTATGCCTTTTTTCCTGAATATATTCAGGAAAAAAGGCATACGCCCTTTTTGGCCAACCAAGCAACCTGGAAAGGCAAATCAGCGCTACAAAGAAGTCTCGCTTCCCATCGGTCAAAAGGGACATGCTGAAAAAAGTGTCAAAACCAGAAATGCAGGACAGGCCATGGAGAAATGGGAGCCTTGCTACACTGATGGGCGGGATGTAAATTGTCAACAGCCACTCTGGAGAAGTGTACGGTGTGTCCTGAAACATCTAAAAAACACAGCTTAGAGAGCATAGGGCACTTCTACGCATGGGGGGATAAAGTGGGAAAATTGAAAATCAGCAAGACACAAGCACCCGAAAGTTTAGGGCTGCTCTGTTGACAAGGACCTCCACTTCATTCCACCTTAAATATCCCAGGAAAGCGAAAAATGGATAAAAAAGTTGTGGTCCTTATGTACAATGGACTATCACTCAGCCATGAAATCAATGTCATAAGGCTAGTAGCAGCATGATGAGTGGATTTAGGTAAGACGATTCTAAGTGAAATAAGTCACACAGAAAAGGACACTTCTCATAAGGTGTCACTTATAGAGGGAATGTAAAAACCGTTACACTTGAACTGAATTACAAAACAGAACAGAGTCACACATGCAGAAAACACACTATGGCTGCTTAACGGGAAAGGTGAGGTGGGGTGATACATAAAACAAGAGTTTCAAATTAGCTCAGATACCGTTCCATAAACCCAATATGGAATAGACAAGACCTACTCCTTGCTCAGAGAACTGGACTCAACACACCCGATTCACCGCACAAGAATATATCTGACTAGTAATAATCTTAAAACCTATGTATTGATATCTCTCTGTTAGTGTGTCAAGTGGGTGTAAAGCGGCCTAAACACAGCCGTGAAAAGCAGCTAAACCCCATTATAAAAATAAATTACTTTTAAAAACACATGAAACAAAGACAGGGAAAGAGAGAGAAATTCTTACACAATTCGTTCAGGGGCTGTGATGCAACCTGCATTGACCATATCTAGACCCACAGCTGGATGAGACATAAGGGTGGACACTCTTGGGGCTGAGAGGTTTGGTGAGGTTGGGTGAGCAAACGCAGACCCTTTAAAGTAATACTGCGTGCTACCCATCACATGGGTCCCAAATCTCCAGGTTCAAGGGCATCTTCCTACATCGAAAACATGCATGAGAAACCCAGAAGATTGTACACCGTGTGATGGGGAAAGGTTTCTAAAACGCACCGCATTTCTCATCTCCTTGTGCTCGGGTTCGCCATTCCAGCCACTTTACTAGCAATCTCCCTACTTGGAGCATCAGCACCTTTAACCTCCTGTTCCGTACAGGTTGCAATTTGTCCTGAGGATGAACGGGAAGACGGGGAACCAATGAGAGACTAGCTCTTGGTGTTGGGACAGGCACAGGTCACTCAATTTTCCCATCAGGAAGAAGAATTAACCACAGGCTCAGCCTGCCCCCCGGAACCAGAACAGGGCCTGAAGCCATCCTGCGCTTTTGCGGCCGACTCCCAAAAAGCGACTTGTAAAATGGAGCTTCAGGGCACTGCAATTCACAAACCTGCAGAGTTATAAATGATAACTCTCGTCCACAAATATATTGAGGGAAGGCAAAGAAGAGGATTTGAAATCAAGGCAGAATTGCAGGAAACAGATTTCAGGAGGTAGATTTGAATCGCCTTTAAAGCACATGAAAAGCGGCAAAACGTTGACAATGATGCCCTTGGCCAAAAAGGGCGTATGCGTTTTTTCCTGAATATATTCAGGAAAAAACGCATACGCCCTTTTTGGCCAACCAAGCAACCTGGAAAGGCAAATCAGCGCTACAAAGAAGTCTCGCTTCCCATCGATCAAAAGGGACATGCTGAAAAAGGTGTCAAAACCAGAAATGCAGGACAGGCCATGGAGAAATGGGAGCCTTGCTACACTGATGGGCGGGATGTAAATTGCCAACAGCCACTCTGGAGAAGTGTACGGTGTGTCCTGAAACATCTAAAAAACACAGCTTAGAGAGCATAGGGCACTTCTACGCATGGGGGGATAAAGTGGGAAAATTGAAAATCAGCAAGACACAAGCACCCGAAAGTTTAGGGCTGCTCTGTTGACAAGGACCTCCACTTCATTCCACCTTAAATATCCCAGGAAAGCGAAAAATGGATAAAAAAGTTGTGGTCCTTATGTACAATGGAATATCACTCAGCCATGAAATCAATGTCATAAGGCTAGTAGCAGCATGATGAGTGGATTTAGGTAAGACGATTCTAAGTGAAATAAGTCACACAGAAAAGGACACTTCTCATAAGGTGTCACTTATAGAGGGAATGTAAAAACCGTTACACTTGAACTGAATTACAAAACAGAACAGAGTCACACATGCAGAAAACACACTATGGCTGCTTAACGGGAAAGGTGAGGTGGGGTGATACATAAAACAAGAGTTTCAAATTAGCTCAGATACCATTCCATAAACCCAATATGGAATAGACAAGACCTACTCCTTGCTCAGAGAACTGGACTCAACACGCCCGATTCACCGCACAAGAATATATCTGACTAGTAATAATCTTAAAACCTATGTATTGATATCTCTCTGTTAGTGTGTCAAGTGGGTGTAAAGCGGCCTAAACACAGCCGTGAAAAGCAGCTAAACCCCATTATAAAAATAAATTACTTTTAAAAACCCATGAAACAAAGACAGGGAAAGAGAGAGAAATTCTTACACAATTCGTTTGGGGGCTGTGATGCAACCTGGATTGACCATATCTAGACCCACAGCTGGATGAGACATAAGGGTGGACACTCTTGGGGCTGAGAGGTTTGGTGAGGTTGGGTGAGCAAACGCAGACCCTTTAAAGTAATACTGCGTGCTACCCATCGCATGGGTCCCAAATCTCCAGGTTCAAGGGCATCTTCCTACATCAAAAACATGCATGAGAACCCCAGAAGATGGTACACCGTGTGATGGGGAAAGGTTTCTAAAACGCACCTCATTTCTCACCTCCTTGTGCTCGTGTTCGCCATTCCAGCCACTTTACTAGCAATCTCCCTACTTGGAGCATCAGCACCTTTAACCTCCTGTTCCGTACAAGTTGCAATTTGTCCTGAGGATGAACGGGAAGACGGGAAACCAATGAGAGACTAGCTCTTGGTGTTGGGACAGGCACAGGTCACTCTATTTTCCCATCAGGAAGAAGAATTAACCACAGGCTCAGCCTGCCCCCCGGAACCAGAACAGGGCATGAAGCCATCCTGCGCTTTTGCGGCCGGCTCCCAAAAAAGCGACTTGTAAAATGCAGCTTCAGGGCACTGCAATTCACAAACCTGCAGAGTTATAAATGATAACTCTCGTCCACAAATATATTGAGGGAAGGCAAAGAAGAGGATTTGAAATCAAGGCAGAATTGCAGGAAACAGATTTCAGGAGGTAGATTCGAATCGCATTTAAAGCACTTGAAAAGCGGCAAAACGTTGACAATGATGCCCTTGGCCAAAAAGGGCGTATGCCTTTTTTCCTGAATATATTCAGGAAAAAACGCATACGCCCTTTTTGGCCAACCAAGCAACCTGGAAAGGCAAATCAGCGCTACAAAGAAGTCTCGCTTCCCATCGGTCAAAAGGGACATGCTGAAAAAAGTGTCAAAACCAGAAATGCAGGACAGCCCATGGAGAAATGGGAGCCTTGCTACGCTGATGGGCGGGATGTAAATTGCCAACAGCCACTCTGGAGAAGTGTACGGTGTGTCCTGAAACATCTAAAAAACACAGCTTAGAGAGCATAGGGCACTTCTACGCATGGGGGGATAAAGTGGGAAAATTGAAAATCAGCAAGACACAAGCACCCGAAAGTTTAGGGCTGCTCTGTTGACAAGGACCTCCACTTCATTCCACCTTAAATATCCCAGGAAAGCGAAAAATGGATAAAAAAGTTGTGGTCCTTATGTACAATGGAATATCACTCAGCCATGAAATCAATGTCATAAGGCTAGTAGCAGCATGATGAGTGGATTTAGGTAAGACGATTCTAAGTGAAATAAGTCACACAGAAAAGGACACTTCTCATAAGGTGTCACTTATAGAGGGAATGTAAAAACCGTTACACTTGAACTGAATTACAAAACAGAACAGAGTCACACATGCAGAAAACACACTATGGCTGCTTAACGGGAAAGGTGAGGTGGGGTGATACATAAAACAAGAGTTTCAAATTAGCTCAGATACCGTTCCATAAACCCAATATGGAATAGACAAGACCTACTCCTTGCTCAGAGAACTGGACTCAACACGCCCGATTCACCGCACAAGAATATATCTGACTAGTAATAATCTTAAAACCTATGTATTGATATCTCTCTGTTAGTGTGTCAAGTGGGTGTAAAGCGGCCTAAACACAGCCGTGAAAAGCAGCTAAACCCCATTATAAAAATAAATTACTTTTAAAAACACATGAAACAAAGACAGGGAAAGAGAGAGAAATTCTTACACAATTCGTTCAGGGGCTGTGATGCAACCTGCATTGACCATATCTAGACCCACAGCTGGATGAGACATAAGGGTGGACACTCTTGGGGCTGAGAGGTTTGGTGAGGTTGGGTGAGCAAACGCAGACCCTTTAAAGTAATACTGCGTGCTACCCATCACATGGGTCCCAAATCTCCAGGTTCAAGGGCATCTTCCTACATCGAAAACATGCATGAGAAACCCAGAAGATTGTACACCGTGTGATGGGGAAAGGTTTCTAAAACGCACCGCATTTCTCATCTCCTTGTGCTCGGGTTCGCCATTCCAGCCACTTTACTAGCAATCTCCCTACTTGGAGCATCAGCACCTTTAACCTCCTGTTCCGTACAGGTTGCAATTTGTCCTGAGGATGAACGGGAAGACGGGGAACCAATGAGAGACTAGCTCTTGGTGTTGGGACAGGCACAGGTCACTCAATTTTCCCATCAGGAAGAAGAATTAACCACAGGCTCAGCCTGCCCCACGGAACCAGAACAGGGCCTGAAGCCATCCTGCGCTTTTGCGGCCGACTCCCAAAAAAGCGACTTGTAAAATGGAGCTTCAGGGCACTGCAATTCACAAACCTGCAGAGTTATAAATGATAACTCTCGTCCACAAATATATTGAGGGAAGGCAAAGAAGAGGATTTGAAATCAAGGCAGAATTGCAGGAAACAGATTTCAGGAGGTAGATTTGAATCGCCTTTAAAGCACATGAAAAGCGGCAAAACGTTGACAATGATGCCCTTGGCCAAAAAGGGCGTATGCGTTTTTTCCTGAATATATTCAGGAAAAAACGCATACGCCCTTTTTGGCCAACCAAGCAACCTGGAAAGGCAAATCAGCGCTACAAAGAAGTCTCGCTTCCCATCGGTCAAAAGGGACATGCTGAAAAAGGTGTCAAAACCAGAAATGCAGGAGAGGGCATGGAGAAATGGGAGCCTTGCTACACTGATGGGCGGGATGTAAATTGCCAACAGCCACTCTGGAGAAGTGTACGGTGTGTCCTGAAACATCTAAAAAACACAGGTTAGAGAGCATAGGGCACTTCTACGCATGGGGGGATAAAGTGGGAAAATTGAAAATCAGCAAGACACAAGCACCCGAAAGTTTAGGGCTGCTCTGTTGACAAGGACCTCCACTTCATTCCACCTTAAATATCCCAGGAAAGCGAAAAATGGATAAAAAAGTTGTGGTCCTTATGTACAATGGAATATCACTCAGCCATGAAATCAATGTCATAAGGCTAGTAGCAGCATGATGAGTGGATTTAGGTAAGACGATTCTAAGTGAAATAAGTCACACAGAAAAGGACACTTCTCATAAGGTGTCACTTATAGAGGGAATGTAAAAACCGTTACACTTGAACTGAATTACAAAACAGAACAGAGTCACACATGCAGAAAACACACTATGGCTGCTTAACGGGAAAGGTGAGGTGGGGTGATACATAAAACAAGAGTTTCAAATTAGCTCAGATACCGTTCCATAAACCCAATATGGAATAGACAAGACCTACTCCTTGCTCAGAGAACTGGACTCAACACGCCCGATTCACCGCACAAGAATATATCTGACTAGTAATAATCTTAAAACCTATGTATTGATATCTCTCTGTTAGTGTGTCAAGTGGGTGTAAAGCGGCCTAAACACAGCCGTGAAAAGCAGCTAAACCCCATTATAAAAATAAATTACTTTTAAAAACCCATGAAACAAAGACAGGGAAAGAGAGAGAAATTCTTACACAATTCGTTCGGGGGCTGTGATGCAACCTGGATTGACCATATCTAGACCCACAGCTGGATGAGACATAAGGGTGGACACTCTTGGGGCTGAGAGGTTTGGTGAGGTTGGGTGAGCAAACGCAGACCCTTTAAAGTAATACTGCGTGCTACCCATCGCATGGGTCCCAAATCTCCAGGTTCAAGGGCATCTTCCTACATCAAAAACATGCATGAGAACCCCAGAAGATGGTACACCGTGTGATGGGGAAAGGTTTCTAAAACGCACCTCATTTCTCACCTCCTTGTGCTCGTGTTCGCCATTCCAGCCACTTTACTAGCAATCTCCCTACTTGGAGCATCAGCACCTTTAACCTCCTGTTCCGTACAGGTTGCAATTTGTCCTGAGGATGAACGGGAAGACGGGAAACCAATGAGAGACTAGCTCTTGGTGTTGGGACAGGCACAGGTCACTCTATTTTCCCATCAGGAAGAAGAATTAACCACAGGCTCAGCCTGCCCCCCGGAACCAGAACAGGGCCTGAAGCCATCCTGCGCTTTTGCGGCCGGCTCCCAAAAAAGCGACTTGTAAAATGCAGCTTCAGGGCACTGCAATTCACAAACCTGCAGAGTTATAAATGATAACTCTCGTCCACAAATATATTGAGGGAAGGCAAAGAAGAGGATTTGAAATCAAGGCAGAATTGCAGGAAACAGATTTCAGGAGGTAGATTCGAATCGCATTTAAAGCACTTGAAAAGCGGAAAAACGTTGACAATGATGCCCTTGGCCAAAAAGGGCGTATGCCTTTTTTCCTGAATATATTCAGGAAAAAACGCATACGCCCTTTTTGGCCAACCAAGCAACCTGGAAAGGCAAATCAGCGCTACAAAGAAGTCTCGCTTCCCATCGGTCAAAAGGGACATGCTGAAAAAAGTGTCAAAACCAGAAATGCAGGACAGCCCATGGAGAAATGGGAGCCTTGCTACGCTGATGGGCGGGATGTAAATTGCCAACAGCCACTCTGGAGAAGTGTACGGTGTGTCCTGAAACATCGAAAAAACACAGCTTAGAACGCATAGGGCACTTACACTCATGGGCGTATAAATTGGGAAAACTAAAAATCAGCAACACACAGGCACCCCAAAGTTTAGGGCTGCTCTGTTGACAAGAACCTCCACTTCACCACACCTTAAATATCCCAGGAAAGAGAAAAATGGATAAAGAAGTGGTGGTCCTTATGTACAATGGAATATCACTCAGCCATGAAATCAATGTCATAAGGCTAGTAGCAGCATGATGAGTGGATTTAGGTACGACAATTCTAAGTGAAATAAGTCACACAGAAAAAGACACTTATCATAAGCTATCACTTATAGAGGGAATGTAAAAACCGCTACACTTGAACTGAATTACAAAACAGAACAGAGTCACACGTTTAGAAAACACACTATGGCTGCTTAACGGGAAAGGTGAGGTGGGGTGCTGCAGAAAACAAGGGTTTCAAATTAGCTCAGATACCGTTCCATAACCCCAATATGTAATAGAAAGACCTACTCCTTGCTCAGTGAACTGGACTCAACACCCCCTATTCTCGCACAAGAATATATCTGACTAGTAAGAATCTTAAAACCTATGTATTGATATCTCTCTGGATGTGAGTCAAGTGGGTGTAAAGCGGCATAAACACAGCCGTGAAAAGCAGCTAAACACCATTATAAAAATAAATTAATTTTAAAAACCCGTGAAACAAAGACAGTGAAAGAGAGAGAAATTCTTACAAAATTCGTTCAGGGGCTGTGATGCCACCTGGAATGACCATATCTAGACCCACAGCTGGATGAGACGTAAGGGTGGATACTCTCGGGGCTGAGAGATTTGGTGAGGTTGGGGGAGCAAACACAGAGCCTTTAAAGTACTACTGCCTGTTACCCATCGCATGGGTCCCAAATCTCCAGGTTCAAGGGCATCTTCCTACATCGAAAACATGCATGAGAAACCCAGAAGGTGGTAGACCGTGTGACCGGGAAAGGTTTCTAAAACGCACCTCATTTCTCATCTCCTTGTGCTCGGGTTCGCCATTCCAGCCGCTTTACTAGCAATCTCCCTCCTTGGAGAATCAGGACCTTTAACCTCCTGTTCCGTACAGCTTGCAATTTGTCCTGAGTATGAATGGGAAGAAGGGGAGCCAATGAGAGACTAGCTCTAGGTGTTGGGACAGGCACAGGTTACTCTATTTTCCCATCAGGAAGAAGAATTAACCACAGGCTCAGCCTGCCGCCCGGAACCAGAATAGGGCCTGATGCCGTCCTGCGCTTTTGCGGCCAGCTCCCAAAAAAGCGAGTTGAAAAATGGAGCTCAGGGGAACTGCAATTAACAAACCTGCAGAGTTGTAAATGATAACTCTCGTTCACAAATATATTGAGGGAAGGCAACGAAGAGGATTTGAAAGCAAGGCAGAATTGCAGGAAACAGATTTCAGGAGGTAGATTCGAGTCGCCTTTAAAGCACATGAAAAACGGCAAAACGTCGACAATGATGCCCTTGGCCAAAAAGGGCGTATGCGTTTTTTCCTGAATATATTCAGGAAAAAACGCATACGCCCTTTTTGGCCAACCAAGCAACCTGGAAAGGCAAATCAGCGCTACAAAGAAGTCTCGCTTCCCATCGGTCAAAAGGGCCATGCTGAAAAAAGTGTCAAAACCAGAAATGCAGGACAGGCCATGGAGAAATGGGAGCCTTGCTACGCTGATAGTCAGGATGTAAATTGCCAACAGCCACTCTGGAGAAGTGTACGGTGTGTCCTGAAACATCGAAAAAACACAGCTTAGAGCACATAGGGCACTTACACTCATGGGCGTATAAATTGGGAAAACTAAAAATCAGCAACACACAGGCACCCCAAAGTTTAGGGCTGCTCTGTTGACAAGAACCTCCACTTCATGACACCTTAAATATCCCAGGAAAGAGAAAAATGGATAAAGAAGTGGTGGTCCTTATGTACAATGGAATATCACTCAGCCATGAAATCAATGTCATAAGGCTAGTAGCAGCATGATGAGTGGATTTAGGTACGACAATTCTAAGTGAAATAAGTCACACAGAAAAAGACACTTATCATAAGCTATCACTTATAGAGGGAATATAAAAACCGCTACAATTGAACTGAATTACAAAACAAAACAGAGTCACACGTTTACAAAACACACTATGGCTGCTTAACGGGAAAGGTGAGGTGGGGTGATGCATAAAACAAGGGTTTCAAATTAGCTGAGATACCGTTCCATAAACCCAATATGTAATAGAAAGACCTACTCCTTGCTCAGTGAACTGGACTCAACACCCCCTATTCACCGCACAAGAATATATTTGATTAGTAAGAATCTTAAAACCTATGAATTTATATCTCTCTGAAAGTGAGTCAAGTGGGTGTAAAGCGGCATAAAAACAGCCGTGAAAAGCAGCTAAACCCCATTATAAGAATAAATTACTTTTAAAAACCCATGAAACCAAGACAGGGAAAGAGAGAGAAATTCTTACACAATTCGTTCGGGGGCTGTGATGCAACCTGGATTGACCATATCTAGACCCACAGCTGGATGAGACATAAGGGTGGACACTCTTGGGGCTGAGAGGTTTGGTGAGGATGGGTGAGCAAACGCAGACCCTTTAAAGTAATACTGCGTGCTACCCATCGCATGGGTCCCAAATCTCCAGGTTCAAGGGCATCTTCCTACATCGAAAACATGCATGAGAAACCCAGAAGATGGTACACCGTGTGATGGGGAAAGGTTTCTAAAACGCACCTCATTTCTCACCTCCTTGTGCTCGTGTTCGCCATTCCAGCCACTTTACTAGCAATCTCCCTACTTGGAGCATCAGCACCTTTAACCTCCTGTTCCGTACAGGTTGCAATTTGTCCTGAGGATGAACGGGAAGACGGGAAACCAATGAGAGACTAGCTCTTGGTGTTGGGACAGGCACAGGTCACTCTATTTTCCCATCAGGAAGAAGAATTAACCACAGGCTCAGCCTGCCCCCCGGAACCAGAACAGGGCCTGAAGCCATCCTGCGCTTTTGCGGCCGGCTCCCAAAAAAGCGACTTGTAAAATGGAGCTTCAGGGCACTGCAATTCACAAACCTGCAGAGTTATAAATGATAACTCTCGTCCACAAATATATTGAGGGAAGGCAAAGAAGAGGATTTGAAATCAAGGCAGAATTGCAGGAAACAGATTTCAGGAGGTAGATTCGAATCGCATTTAAAGCACTTGAAAAGCGGAAAAACGTTGACAATGATGCCCTTGGCCAAAAAGGGCGTATGCCTTTTTTCCTGAATATATTCAGGAAAAAACGCATACGCCCTTTTTGGCCAACCAAGCAACCTGGAAAGGCAAATCAGCGCTACAAAGAAGTCTCGCTTCCCATCGGTCAAAAGGGACATGCTGAAAAAAGTGTCAAAACCAGAAATGCAGGACAGGCCATGGAGAAATGGGAGCCTTGCTACACTGATGGGCAGGATGTAAATTGCCAACAGCCACTCTGGAGAAGTGTACGGTGTGTCCTGAAACATCTAAAAAACACAGCTTAGAGAGCATAGGGCACTTCTACGCATGGGGGGATAAAGTGGGAAAATTGAAAATCAGCAAGACACAAGCACCCGAAAGTTTAGGGCTGCTCTGTTGACAAGGACCTCCACTTCATTCCACCTTAAATATCCCAGGAAAGCGAAAAATGGATAAAAAAGTTGTGGTCCTTATGTACAATGGACTATCACTCAGCCATGAAATCAATGTCATAAGGCTAGTAGCAGCATGATGAGTGGATTTAGGTAAGACGATTCTAAGTGAAATAAGTCACACAGAAAAGGACACTTCTCATAAGGTGTCACTTATAGAGGGAATGTAAAAACCGTTACACTTGAACTGAATTACAAAACAGAACAGAGTCACACATGCAGAAAACACACTATGGCTGCTTAACGGGAAAGGTGAGGTGGGGTGATACATAAAACAAGAGTTTCAAATTAGCTCAGATACCGTTCCATAAACCCAATATGGAATAGACAAGACCTACTCCTTGCTCAGAGAACTGGACTCAACACGCCCGATTCACCGCACAAGAATATATCTGACTAGTAATAATCTTAAAACCTATGTATTGATATCTCTCTGTTAGTGTGTCAAGTGTGTGTAAGGCGGCATAAACACGGCCGTGAAAAGCAGCTAAACCCCATTATAAAAATAAATTACTTTTAAAAACCCATGAAACAAAGACAAGGAAAGAGAGAGAAATTCTTACACAATTCGTTCGGGGGCTGTGATGCAACCTGGATTGACCATATCTAGACCCACAGCTGGATGAGACATAAGGGTGGACACTCTTGGGGCTGAGAGGTTTGGTGAGGTTGGGTGAGCAAACGCAGACCCTTTAAAGTAATACTGCGTGCTACCCATCGCATGGGTCCCAAATCTCCAGGTTCAAGGGCATCTTCCTACATCGAAAACCTGCATGAGAAACCCAGAAGATTGTACACCGTGTGATGGGGAAAGGTTTCTAAAACGCACCGCATTTCTCATCTCCTTGTGCTCGGGTTCGCCATTCCAGCCACTTTACTAGCAATCTCCCTACTTGGAGCATCAGCACCTTTAACCTCCTGTTCCGTACAGGTTGCAATTTGTCCTGAGGATGAACGGGAAGACGGGGAACCAATGAGAGACTAGCTCTTGGTGTTGGGACAGGCACAGGTCACTCAATTTTCCCATCAGGAAGAAGAATTAACCACAGGCTCAGCCTGCCCCCCGGAACCAGAACAGGGCCTGAAGCCATCCTGCGCTTTTGCGGCCGACTCCCAAAAAAGCGACTTGTAAAATGGAGCTTCAGGGCACTGCAATTCACAAACCTGCAGAGTTATAAATGATAACTCTCGTCCACAAATATATTGAGGGAAGGCAAAGAAGAGGATTTGAAATCAAGGCAGAATTGCAGGAAACAGATTTCAGGAGGTAGATTTGAATCGCCTTTAAAGCACATGAAAAGCGGCAAAACGTTGACAATGATGCCCTTGGCCAAAAAGGGCGTATGCGTTTTTTCCTGAATATATTCAGGAAAAAACGCATACGCCCTTTTTGGCCAACCAAGCAACCTGGAAAGGCAAATCAGCGCTACAAAGAAGTCTCGCTTCCCATCGGTCAAAAGGGACATGCTGAAAAAGGTGTCAAAACCAGAAATGCAGGAGAGGGCATGGAGAAATGGGAGCCTTGCTACACTGATGGGCGGGATGTAAATTGCCAACAGCCACTCTGGAGAAGTGTACGGTGTGTCCTGAAACATCTAAAAAACACAGCTTAGAGAGCATAGGGCACTTCTACGCATGGGGGGATAAAGTGGGAAAATTGAAAATCAGCAAGACACAAGCACCCGAAAGTTTAGGGCTGCTCTGTTGACAAGGACCTCCACTTCATTCCACCTTAAATATCCCAGGAAAGCGAAAAATGGATAAAAAAGTTGTGGTCCTTATGTACAATGGAATATCACTCAGCCATGAAATCAATGTCATAAGGCTAGTAGCAGCATGATGAGTGGATTTAGGTAAGACGATTCTAAGTGAAATAAGTCACACAGAAAAGGACACTTCTCATAAGGTGTCACTTATAGAGGGAATGTAAAAACCGTTACACTTGAACTGAATTACAAAACAGAACAGAGTCACACATGCAGAAAACACACTATGGCTGCTTAACGGGAAAGGTGAGGTGGGGTGATACATAAAACAAGAGTTTCAAATTAGCTCAGATACCGTTCCATAAACCCAATATGGAATAGACAAGACCTACTCCTTGCTCAGAGAACTGGACTCAACACGCCCGATTCACCGCAAAAGAATATATCTGACTAGTAATAATCTTAAAACCTATGTATTGATATCTCTCTGTTAGTGTGTCAAGTGGGTGTAAAGCGGCCTAAACTCAGCCGTGAAAAGCAGCTAAACCCCATTATAAAAATAAATTACTTTTAAAAACCCATGAAACAAAGACAGGGAAAGAGAGAGAAATTCTTACACAATTCGTTCGGGGGCTGTGATGCAACCTGGATTGACCATATCTAGACCCACAGCTGGATGAGACATAAGGGTGGACACTCTTGGGGCTGAGAGGTTTGGTGAGGTTGGGTGAGCAAACGCAGACCCTTTAAAGTAATACTGCGTGCTACCCATCACATGGGTCCCAAATCTCCAGGTTCAAGGGCATCTTCCTACATCGAAAACATGCATGAGAAACCCAGAAGATTGTACACCGTGTGATGGGGAAAGGTTTCTAAAACGCACCGCATTTCTCATCTCCTTGTGCTCGGGTTCGCCATTCCAGCCACTTTACTAGCAATCTCCCTACTTGGAGCATCAGCACCTTTAACCTCCTGTTCCGTACAGGTTGCAATTTGTCCTGAGGATGAACGGGAAGACGGGGAACCAATGAGAGACTAGCTCTTGGTGTTGGGACAGGCACAGGTCACTCAATTTTCCCATCAGGAAGAAGAATTAACCACAGGCTCAGCCTGCCCCACGGAACCAGAACAGGGCCTGAAGCCATCCTGCGCTTTTGCGGCCGACTCCCAAAAAAGCGACTTGTAAAATGGAGCTTCAGGGCACTGCAATTCACAAACCTGCAGAGTTATAAATGATAACTCTCGTCCACAAATATATTGAGGGAAGGCAAAGAAGAGGATTTGAAATCAAGGCAGAATTGCAGGAAACAGATTTCAGGAGGTAGATTTGAATCGCCTTTAAAGCACATGAAAAGCGGCAAAACGTTGACAATGATGCCCTTGGCCAAAAAGGGCGTATGCGTTTTTTCCTGAATATATTCAGGAAAAAACGCATACGCCCTTTTTGGCCAACCAAGCAACCTGGAAAGGCAAATCAGCGCTACAAAGAAGTCTCGCTTCCCATCGGTCAAAAGGGACATGCTGAAAAAGGTGTCAAAACCAGAAATGCAGGAGAGGGCATGGAGAAATGGGAGCCTTGCTACACTGATGGGCGGGATGTAAATTGCCAACAGCCACTCTGGAGAAGTGTACGGTGTGTCCTGAAACATCTAAAAAACACAGGTTAGAGAGCATAGGGCACTTCTACGCATGGGGGGATAAAGTGGGAAAATTGAAAATCAGCAAGACACAAGCACCCGAAAGTTTAGGGCTGCTCTGTTGACAAGGACCTCCACTTCATTCCACCTTAAATATCCCAGGAAAGCGAAAAATGGATAAAAAAGTTGTGGTCCTTATGTACAATGGAATATCACTCAGCCATGAAATCAATGTCATAAGGCTAGTAGCAGCATGATGAGTGGATTTAGGTAAGACGATTCTAAGTGAAATAAGTCACACAGAAAAGGACACTTCTCATAAGGTGTCACTTATAGAGGGAATGTAAAAACCGTTACACTTGAACTGAATTACAAAACAGAACAGAGTCACACATGCAGAAAACACACTATGGCTGCTTAACGGGAAAGGTGAGGTGGGGTGATACATAAAACAAGAGTTTCAAATTAGCTCAGATACCGTTCCATAAACCCAATATGGAATAGACAAGACCTACTCCTTGCTCAGAGAACTGGACTCAACACGCCCGATTCACCGCACAAGAATATATCTGACTAGTAATAATCTTAAAACCTATGTATTGATATCTCTCTGTTAGTGTGTCAAGTGGGTGTAAAGCGGCCTAAACACAGCCGTGAAAAGCAGCTAAACCCCATTATAAAAATAAATTACTTTTAAAAACCCATGAAACAAAGACAGGGAAAGAGAGAGAAATTCTTACACAATTCGTTCGGGGGCTGTGATGCAACCTGGATTGACCATATCTAGACCCACAGCTGGATGAGACATAAGGGTGGACACTCTTGGGGCTGAGAGGTTTGGTGAGGTTGGGTGAGCAAACGCAGACCCTTTAAAGTAATACTGCGTGCTACCCATCGCATGGGTCCCAAATCTCCAGGTTCAAGGGCATCTTCCTACATCAAAAACATGCATGAGAACCCCAGAAGATGGTACACCGTGTGATGGGGAAAGGTTTCTAAAACGCACCTCATTTCTCACCTCCTTGTGCTCGTGTTCGCCATTCCAGCCACTTTACTAGCAATCTCCCTACTTGGAGCATCAGCACCTTTAACCTCCTGTTCCGTACAGGTTGCAATTTGTCCTGAGGATGAACGGGAAGACGGGAAACCAATGAGAGACTAGCTCTTGGTGTTGGGACAGGCACAGGTCACTCTATTTTCCCATCAGGAAGAAGAATTAACCACAGGCTCAGCCTGCCCCCCGGAACCAGAACAGGGCCTGAAGCCATCCTGCGCTTTTGCGGCCGGCTCCCAAAAAAGCGACTTGTAAAATGCAGCTTCAGGGCACTGCAATTCACAAACCTGCAGAGTTATAAATGATAACTCTCGTCCACAAATATATTGAGGGAAGGCAAAGAAGAGGATTTGAAATCAAGGCAGAATTGCAGGAAACAGATTTCAGGAGGTAGATTCGAATCGCATTTAAAGCACTTGAAAAGCGGAAAAACGTTGACAATGATGCCCTTGGCCAAAAAGGGCGTATGCCTTTTTTCCTGAATATATTCAGGAAAAAACGCATACGCCCTTTTTGGCCAACCAAGCAACCTGGAAAGGCAAATCAGCGCTACAAAGAAGTCTCGCTTCCCATCGGTCAAAAGGGACATGCTGAAAAAAGTGTCAAAACCAGAAATGCAGGACAGCCCATGGAGAAATGGGAGCCTTGCTACGCTGATGGGCGGGATGTAAATTGCCAACAGCCACTCTGGAGAAGTGTACGGTGTGTCCTGAAACATCGAAAAAACACAGCTTAGAACGCATAGGGCACTTACACTCATGGGCGTATAAATTGGGAAAACTAAAAATCAGCAACACACAGGCACCCCAAAGTTTAGGGCTGCTCTGTTGACAAGAACCTCCACTTCACCACACCTTAAATATCCCAGGAAAGAGAAAAATGGATAAAGAAGTGGTGGTCCTTATGTACAATGGAATATCACTCAGCCATGAAATCAATGTCATAAGGCTAGTAGCAGCATGATGAGTGGATTTAGGTACGACAATTCTAAGTGAAATAAGTCACACAGAAAAAGACACTTATCATAAGCTATCACTTATAGAGGGAATGTAAAAACCGCTACACTTGAACTGAATTACAAAACAGAACAGAGTCACACGTTTAGAAAACACACTATGGCTGCTTAACGGGAAAGGTGAGGTGGGGTGCTGCAGAAAACAAGGGTTTCAAATTAGCTCAGATACCGTTCCATAACCCCAATATGTAATAGAAAGACCTACTCCTTGCTCAGTGAACTGGACTCAACACCCCCTATTCTCGCACAAGAATATATCTGACTAGTAAGAATCTTAAAACCTATGTATTGATATCTCTCTGGATGTGAGTCAAGTGGGTGTAAAGCGGCATAAACACAGCCGTGAAAAGCAGCTAAACACCATTATAAAAATAAATTAATTTTAAAAACCCGTGAAACAAAGACAGTGAAAGAGAGAGAAATTCTTACAAAATTCGTTCAGGGGCTGTGATGCCACCTGGAATGACCATATCTAGACCCACAGCTGGATGAGACGTAAGGGTGGATACTCTCGGGGCTGAGAGATTTGGTGAGGTTGGGGGAGCAAACACAGAGCCTTTAAAGTACTACTGCCTGTTACCCATCGCATGGGTCCCAAATCTCCAGGTTCAAGGGCATCTTCCTACATCGAAAACATGCATGAGAAACCCAGAAGGTGGTAGACCGTGTGACCGGGAAAGGTTTCTAAAACGCACCTCATTTCTCATCTCCTTGTGCTCGGGTTCGCCATTCCAGCCGCTTTACTAGCAATCTCCCTCCTTGGAGAATCAGGACCTTTAACCTCCTGTTCCGTACAGCTTGCAATTTGTCCTGAGTATGAATGGGAAGAAGGGGAGCCAATGAGAGACTAGCTCTAGGTGTTGGGACAGGCACAGGTCACTATTTTCCCATCAGGAAGAAGAATTAACCACAGGCTCAGCCTGCCGCCCGGAACCAGAATAGGGCCTGATGCCGTCCTGCGCTTTTGCGGCCAGCTCCCAAAAAAGCGAGTTGAAAAATGGAGCTCAGGGGAACTGCAATTAACAAACCTGCAGAGTTGTAAATGATAACTCTCGTTCACAAATATATTGAGGGAAGGCAACGAAGAGGATTTGAAAGCAAGGCAGAATTGCAGGAAACAGATTTCAGGAGGTAGATTCGAGTCGCCTTTAAAGCACATGAAAAACGGCAAAACGTCGACAATGATGCCCTTGGCCAAAAAGGGCGTATGCGTTTTTTCCTGAATATATTCAGGAAAAAACGCATACGCCCTTTTTGGCCAACCAAGCAACATGGAAAGGCAAATCAGCGCTACAAAGAAGTCTCGCTTCCCATCGGTCAAAAGGGCCATGCTGAAAAAAGTGTCAAAACCAGAAATGCAGGACAGGCCATGGAGAAATGGGAGCCTTGCTACGCTGATAGTCAGGATGTAAATTGCCAACAGCCACTCTGGAGAAGTGTACGGTGTGTCCTGAAACATCGAAAAAACACAGCTTAGAGCACATAGGGCACTTACACTCATGGGCGTATAAATTGGGAAAACTAAAAATCAGCAACACACAGGCACCCCAAAGTTTAGGGCTGCTCTGTTGACAAGAACCTCCACTTCATGACACCTTAAATATCCCAGGAAAGAGAAAAATGGATAAAGAAGTGGTGGTCCTTATGTACAATGGAATATCACTCAGCCATGAAATCAATGTCATAAGGCTAGTAGCAGCATGATGAGTGGATTTAGGTACGACAATTCTAAGTGAAATAAGTCACACAGAAAAAGACACTTATCATAAGCTATCACTTATAGAGGGAATATAAAAACCGCTACAATTGAACTGAATTACAAAACAAAACAGAGTCACACGTTTACAAAACACACTATGGCTGCTTAACGGGAAAGGTGAGGTGGGGTGATGCATAAAACAAGGGTTTCAAATTAGCTGAGATACCGTTCCATAAACCCAATATGTAATAGAAAGACCTACTCCTTGCTCAGTGAACTGGACTCAACACCCCCTATTCACCGCACAAGAATATATTTGATTAGTAAGAATCTTAAAACCTATGAATTTATATCTCTCTGAAAGTGAGTCAAGTGGGTGTAAAGCGGCATAAAAACAGCCGTGAAAAGCAGCTAAACCCCATTATAAGAATAAATTACTTTTAAAAACCCATGAAACCAAGACAGGGAAAGAGAGAGAAATTCTTACACAATTCGTTCGGGGGCTGTGATGCAACCTGGATTGACCATATCTAGACCCACAGCTGGATGAGACATAAGGGTGGACACTCTTGGGGCTGAGAGGTTTGGTGAGGATGGGTGAGCAAACGCAGACCCTTTAAAGTAATACTGCGTGCTACCCATCGCATGGGTCCCAAATCTCCAGGTTCAAGGGCATCTTCCTACATCGAAAACATGCATGAGAAACCCAGAAGATGGTACACCGTGTGATGGGGAAAGGTTTCTAAAACGCACCTCATTTCTCACCTCCTTGTGCTCGTGTTCGCCATTCCAGCCACTTTACTAGCAATCTCCCTACTTGAAGCATCAGCACCTTTAACCTCCTGTTCCGTACAGGTTGCAATTTGTCCTGAGGATGAACGGGAAGACGGGAAACCAATGAGAGACTAGCTCTTGGTGTTGGGACAGGCACAGGTCACTCTATTTTCCCATCAGGAAGAAGAATTAACCACAGGCTCAGCCTGCCCCCCGGAACCAGAACAGGGCCTGAAGCCATCCTGCGCTTTTGCGGCCGGCTCCCAAAAAAGCGACTTGTAAAATGGAGCTTCAGGGCACTGCAATTCACAAACCTGCAGAGTTATAAATGATAACTCTCGTCCACAAATATATTGAGGGAAGGCAAAGAAGAGGATTTGAAATCAAGGCAGAATTGCAGGAAACAGATTTCAGGAGGTAGATTCGAATCGCATTTAAAGCACTTGAAAAGCGGAAAAACGTTGACAATGATGCCCTTGGCCAAAAAGGGCGTATGCCTTTTTTCCTGAATATATTCAGGAAAAAACGCATACGCCCTTTTTGGCCAACCAAGCAACCTGGAAAGGCAAATCAGCGCTACAAAGAAGTCTCGCTTCCCATCGGTCAAAAGGGACATGCTGAAAAAAGTGTCAAAACCAGAAATGCAGGACAGGCCATGGAGAAATGGGAGCCTTGCTACACTGATGGGCGGGATGTAAATTGCCAACAGCCACTCTGGAGAAGTGTACGGTGTGTCCTGAAACATCTAAAAAACACAGCTTAGAGAGCATAGGGCACTTCTACGCATGGGGGGATAAAGTGGGAAAATTGAAAATCAGCAAGACACAAGCACCCGAAAGTTTAGGGCTGCTCTGTTGACAAGGACCTCCACTTCATTCCACCTTAAATATCCCAGGAAAGCGAAAAATGGATAAAAAAGTTGTGGTCCTTATGTACAATGGACTATCACTCAGCCATGAAATCAATGTCATAAGGCTAGTAGCAGCATGATGAGTGGATTTAGGTAAGACGATTCTAAGTGAAATAAGTCACACAGAAAAGGACACTTCTCATAAGGTGTCACTTATAGAGGGAATGTAAAAACCGTTACACTTGAACTGAATTACAAAACAGAACAGAGTCACACATGCAGAAAACACACTATGGCTGCTTAACGGGAAAGGTGAGGTGGGGTGATACATAAAACAAGAGTTTCAAATTAGCTCAGATACCGTTCCATAAACCCAATATGGAATAGACAAGACCTACTCCTTGCTCAGAGAACTGGACTCAACACGCCCGATTCACCGCACAAGAATATATCTGACTAGTAATAATCTTAAAACCTATGTATTGATATCTCTCTGTTAGTGTGTCAAGTGTGTGTAAGGCGGCATAAACACGGCCGTGAAAAGCAGCTAAACCCCATTATAAAAATAAATTACTTTTAAAAACCCATGAAACAAAGACAAGGAAAGAGAGAGAAATTCTTACACAATTCGTTCGGGGGCTGTGATGCAACCTGGATTGACCATATCTAGACCCACAGCTGGATGAGACATAAGGGTGGACACTCTTGGGGCTGAGAGGTTTGGTGAGGTTGGGTGAGCAAACGCAGACCCTTTAAAGTAATACTGCGTGCTACCCATCGCATGGGTCCCAAATCTCCAGGTTCAAGGGCATCTTCCTACATCGAAAACCTGCATGAGAAACCCAGAAGATTGTACACCGTGTGATGGGAAAAGGTTTCTAAAACGCACCGCATTTCTCATCTCCTTGTGCTCGGGTTCGCCATTCCAGCCACTTTACTATCAATCTCCCTACTTGGAGCATCAGCACCTTTAACCTCCTGTTCCGTACAGGTTGCAATTTGTCCTGAGGATGAACGGGAAGACGGGGAACCAATGAGAGACTAGCTCTTGGTGTTGGGACAGGCAAAGGTCACTCAATTTTCCCATCAGGAAGAAGAATTAACCACAGGCTCAGCCTGCCCCCCGGAACCAGAACAGGGCCTGAAGCCATCCTGCGCTTTTGCGGCCGACTCCCAAAAAAGCGACTTGTAAAATGGAGCTTCAGGGCACTGCAATTCACAAACCTGCAGAGTTATAAATGATAACTCTCGTCCACAAATATATTGAGGGAAGGCAAAGAAGAGGATTTGAAATCAAGGCAGAATTGCAGGAAACAGATTTCAGGAGGTAGATTTGAATCGCCTTTAAAGCACATGAAAAGCGGCAAAACGTTGACAATGATGCCCTTGGCCAAAAAGGGCGTATGCGTTTTTTCCTGAATATATTCAAGAAAAAACGCATACGCCCTTTTTGGCCAACCAAGCAACCTGGAAAGGCAAATCAGCGCTACAAAGAAGTCTCGCTTCCCATCGGTCAAAAGGGACATGCTGAAAAAGGTGTCAAAACCAGAAATGCAGGAGAGGGCATGGAGAAATGGGAGCCTTGCTACACTGATGGGCGGGATGTAAATTGCCAACAGCCACTCTGGAGAAGTGTACGGTGTGTCCTGAAACATCTAAAAAACACAGCTTAGAGAGCATAGGGCACTTCTACGCATGGGGGGATAAAGTGGGAAAATTGAAAATCAGCAAGACACAAGCACCCGAAAGTTTAGGGCTGCTCTGTTGACAAGGACCTCCACTTCATTCCACCTTAAATATCCCAGGAAAGCGAAAAATGGATAAAAAAGTTGTGGTCCTTATGTACAATGGAATATCACTCAGCCATGAAATCAATGTCATAAGGCTAGTAGCAGCATGATGAGTGGATTTAGGTAAGACGATTCTAAGTGAAATAAGTCACACAGAAAAGGACACTTCTCATAAGGTGTCACTTATAGAGGGAATGTAAAAACCGTTACACTTGAACTGAATTACAAAACAGAACAGAGTCACACATGCAGAAAACACACTATGGCTGCTTAACGGGAAAGGTGAGGTGGGGTGATACATAAAACAAGAGTTTCAAATTAGCTCAGATACCGTTCCATAAACCCAATATGGAATAGACAAGACCTACTCCTTGCTCAGAGAACTGGACTCAACACGCCCGATTCACCGCACAAGAATATATCTGACTAGTAATAATCTTAAAACCTATGTATTGATATCTCTCTGTTAGTGTGTCAAGTGGGTGTAAAGCGGCCTAAACTCAGCCGTGAAAAGCAGCTAAACCCCATTATAAAAATAAATTACTTTTAAAAACCCATGAAACAAAGACAGGGAAAGAGAGAGAAATTCTTACACAATTCGTTCGGGGGCTGTGATGCAACCTGGATTGACCATATCTAGACCCACAGCTGGATGAGACATAAGGGTGGACACTCTTGGGGCTGAGAGGTTTGGTGAGGTTGGGTGAGCAAACGCAGACCCTTTAAAGTAATACTGCGTGCTACCCATCGCATGGGTCCCAAATCTCCAGGTTCAAGGGCATCTTCCTACATCAAAAACATGCATGAGAACCCCAGAAGATGGTACACCGTGTGATGGGGAAAGGTTTCTAAAACGCACCTCATTTCTCACCTCCTTGTGCTCGTGTTCGCCATTCCAGCCACTTTACTAGCAATCTCCCTACTTGGAGCATCAGCACCTTTAACCTCCTGTTCCGTACAGGTTGCAATTTGTCCTGAGGATGAACGGGAAGACGGGAAACCAATGAGAGACTAGCTCTTGGTGTTGGGACAGGCACAGGTCACTCTATTTTCCCATCAGGAAGAAGAATTAACCACAGGCTCAGCCGGCCCCCCGGAACCAGAACAGGGCCTGAAGCCATCCTGCGCTTTTGCGGCCGGCTCCCAAAAAAGCGACTTGTAAAATGGAGCTTCAGGGCACTGCAATTCACAAACCTGCAGAGTTATAAATGATAACTCTCGTCCACAAATATATTGAGGGAAGGCAAAGAAGAGGATTTGAAATCAAGGCAGAATTGCAGGAAACAGATTTCAGGAGGTAGATTCGAATCGCATTTAAAGCACTTGAAAAGCGGAAAAACGTTGACAATGATGCCCTTGGCCAAAAAGGGCGTATGCCTTTTTTCCTGAATATATTCAGGAAAAAACGCATACGCCCTTTTTGGCCAACCAAGCAACCTGGAAAGGCAAATCAGCGCTACAAAGAAGTCTCGCTTCCCATCGGTCAAAAGGGACATGCTGAAAAAAGTGTCAAAACCAGAAATGCAGGACAGGCCATGGAGAAATGGGAGCCTTGCTACACTGATGGGCGGGATGTAAATTGCCAACAGCCACTCTGGAGAAGTGTACGGTGTGTCCTGAAACATCTAAAAAACACAGGTTAGAGAGCATAGGGCACTTCTACGCATGGGGGGATAAAGTGGGAAAATTGAAAATCAGCAAGACACAAGCACCCGAAAGTTTAGGGCTGCTCTGTTGAGAAGGACCTCCACTTCATTCCACCTTAAATATCCCAGGAAAGCGAAAAATGGATAAAAAAGTTGTGGTCCTTATGTACAATGGACTATCACTCAGCCATGAAATCAATGTCATAAGGCTAGTAGCAGCATGATGAGTGGATTTAGGTAAGACGATTCTAAGTGAAATAAGTCACACAGAAAAGGACACTTCTCATAAGGTGTCACTTATAGAGGGAATGTAAAAACCGTTACACTTGAACTGAATTACAAAACAGAACAGAGTCACACATGCAGAAAACACACTATGGCTGCTTAACGGGAAAGGTGAGGTGGGGTGATACATAAAACAAGAGTTTCAAATTAGCTCAGATACCGTTCCATAAACCCAATATGGAATAGACAAGACCTACTCCTTGCTCAGAGAACTGGACTCAACACGCCCGATTCACCGCACAAGAATATATCTGACTAGTAATAATCTTAAAACCTATGTATTGATATCTCTCTGTTAGTGTGTCAAGTGTGTGTAAGGCGGCATAAACACGGCCGTGAAAAGCAGCTAAACCCCATTATAAAAATAAATTACTTTTAAAAACCCATGAAACAAAGACAAGGAAAGAGAGAGAAATTCTTACACAATTCGTTCGGGGGCTGTGATGCAACCTGGATTGACCATATCTAGACCCACAGCTGGATGAGACATAAGGGTGGACACTCTTGGGGCTGAGAGGTTTGGTGAGGTTGGGTGAGCAAACGCAGACCCTTTAAAGTAATACTGCGTGCTACCCATCGCATGGGTCCCAAATCTCCAGGTTCAAGGGCATCTTCCTACATCGAAAACCTGCATGAGAAACCCAGAAGATGGTACACCGTGTGATGGGGAAAGGTTTCTAAAACGCACCGCATTTCTCATCTCCTTGTGCTCGGGTTCGCCATTCCAGCCACTTTACTAGCAATCTCCCTACTTGGAGCATCAGCACCTTTAACCTCCTGTTCCGTACAGGTTGCAATTTGTCCTGAGGATGAACGGGAAGACGGGGAACCAATGAGAGACTAGCTCTTGGTGTTGGGACAGGCACAGGTCACTCTATTTTCCCATCAGGAAGAAGAATTAACCACAGGCTCAGCCGGCCCCCCGGAACCAGAACAGGGCCTGAAGCCATCCTGCGCTTTTGCGGCCGGCTCCCAAAAAAGCGACTTGTAAAATGGAGCTTCAGGGCACTGCAATTCACAAACCTGCAGAGTTATAAATGATAACTCTCGTCCACAAATATATTGAGAGAAGGCAAAGAAGAGGATTTGAAATCAAGGCAGAATTGCAGGAAACAGATTTCAGGAGGTAGATTCGAATCGCATTTAAAGCACTTGAAAAGCGGAAAAACGTTGACAATGATGCCCTTGGCCAAAAAGGGCGTATGCCTTTTTTCCTGAATATATTCAGGAAAAAACGCATACGCCCTTTTTGGCCAACCAAGCAACCTGGAAAGGCAAATCAGCGCTACAAAGAAGTCTCGCTTCCCATCGGTCAAAAGGGACATGCTGAAAAAAGTGTCAAAACCAGAAATGCAGGACAGGCCATGGAGAAATGGGAGCCTTGCTACACTGATGGGCGGGATGTAAATTGCCAACAGCCACTCTGGAGAAGTGTACGGTGTGTCCTGAAACATCTAAAAAACACAGCTTAGAGAGCATAGGGCACTTCTACGCATGGGGGGATAAAGTGGGAAAATTGAAAATCAGCAAGACACAAGCACCCCAAAGTTTAGGGCTGCTCTGTTGACAAGACCTCCACTTCATTCCACCTTAAATATCCCAGGAAAGCGAAAAATGGATAAAAAAGTTGTGGTCCTTATGTACAATGGAATATCACTCAGCCATGAAATCAATGTCATAAGGCTAGTAGCAGCATGATGAGTGGATTTAGGTAAGACGATTCTAAGTGAAATAAGTCACACAGAAAAGGACACTTCTCATAAGGTGTCACTTATAGAGGGAATGTAAAAACCGTTACACTTGAACTGAATTACAAAACAGAACAGAGTCACACATGCAGAAAACACACTATGGCTGCTTAACGGGAAAGGTGAGGTGGGGTGATACATAAAACAAGAGTTTCAAATTAGCTCAGATACCGTTCCATAAACCCAATATGGAATAGACAAGACCTACTCCTTGCTCAGAGAACTGGACTCAACACGCCCGATTCACCGCACAAGAATATATCTGACTAGTAATAATCTTAAAACCTATGTATTGATATCTCTCTGTTAGTGTGTCAAGTGTGTGTAAGGCGGCATAAACACGACCGTGAAAAGCAGCTAAACCCCATTATAAAAATAAATTACTTTTAAAAACCCATGAAACAAAGACAGGGAAAGAGAGAGAAATTCTTACACAATTCGTTCGGGGGCTGTGATGCAACCTGGATTGACCATATCTAGACCCACAGCTGGATGAGACATAAGGGTGGACACTCTTGGGGCTGAGAGGTTTGGTGAGGTTGGGTGAGCAAACGCAGACCCTTTAAAGTAATACTGCGTGCTACCCATCGCATGGGTCCCAAATCTCCAGGTTCAAGGGCATCTTCCTACATCGAAAACATGCATGAGAAACCCAGAAGATGATACACCGTGTGATGGGGAAAGGTTTCTAAAACGCACCGCATTTCTCATCTCCTTGTGCTCGGGTTCGCCATTCCAGCCACTTTACTAGCAATCTCCCTACTTGGAGCATCAGCACCTTTAACCTCCTGTTCCGTACAGGTTGCAATTTGTCCTGAGGATGAACGGGAAGACGGGGAACCAATGAGAGACTAGCTCTTGGTGTTGGGACAGGCACAGGTCACTCAATTTTCCCATCAGGAAGAAGAATTAACCACAGGCTCAGCCTGCCCCCCGGAACCAGAACAGGGCCTGAAGCCATCCTGCGCTTTTGCGGCCGACTCCCAAAAAAGCGACTTGTAAAATGCAGCTTCAGGGCACTGCAATTCACAAACCTGCAGAGTTATAAATGATAACTCTCGTCCACAAATATATTGAGGGAAGGCAAAGAAGAGGATTTGAAATCAAGGCAGAATTGCAGGAAACAGATTTCAGGAGGTAGATTCGAATCGCCTTTAAAGCACATGAAAAGCGGCAAAACGTTGACAATGGTGCCCTTGGCCAAAAAGGGCGTATGCGTTTTTTCCTGAATATATTCAGGAAAAAACGCATACGCCCTTTTTGGCCAACCAAGCAACCTGGAAAGGCAAATCAGCGCTACAAAGAAGTCTCGCTTCCCATCGGTCAAAAGGGCCATGCTGAAAAAAGTGTCAAAACCAGAAATGCAGGACAGGCCATGGAGAAATGGGAGCCTTGCTACACTGATGGGCGGGATGTAAATTGCAAACAGCCACTCTGGAGAAGTGTACGGTGTGTCCTGAAACATCTAAAAAACACAGCTTAGAGAGCATAGGGCACTTCTACGCATGGGGGGATAAAGTGGGAAAATTGAAAATCAGCAAGACACAAGCACCCCAAAGTTTAGGGCTGCTCTGTTGACAAGACCTCCACTTCATTCCACCTTAAATATCCCAGGAAAGCGAAAAATGGATAAAAAAGTTGTGGTCCTTATGTACAATGGAATATCACTCAGCCATGAAATCAATGTCATAAGGCTAGTAGCAGCATGATGAGTGGATTTAGGTAAGACGATTCTAAGCGAAATAAGTCACACAGAAAAGGACACTTCTCATAAGGTGTCACTTATAGAGGGAATGTAAAAACCGTTACACTTGAACTGAATTACAAAACAGAACAGAGTCACACATGCAGAAAACACACTATGGCTGCTTAACGGGAAAGGTGAGGTGGGGTGATACATAAAACAAGAGTTTCAAATTAGCTCAGATACCGTTCCATAAACCCAATATGGAATAGACAAGACCTACTCCTTGCTCAGAGAACTGGACTCAACACGCCCGATTCACCGCACAAGAATATATCTGACTAGTAATAATCTTAAAACCTATGTATTGATATCTCTCTGTTAGTGTGTCAAGTGTGTGTAAGGCGGCATAAACACGGCCGTGAAAAGCAGCTAAACCCCATTATAAAAATAAATTACTTTTAAAAACCCATGAAACAAAGACAGGGAAAGAGAGAGAAATTCTTACACAATTCGTTCGGGGGCTGTGATGCAACCTGGATTGACCATATCTAGACCCACAGCTGGATGAGACATAAGGGTGGACACTCTTGGGGCTGAGAGGTTTGGTGAGGTTGGGTGAGCAAACGCAGACCCTTTAAAGTAATACTGCGTGCTACCCATCGCATGGGTCCCAAATCTCCAGGTTCAAGGGCATCTTCCTACATCGAAAACATGCATGAGAAACCCAGAAGATGGTACACCGTGTGATGGGGAAAGGTTTCTAAAACGCACCGCATTTCTCATCTCCTTGTGCTCGGGTTCGCCATTCCAGCCACTTTACTAGCAATCTCCCTACTTGGAGCATCAGCACCTTTAACCACCTGTTCCGTACAGGTTGCAATTTGTCCTGAGGATGAACGGGAAGACGGGGAACCAATGAGAGACTAGCTCTTGGTGTTGGGACAGGCACAGGTCACTCAATTTTCCCATCAGGAAGAAGAATTAACCACAGGCTCAGCCTGCCCCCCGGAACCAGAACAGGGCCTGAAGCCATCCTGCGCTTTTGCGGCCGACTCCCAAAAAAGCGACTTGTAAAATGGAGCTTCAGGGCACTGCAATTCACAAACCTGCAGAGTTATAAATGATAACTCTCGTCCACAAATATATTGAGGGAAGGCAAAGAAGAGGATTTGAAATCAAGGCAGAATTGCAGGAAACAGATTTCAGGAGGTAGATTCGAATCGCCTTTAAAGCACATGAAAAGCGGGAAAACGTTGACAATGATGCCCTTGGCCAAAAAGGGCGTATGCGTTTTTTCCTGAATATATTCAGGAAAAAACGCATACGCCCTTTTTGGCCAACCAAGCAACCTGGAAAGGCAAATCAGCGCTACAAAGAAGTCTCGCTTCCCATCGGTCAAAAGGGACATGCTGAAAAAGGTGTCAAAACCAGAAATGCAGGACAGGCCATGGATAAATGGGAGCCTTGCTACACTGATGGGCGGGATGTAAATTGCCAACAGCCACTCTGGAGAAGTGTACGGTGTGTCCTGAAACATCTAAAAAACACAGCTTAGAGAGCATAGGGCACTCCTACGCATGGGGGGATAAAGTGGGAAAATTGAAAATCAGCAAGACACAAGCACCCGAAAGTTTAGGGCTGCTCTGTTGACAAGGACCTCCACTTCATTCCACCTTAAATATCCCAGGAAAGCGAAAAATGGATAAAAAAGTTGTGGTCCTTATGTACAATGGACTATCACTCAGCCATGAAATCAATGTCATAAGGCTAGTAGCAGCATGATGAGTGGATTTAGGTAAGACGATTCTAAGTGAAATAAGTCACACAGAAAAGGACACTTCTCATAAGGTGTCACTTATAGAGGGAATGTAAAAACCGTTACACTTGAACTGAATTACAAAACAGAACAGAGTCACACATGCAGAAAACACACTATGGCTGCTTAACGGGAAAGGTGAGGTGGGGTGATACATAAAACAAGAGTTTCAAATTAGCTCAGATACCGTTCCATAAACCCAATATGGAATAGACAAGACCTACTCCTTGCTCAGAGAACTGGACTCAACACGCCCGATTCACCGCACAAGAATATATCTGACTAGTAATAATCTTAAAACCTATGTATTGATATCTCTCTGTTAGTGTGTCAAGTGTGTGTAAGGCGGCATAAACACGGCCGTGAAAAGCAGCTAAACCCCATTATAAAAATAAATTACTTTTAAAAACCCATGAAACAAAGACAAGGAAAGAGAGAGAAATTCTTACACAATTCGTTCGGGGGCTGTGATGCAACCTGGATTGACCATATCTAGACCCACAGCTGGATGAGACATAAGGGTGGACACTCTTGGGGCTGAGAGGTTTGGTGAGGTTGGGTGAGCAAACGCAGACCCTTTAAAGTAATACTGCGTGCTACCCATCGCATGGGTCCCAAATCTCCAGGTTCAAGGGCATCTTCCTACATCGAAAACCTGCATGAGAAACCCAGAAGATGGTACACCGTGTGATGGGGAAAGGTTTCTAAAACGCACCGCATTTCTCATCTCCTTGTGCTCGGGTTCGCCATTCCAGCCACTTTACTAGCAATCTCCCTACTTGGAGCATCAGCACCTTTAACCTCCTGTTCCGTACAGGTTGCAATTTGTCCTGAGGATGAACGGGAAGACGGGGAACCAATGAGAGACTAGCTCTTGGTGTTGGGACAGGCACAGGTCACTCAATTTTCCCATCAGGAAGAAGAATTAACCACAGGCTCAGCCTGCCCCCCGGAACCAGAACAGGGCCTGAAGCCATCCTGCGCTTTTGCGGCCGACTCCCAAAAAAGCGACTTGTAAAATGGAGCTTCAGGGCACTGCAATTCACAAACCTGCAGAGTTATAAATGATAACTCTCGTCCACAAATATATTGAGGGAAGGCAAAGAAGAGGATTTGAAATCAAGGCAGAATTGCAGGAAACAGATTTCAGGAGGTAGATTTGAATCGCCTTTAAAGCACATGAAAAGCGGCAAAACGTTGACAATGATGCCCTTTTTGGCCAACCAAGCAACCTGGAAAGGCAAATCAGCGCTACAAAGAAGTCTCGCTTCCCATCGGTCAAAAGGGACATGCTGAAAAAGGTGTCAAAACCAGAAATGCAGGAGAGGGCATGGAGAAATGGGAGCCTTGCTACACTGATGGGCGGGATGTAAATTGCCAACAGCCACTCTGGAGAAGTGTACGGTGTGTCCTGAAACATCTAAAAAACACAGCTTAGAGAGCATAGGGCACTTCTACGCATGGGGGGATAAAGTGGGAAAATTGAAAATCAGCAAGACACAAGCACCCGAAAGTTTAGGGCTGCTCTGTTGACAAGGACCTCCACTTCATTCCACCTTAAATATCCCAGGAAAGCGAAAAATGGATAAAAAAGTTGTGGTCCTTATGTACAATGGACTATCACTCAGCCATGAAATCAATGTCATAAGGCTAGTAGCAGCATGATGAGTGGATTTAGGTAAGACGATTCTAAGTGAAATAAGTCACACAGAAAAGGACACTTCTCATAAGGTGTCACTTATAGAGGGAATGTAAAAACCGTTACACTTGAACTGAATTACAAAACAGAACAGAGTCACACATGCAGAAAACACACTATGGCTGCTTAACGGGAAAGGTGAGGTGGGGTGATACATAAAACAAGAGTTTCAAATTAGCTCAGATACCGTTCCATAAACCCAATATGTAATAGACAAGTCCTACTCCTTGCTCAGAGAACTGGACTCAACACGCCCGATTCACCGCACAAGAATATATCTGACTACTAATAATCTTAAAACCTATGTATTGATATCTCTCTGTTAGTGTGTCAAGTGTGTGTAAGGCGGCATAAACACGGCCGTGAAAAGCAGCTAAACCCCATTATAAAAATAAATTACTTTTAAAAACCCATGAAACAAAGACAGGGAAAGAGAGAGAAATTCTTACACAATTCGTTCGGGGGCTGTGATGCAACCTGCATTGACCATATCTAGACCCACAGCTGGATGAGACATAAGGGTGGACACTCTTGGGGCTGAGAGGTTTGGTGAGGTTGGGTGAGCAAACGCAGACCCTTTAAAGTAATACTGCGTGCTACCCATCGCATGGGTCCCAAATCTCCAGGTTCAAGGGCATCTTCCTACATCGAAAACATGCATGAGAAACCCAGAAGATGGTACACCGTGTGATGGGGAAAGGTTTCTAAAACGCACCGCATTTCTCATCTCCTTGTGCTCGGGTTCGCCATTCCAGCCACTTTACTAGCAATCTCCCTACTTGGAGCATCAGCACCTTTAACCTCCTGTTCCGTACAGGTTGCAATTTGTCCTGAGGATGAACGGGAAGACGGGGAACCAATGAGAGACTAGCTCTTGGTGTTGGGACAGGCACAGGTCACTCAATTTTCCCATCAGGAAGAAGAATTAACCACAGGCTCAGCCTGCCCCCCGGAACCAGAACAGGGCCTGAAGCCATCCTGCGCTTTTGCGGCCGACTCCCAAAAAAGCGACTTGTAAAATGCAGCTTCAGGGCACTGCAATTCACAAACCTGCAGAGTTATAAATGATAACTCTCGTCCACAAATATATTGAGGGAAGGCAAAGAAGAGGATTTGAAATCAAGGCAGAATTGCAGGAAACAGATTTCAGGAGGTAGATTCGAATCGCCTTTAAAGCACATGAAAAGCGGCAAAACGTTGACAATGGTGCCCTTGGCCAAAAAGGGCGTATGCGTTTTTTCCTGAATATATTCAGGAAAAAACGCATACGCCCTTTTTGGCCAACCAAGCAACCTGGAAAGGCAAATCAGCGCTACAAAGAAGTCTCGCTTCCCATCGGTCAAAAGGGTCATGCTGAAAAAAGTGTCAAAACCAGAAATGCAGGACAGGCCATGGAGAAATGGGAGCCTTGCTACACTGATGGGCGGGATGTAAATTGCAAACAGCCACTCTGGAGAAGTGTACGGTGTGTCCTGAAACATCTGAAAAACACAGCTTAGAGAGCATAGGGCACTTCTACGCATGGGGGGATAAAGTGGGAAAATTGAAAATCAGCAAGACACAAGCACCCCAAAGTTTAGGGCTGCTCTGTTGACAAGACCTCCACTTCATTCCACCTTAAATATCCCAGGAAAGCGAAAAATGGATAAAAAAGTTGTGGTCCTTATGTACAATGGAATATCACTCAGCCATGAAATCAATGTCATAAGGCTAGTAGCAGCATGATGAGTGGATTTAGGTAAGACGATTCTAAGTGAAATAAGTCACACAGAAAAGGACACTTCTCATAAGGTGTCACTTATAGAGGGAATGTAAAAACCGTTACACTTGAACTGAATTACAAAACAGAACAGAGTCACACATGCAGAAAACACACTATGGCTGCTTAACGGGAAAGGTGAGGTGGGGTGATACATAAAACAAGAGTTTCAAATTAGCTCAGATACCGTTCCATAAACCCAATATGGAATAGACAAGACCTACTCCTTGCTCAGAGAACTGGACTCAACACGCCCGATTCACCGCACAAGAATATATCTGACTAGTAATAATCTTAAAACCTATGTATTGATATCTCTCTGTTAGTGTGTCAAGTGTGTGTAAGGCGGCATAAACACGACCGTGAAAAGCAGCTAAACCCCATTATAAAAATAAATTACTTTTAAAAACCCATGAAACAAAGACAGGGAAAGAGAGAGAAATTGTTACACAATTCGTTCGGGGGCTGTGATGCAACCTGGATTGACCATATCTAGACCCACAGCTGGATGAGACATAAGGGTGGACACTCTTGGGGCTGAGAGGTTTGGTGAGGTTGGGTGAGCAAACGCAGACCCTTTAAAGTAATACTGCGTGCTACCCATCGCATGGGTCCCAAATCTCCAGGTTCAAGGGCATCTTCCTACATCGAAAACATGCATGAGAAACCCAGAAGATGGTACACCGTGTGATGGGGAAAGGTTTCTAAAACGCACCGCATTTCTCATCTCCTTGTGCTCGGGTTCGCCATTCCAGCCACTTTACTAGCAATCTCCCTACTTGGAGCATCAGCACCTTTAACCTCCTGTTCCGTACAGGTTGCAATTTGTCCTGAGGATGAACGGGAAGACGGGGAACCAATGAGAGACTAGCTCTTGGTGTTGGGACAGGCACAGGTCACTCAATTTTCCCATCAGGAAGAAGAATTAACCACAAGCTCAGCCTGCCCCCCGGAACCAGAACAGGGCCTGAAGCCATCCTGCGCTTTTGCGGCCGACTCCCAAAAAAGCGACTTGTAAAATGCAGCTTCAGGGCACTGCAATTCACAAACCTGCAGAGTTATAAATGATAACTCTCGTCCACAAATATATTGAGGGAAGGCAAAGAAGAGGATTTGAAATCAAGGCAGAATTGCAGGAAACAGATTTCAGGAGGTAGATTCGAATCGCCTTTAAAGCACATGAAAAGCGGCAAAACGTTGACAATGGTGCCCTTGGCCAAAAAGGGCGTATGCGTTTTTTCCTGAATATATTCAGGAAAAAACGCATACGCCCTTTTTGGCCAACCAAGCAACCTGGAAAGGCAAATCAGCGCTACAAAGAAGTCTCGCTTCCCATCGGTCAAAAGGGCCATGCTGAAAAAAGTGTCAAAACCAGAAATGCAGGACAGGCCATGGAGAAATGGGAGCCTTGCTACACTGATGGGCGGGATGTAAATTGCAAACAGCCACTCTGGAGAAGTGTACGTTGTGTCCTGAAACATCTAAAAAACACAGCTTAGAGAGCATAGGGCACTTCTACGCATGGGGGGAAAAAGTGGGAAAATTGAAAATCAGCAAGACACAAGCACCCCAAAGTTTAGGGCTGCTCTGTTGACAAGACCTCCACTTCATTCCACCTTAAATATCCCAGGAAAGCGAAAAATGGATAAAAAAGTTGTGGTCCATATGTACAATGGAATATCACTCAGCCATGAAAACAATGTCATAAGGCTAGTAGCAGCATGATGAGTGGATTTAGGTAAGACGATTCTAAGCGAAATAAGTCACACAGAAAAGGACACTTCTCATAAGGTGTCACTTATAGAGGGAATGTAAAAACCGTTACACTTGAACTGAATTACAAAACAGAACAGAGTCACACATGCACAAAACACACTATGGCTGCTTAACGGGAAAGGTGAGGTGGGGTGATACATAAAACAAGAGTTTCAAATTAGCTCAGATACCGTTCCATAAACCCAATATGGAATAGACAAGACCTACTCCTTGCTCAGAGAACTGGACTCAACACGCCCGATTCACCGCACAAGAATATATCTGACTAGTAATAATCTTAAAACCTATGTATTGATATCTCTCTGTTAGTGTGTCAAGTGTGTGTAAGGCGGCATAAACACGGCCGTGAAAAGCAGCTAAACCCCATTATAAAAATAAATTACTTTTAAAAACCCATGAAACAAAGACAGGGAAAGAGAGAGAAATTCTTACACAATTCGTTCGGGGGCTGTGATGCAACCTGCATTGACCATATCTAGACCCACAGCTGGATGAGACATAAGGGTGGACACTCTTGGGGCTGAGAGGTTTGGTGAGGTTGGGTGAGCAAACGCAGACCCTTTAAAGTAATACTGCGTGCTACCCATCGCATGGGTCCCAAATCTCCAGGTTCAAGGGCATCTTCCTACATCGAAAACATGCATGAGAAACCCAGAAGATGGTACACCGTGTGATGGGGAAAGGTTTCTAAAACGCACCGCATTTCTCATCTCCTTGTGCTCGGGTTCGCCATTCCAGCCACTTTACTAGCAATCTCCCTACTTGGAGCATCAGCACCTTTAACCTCCTGTTCCGTACAGGTTGCAATTTGTCCTGAGGATGAACGGGAAGACGGGGAACCAATGAGAGACTAGCTCTTGGTGTTGGGACAGGCACAGGTCACTCAATTTTCCCATCAGGAAGAAGAATTAACCACAGGCTCAGCCTGCCCCCCGGAACCAGAACAGGGCCTGAAGCCATCCTGCGCTTTTGCGGCCGACTCCCAAAAAAGCGACTTGTAAAATGCAGCTTCAGGGCACTGCAATTCACAAACCTGCAGAGTTATAAATGATAACTCTCGTCCACAAATATATTGAGGGAAGGCAAAGAAGAGGATTTGAAATCAAGGCAGAATTGCAGGAAACAGATTTCAGGAGGTAGATTCGAATCGCCTTTAAAGCACATGAAAAGCGGCAAAACGTTGACAATGGTGCCCTTGGCCAAAAAGGGCGTATGCGTTTTTTCCTGAATATATTCAGGAAAAAACGCATACGCCCTTTTTGGCCAACCAAGCAACCTGGAAAGGCAAATCAGCGCTACAAAGAAGTCTCGCTTCCCATCGGTCAAAAGGGTCATGCTGAAAAAAGTGTCAAAACCAGAAATGCAGGACAGGCCATGGAGAAATGGGAGCCTTGCTACACTGATGGGCGGGATGTAAATTGCAAACAGCCACTCTGGAGAAGTGTACGGTGTGTCCTGAAACATCTGAAAAACACAGCTTAGAGAGCATAGGGCACTTCTACGCATGGGGGGATAAAGTGGGAAAATTGAAAATCAGCAAGACACAAGCACCCCAAAGTTTAGGGCTGCTCTGTTGACAAGACCTCCACTTCATTCCACCTTAAATATCCCAGGAAAGCGAAAAATGGATAAAAAAGTTGTGGTCCTTATGTACAATGGAATATCACTCAGCCATGAAATCAATGTCATAAGGCTAGTAGCAGCATGATGAGTGGATTTAGGTAAGACGATTCTAAGTGAAATAAGTCACACAGAAAAGGACACTTCTCATAAGGTGTCACTTATAGAGGGAATGTAAAAACCGTTACACTTGAACTGAATTACAAAACAGAACAGAGTCACACATGCAGAAAACACACTATGGCTGCTTAACGGGAAAGGTGAGGTGGGGTGATACATAAAACAAGAGTTTCAAATTAGCTCAGATACCGTTCCATAAACCCAATATGGAATAGACAAGACCTACTCCTTGCTCAGAGAACTGGACTCAACACGCCCGATTCACCGCACAAGAATATATCTGACTAGTAATAATCTTAAAACCTATGTATTGATATCTCTCTGTTAGTGTGTCAAGTGTGTGTAAGGCGGCATAAACACGACCGTGAAAAGCAGCTAAACCCCATTATAAAAATAAATTACTTTTAAAAACCCATGAAACAAAGACAGGGAAAGAGAGAGAAATTGTTACACAATTCGTTCGGGGGCTGTGATGCAACCTGGATTGACCATATCTAGACCCACAGCTGGATGAGACATAAGGGTGGACACTCTTGGGGCTGAGAGGTTTGGTGAGGTTGGGTGAGCAAACGCAGACCCTTTAAAGTAATACTGCGTGCTACCCATCGCATGGGTCCCAAATCTCCAGGTTCAAGGGCATCTTCCTACATCGAAAACATGCATGAGAAACCCAGAAGATGGTACACCGTGTGATGGGGAAAGGTTTCTAAAACGCACCGCATTTCTCATCTCCTTGTGCTCGGGTTCGCCATTCCAGCCACTTTACTAGCAATCTCCCTACTTGGAGCATCAGCACCTTTAACCTCCTGTTCCGTACAGGTTGCAATTTGTCCTGAGGATGAACGGGAAGACGGGGAACCAATGAGAGACTAGCTCTTGGTGTTGGGACAGGCACAGGTCACTCAATTTTCCCATCAGGAAGAAGAATTAACCACAAGCTCAGCCTGCCCCCCGGAACCAGAACAGGGCCTGAAGCCATCCTGCGCTTTTGCGGCCGACTCCCAAAAAAGCGACTTGTAAAATGCAGCTTCAGGGCACTGCAATTCACAAACCTGCAGAGTTATAAATGATAACTCTCGTCCACAAATATATTGAGGGAAGGCAAAGAAGAGGATTTGAAATCAAGGCAGAATTGCAGGAAACAGATTTCAGGAGGTAGATTCGAATCGCCTTTAAAGCACATGAAAAGCGGCAAAACGTTGACAATGGTGCCCTTGGCCAAAAAGGGCGTATGCGTTTTTTCCTGAATATATTCAGGAAAAAACGCATACGCCCTTTTTGGCCAACCAAGCAACCTGGAAAGGCAAATCAGCGCTACAAAGAAGTCTCGCTTCCCATCGGTCAAAAGGGCCATGCTGAAAAAAGTGTCAAAACCAGAAATGCAGGACAGGCCATGGAGAAATGGGAGCCTTGCTACACTGATGGGCGGGATGTAAATTGCAAACAGCCACTCTGGAGAAGTGTACGTTGTGTCCTGAAACATCTAAAAAACACAGCTTAGAGAGCATAGGGCACTTCTACGCATGGGGGGAAAAAGTGGGAAAATTGAAAATCAGCAAGACACAAGCACCCCAAAGTTTAGGGCTGCTCTGTTGACAAGACCTCCACTTCATTCCACCTTAAATATCCCAGGAAAGCGAAAAATGGATAAAAAAGTTGTGGTCCATATGTACAATGGAATATCACTCAGCCATGAAAACAATGTCATAAGGCTAGTAGCAGCATGATGAGTGGATTTAGGTAAGACGATTCTAAGCGAAATAAGTCACACAGAAAAGGACACTTCTCATAAGGTGTCACTTATAGAGGGAATGTAAAAACCGTTACACTTGAACTGAATTACAAAACAGAACAGAGTCACACATGCACAAAACACACTATGGCTGCTTAACGGGAAAGGTGAGGTGGGGTGATACATAAAACAAGAGTTTCAAATTAGCTCAGATACCGTTCCATAAACCCAATATGGAATAGACAAGACCTACTCCTTGCTCAGAGAACTGGACTCAACACGCCCGATTCACCGCACAAGAATATATCTGACTAGTAATAATCTTAAAACCTATGTATTGATATCTCTCTGTTAGTGTGTCAAGTGTGTGTAAGGCGGCATAAACACGGCCGTGAAAAGCAGCTAAACCCCATTATAAAAATAAATTACTTTTAAAAACCCATGAAACAAAGACAGGGAAAGAGAGAGAAATTCTTACACAATTCGTTCGGGGGCTGTGATGCAACCTGGATTGACCATATCTAGACCCACAGCTGGATGAGACATAAGGGTGGACACTCTTGGGGCTGAGAGGTTTGGTGAGGTTGGGTGAGCAAACGCAGACCCTTTAAAGTAATACTGCGTGCTACCCATCGCATGGGTCCCAAATCTCCAGGTTCAAGGGCATCTTCCTACATCGAAAACATGCATGAGAAACCCAGAAGATGGTACACCGTGTGATGGGGAAAGGTTTCTAAAACGCACCGCATTTCTCATCTCCTTGTGCTCGGGTTCGCCATTCCAGCCACTTTACTAGCAATCTCCCTACTTGGAGCATCAGCACCTTTAACCTCCTGTTCCGTACAGGTTGCAATTTGTCCTGAGGATGAACGGGAAGACGGGGAACCAATGAGAGACTAGCTCTTGGTGTTGGGACAGGCACAGGTCACTCAATTTTCCCATCAGGAAGAAGAATTAACCACAGGCTCAGCCTGCCCCCCGGAACCAGAACAGGGCCTGAAGCCATCCTGCGCTTTTGCGGCCGACTCCCAAAAAAGCGACTTGTAAAATGCAGCTTCAGGGCACTGCAATTCACAAACCTGCAGAGTTATAAATGATAACTCTCGTCCACAAATATATTGAGGGAAGGCAAAGAAGAGGATTTGAAATCAAGGCAGAATTGCAGGAAACAGATTTCAGGAGGTAGATTCGAATCGCCTTTAAAGCACATGAAAAGCGGCAAAACGTTGACAATGGTGCCCTTGGCCAAAAAGGGCGTATGCGTTTTTTCCTGAATATATTCAGGAAAAAACGCATACGCCCTTTTTGGCCAACCAAGCAACCTGGAAAGGCAAATCAGCGCTACAAAGAAGTCTCGCTTCCCATCGGTCAAAAGGGCCATGCTGAAAAAAGTGTCAAAACCAGAAATGCAGGACAGGCCATGGAGAAATGGGAGCCTTGCTACACTGATGGGCGGGATGTAAATTGCAAACAGCCACTCTGGAGAAGTGTACGGTGTGTCCTGAAACATCTAAAAAACACAGCTTAGAGAGCATAGGGCACTTCTACGCATGGGGGGATAAAGTGGGAAAATTGAAAATCAGCAAGACACAAGCACCCCAAAGTTTAGGGCTGCTCTGTTGACAAGACCTCCACTTCATTCCACCTTAAATATCCCAGGAAAGCGAAAAATGGATAAAAAAGTTGTGGTCCTTATGTACAATGGAATATCACTCAGCCATGAAATCAATGTCATAAGGCTAGTAGCAGCATGATGAGTGGATTTAGGTAAGACGATTCTAAGCGAAATAAGTCACACAGAAAAGGACACTTCTCATAAGGTGTCACTTATAGAGGGAATGTAAAAACCGTTACACTTGAACTGAATTACAAAACAGAACAGAGTCACACATGCAGAAAACACACTATGGCTGCTTAACGGGAAAGGTGAGGTGGGGTGATACATAAAACAAGAGTTTCAAATTAGCTCAGATACCGTTCCATAAACCCAATATGGAATAGACAAGACCTACTCCTTGCTCAGAGAACTGGACTCAACACGCCCGATTCACCGCACAAGAATATATCTGACTAGTAATAATCTTAAAACCTATGTATTGATATCTCTCTGTTAGTGTGTCAAGTGTGTGTAAGGCGGCATAAACACGGCCGTGAAAAGCAGCTAAACCCCATTATAAAAATAAATTACTTTTAAAAACCCATGAAACAAAGACAGGGAAAGAGAGAGAAATTCTTACACAATTCGTTCGGGGGCTGTGATGCAACCTGGATTGACCATATCTAGACCCACAGCTGGATGAGACATAAGGGTGGACACTCTTGGGGCTGAGAGGTTTGGTGAGGTTGGGTGAGCAAACGCAGACCCTTTAAAGTAATACTGCGTGCTACCCATCGCATGGGTCCCAAATCTCCAGGTTCAAGGGCATCTTCCTACATCGAAAACATGCATGAGAAACCCAGAAGATGGTACACCGTGTGATGGGGAAAGGTTTCTAAAACGCACCGCATTTCTCATCTCCTTGTGCTCGGGTTCGCCATTCCAGCCACTTTACTAGCAATCTCCCTACTTGGAGCATCAGCACCTTTAACCACCTGTTCCGTACAGGTTGCAATTTGTCCTGAGGATGAACGGGAAGACGGGGAACCAATGAGAGACTAGCTCTTGGTGTTGGGACAGGCACAGGTCACTCAATTTTCCCATCAGGAAGAAGAATTAACCACAGGCTCAGCCTGCCCCCCGGAACCAGAACAGGGCCTGAAGCCATCCTGCGCTTTTGCGGCCGACTCCCAAAAAAGCGACTTGTAAAATGCAGCTTCAGGGCACTGCAATTCACAAACCTGCAGAGTTATAAATGATAACTCTCGTCCACAAATATATTGAGGGAAGGCAAAGAAGAGGATTTGAAATCAAGGCAGAATTGCAGGAAACAGATTTCAGGAGGTAGATTCGAATCGCCTTTAAAGCACATGAAAAGCGGGAAAACGTTGACAATGATGCCCTTGGCCAAAAAGGGCGTATGCGTTTTTTCCTGAATATATTCAGGAAAAAACGCATACGCCCTTTTTGGCCAACCAAGCAACCTGGAAAGGCAAATCAGCGCTACAAAGAAGTCTCGCTTCCCATCGATCAAAAGGGACATGCTGAAAAAGGTGTCAAAACCAGAAATGCAGGACAGGCCATGGATAAATGGGAGCCTTGCTACACTGATGGGCGGGATGTAAATTGCCAACAGCCACTCTGGAGAAGTGTACGGTGTGTCCTGAAACATCTAAAAAACACAGCTTAGAGAGCATAGGGCACTCCTACGCATGGGGGGATAAAGTGGGAAAATTGAAAATCAGCAAGACACAAGCACCCGAAAGTTTAGGGCTGCTCTGTTGACAAGGACCTCCACTTCATTCCACCTTAAATATCCCAGGAAAGCGAAAAATGGATAAAAAAGTTGTGGTCCTTATGTACAATGGACTATCACTCAGCCATGAAATCAATGTCATAAGGCTAGTAGCAGCATGATGAGTGGATTTAGGTAAGACGATTCTAAGTGAAATAAGTCACACAGAAAAGGACACTTCTCATAAGGTGTCACTTATAGAGGGAATGTAAAAACCGTTACACTTGAACTGAATTACAAAACAGAACAGAGTCACACATGCAGAAAACACACTATGGCTGCTTAACGGGAAAGGTGAGGTGGGGTGATACATAAAACAAGAGTTTCAAATTAGCTCAGATACCGTTCCATAAACCCAATATGTAATAGACAAGACCTACTCCTTGCTCAGAGAACTGGACTCAACACGCCCGATTCACCGCACAAGAATATATCTGACTAGTAATAATCTTAAAACCTATGTATTGATATCTCTCTGTTAGTGTGTCAAGTGGGTGTAAAGCGGCCTAAACACAGCCGTGAAAAGCAGCTAAACCCCATTATAAAAATAAATTACTTTTAAAAACACATGAAACAAAGACAGGGAAAGAGAGAGAAATTCTTACACAATTCGTTCAGGGGCTGTGATGCAACCTGCATTGACCATATCTAGACCCACAGCTGGATGAGACATAAGGGTGGACACTCTTGGGGCTGAGAGGTTTGGTGAGGTTGGGTGAGCAAACGCAGACCCTTTAAAGTAATACTGCGTGCTACCCATCACATGGGTCCCAAATCTCCAGGTTCAAGGGCATCTTCCTACATCGAAAACATGCATGAGAAACCCAGAAGATGGTACACCGTGTGATGGGGAAAGGTTTCTAAAACGCACCGCATTTCTCATCTCCTTGTGCTCGGGTTCGCCATTCCAGCCACTTTACTAGCAATCTCCCTACTTGGAGCATCAGCACCTTTAACCTCCTGTTCCGTACAGGTTGCAATTTGTCCTGAGGATGAACGGGAAAACGGGGAACCAATGAGAGACTAGCTCTTGGTGTTGGGACAGGCACAGGTCACTCAATTTTCCCATCAGGAAGAAGAATTAACCACAGGCTCAGCCTGCCCCCCGGAACCAGAACAGGGCCTGAAGCCATCCTGCGCTTTTGCGGCCGACTCCCAAAAAAGCGACTTGTAAAATGCAGCTTCAGGGCACTGCAATTCACAAACCTGCAGAGTTATAAATGATAACTCTCGTCCACAAATATATTGAGGGAAGGCAAAGAAGAGGATTTGAAATCAAGGCAGAATTGCAGGAAACAGATTTCAGGAGGTAGATTCGAATCGCCTTTAAAGCACATGAAAAGCGGCAAAACGTTGACAATGGTGCCCTTGGCCAAAAAGGGCGTATGCGTTTTTTCCTGAATATATTCAGGAAAAAACGCATACGCCCTTTTTGGCCAAACAAGCAACCTGGAAAGGCAAATCAGCGCTACAAAGAAGTCTCGCTTCCCATCGGTCAAAAGGGCCATGCTGAAAAAAGTGTCAAAACCAGAAATGCAGGACAGGCCATGGAGAAATGGGAGCCTTGCTACACTGATGGGCGGGATGTAAATTGCAAACAGCCACTCTGGAGAAGTGTACGGTGTGTCCTGAAACATCTGAAAAACACAGCTTAGAGAGCATAGGGCACTTCTACGCATGGGGGGATAAAGTGGGAAAATTGAAAATCAGCAAGACACAAGCACCCCAAAGTTTAGGGCTGCTCTGTTGACAAGACCTCCACTTCATTCCACCTTAAATATCCCAGGAAAGCGAAAAATGGATAAAAAAGTTGTGGTCCTTATGTACAATGGAATATCACTCAGCCATGAAATCAATGTCATAAGGCTAGTAGCAGCATGATGAGTGGATTTAGGTAAGACGATTCTAAGCGAAATAAGTCACACAGAAAAGGACACTTCTCATAAGGTGTCACTTATAGAGGGAATGTAAAAACCGTTACACTTGAACTGAATTACAAAACAGAACAGAGTCACACATGCACAAAACACACTATGGCTGCTTAACGGGAAAGGTGAGGTGGGGTGATACATAAAACAAGAGTTTCAAATTAGCTCAGATACCGTTCCATAAACCCAATATGGAATAGACAAGACCTACTCCTTGCTCAGAGAACTGGACTCAACACGCCCGATTCACCGCACAAGAATATATCTGACTAGTAATAATCTTAAAACCTATGTATTGATATCTCTCTGTTAGTGTGTCAAGTGTGTGTAAGGCGGCATAAACACGGCCGTGAAAAGCAGCTAAACCCCATTATAAAAATAAATTACTTTTAAAAACCCATGAAACAAAGACAGGGAAAGAGAGAGAAATTCTTACACAATTCGTTCGGGGGCTGTGATGCAACCTGGATTGACCATATCTAGACCCACAGCTGGATGAGACATAAGGGTGGACACTCTTGGGGCTGAGAGGTTTGGTGAGGTTGGGTGAGCAAACGCAGACCCTTTAAAGTAATACTGCGTGCTACCCATCGCATGGGTCCCAAATCTCCAGGTTCAAGGGCATCTTCCTACATCGAAAACATGCATGAGAAACCCAGAAGATGGTACACCGTGTGATGGGGAAAGGTTTCTAAAACGCACCGCATTTCTCATCTCCTTGTGCTCGGGTTCGCCATTCCAGCCACTTTACTAGCAATCTCCCTACTTGGAGCATCAGCACCTTTAACCTCCTGTTCCGTACAGGTTGCAATTTGTCCTGAGGATGAACGGGAAGACGGGGAACCAATGAGAGACTAGCTCTTGGTGTTGGGACAGGCACAGGTCACTCAATTTTCCCATCAGGAAGAAGAATTAACCACAGGCTCAGCCTGCCCCCCGGAACCAGAACAGGGCCTGAAGCCATCCTGCGCTTTTGCGGCCGACTCCCAAAAAAGCGACTTGTAAAATGCAGCTTCAGGGCACTGCAATTCACAAACCTGCAGAGTTATAAATGATAACTCTCGTCCACAAATATATTGAGGGAAGGCAAAGAAGAGGATTTGAAATCAAGGCAGAATTGCAGGAAACAGATTTCAGGAGGTAGATTCGAATCGCCTTTAAAGCACATGAAAAGCGGCAAAACGTTGACAATGGTGCCCTTGGCCAAAAAGGGCGTATGCGTTTTTTCCTGAATATATTCAGGAAAAAACGCATACGCCCTTTTTGGCCAACCAAGCAACCTGGAAAGGCAAATCAGCGCTACAAAGAAGTCTCGCTTCCCATCGGTCAAAAGGGCCATGCGGAAAAAAGTGTCAAAACCAGAAATGCAGGACAGGCCATGGAGAAATGGGAGCCTTGCTACACTGATGGGCGGGATGTAAATTGCAAACAGCCACTCTGGAGAAGTGTACGGTGTGTCCTGAAACATCTAAAAAACACAGCTTAGAGAGCATAGGGCACTTCTACGCATGGGGGGATAAAGTGGGAAAATTGAAAATCAGCAAGACACAAGCACCCCAAAGTTTAGGGCTGCTCTGTTGACAAGACCTCCACTTCATTCCACCTTAAATATCCCAGGAAAGCGAAAAATGGATAAAAAAGTTGTGGTCCTTATGTACAATGGAATATCACTCAGCCATGAAATCAATGTCATAAGGCTAGTAGCAGCATGATGAGTGGATTTAGGTAAGACGATTCTAAGCGAAATAAGTCACACAGAAAAGGACACTTCTCATAAGGTGTCACTTATAGAGGGAATGTAAAAACCGTTACACTTGAACTGAATTACAAAACAGAACAGAGTCACACATGCACAAAACACACTATGGCTGCTTAACGGGAAAGGTGAGGTGGGGTGATACATAAAACAAGAGTTTCAAATTAGCTCAGATACCGTTCCATAAACCCAATATGGAATAGACAAGACCTACTCCTTGCTCAGAGAACTGGACTCAACACGCCCGATTCACCGCACAAGAATATATCTGACTAGTAATAATCTTAAAACCTATGTATTGATATCTCTCTGTTAGTGTGTCAAGTGTGTGTAAGGCGGCATAAACACGGCCGTGAAAAGCAGCTAAACCCCATTATAAAAATAAATTACTTTTAAAAACCCATGAAACAAAGACAGGGAAAGAGAGAGAAATTCTTACACAATTCGTTCGGGGGCTGTGATGCAACCTGGATTGACCATATCTAGACCCACAGCTGGATGAGACATAAGGGTGGACACTCTTGGGGCTGAGAGGTTTGGTGAGGTTGGGTGAGCAAACGCAGACCCTTTAAAGTAATACTGCGTGCTACCCATCGCATGGGTCCCAAATCTCCAGGTTCAAGGGCATCTTCCTACATCGAAAACATGCATGAGAAACCCAGAAGATGGTACACCGTGTGATGGGGAAAGGTTTCTAAAACGCACCGCATTTCTCATCTCCTTGTGCTCGGGTTCGCCATTCCAGCCACTTTACTAGCAATCTCCCTACTTGGAGCATCAGCACCTTTAACCTCCTGTTCCGTACAGGTTGCAATTTGTCCTGAGGATGAACGGGAAGACGGGGAACCAATGAGAGACTAGCTCTTGGTGTTGGGACAGGCACAGGTCACTCAATTTTCCCATCAGGAAGAAGAATTAACCACAGGCTCAGCCTGCCCCCCGGAACCAGAACAGGGCCTGAAGCCATCCTGCGCTTTTGCGGCCGACTCCCAAAAAAGCGACTTGTAAAATGCAGCTTCAGGGCACTGCAATTCACAAACCTGCAGAGTTATAAATGATAACTCTCGTCCACAAATATATTGAGGGTAGGCAAAGAAGAGGATTTGAAATCAAGGCAGAATTGCAGGAAACAGATTTCAGGAGGTAGATTCGAATCGCCTTTAAAGCACATGAAAAGCGGCAAAACGTTGACAATGGTGCCCTTGGCCAAAAAGGGCGTATGCGTTTTTTCCTGAATATATTCAGGAAAAAACGCATACGCCCTTTTTGGCCAACCAAGCAACCTGGAAAGGCAAATCAGCGCTACAAAGAAGTCTCGCTTCCCATCGGTCAAAAGGGCCATGCGGAAAAAAGTGTCAAAACCAGAAATGCAGGACAGGCCATGGAGAAATGGGAGCCTTGCTACACTGATGGGCGGGATGTAAATTGCCAACAGCCACTCTGGAGAAGTGTACGGTGTGTCCTGAAACATCTAAAAAACACAGCTTAGAGAGCATAGGGCACTTCTACGCATGGGGGGATAAAGTGGGAAAATTGAAAATCAGCAAGACACAAGCACCCCAAAGTTTAGGGCTGCTCTGTTGACAAGACCTCCACTTCATTCCACCTTAAATATCCCAGGAAAGCGAAAAATGGATAAAAAAGTTGTGGTCCTTATGTACAATGGAATATCACTCAGCCATGAAATCAATGTCATAAGGCTAGTAGCAGCATGATGAGTGGATTTAGGTAAGACGATTCTAAGCGAAATAAGTCACACAGAAAAGGACACTACTCATAAGGTGTCACTTATAGAGGGAATGTAAAAACCGTTACACTTGAACTGAATTACAAAACAGAACAGAGTCACACATGCAGAAAACACACTATGGCTGCTTAACGGGAAAGGTGAGGTGGGGTGATACATAAAACAAGAGTTTCAAATTAGCTCAGATACCGTTCCATAAACCCAATATGGAATAGACAAGACCTACTCCTTGCTCAGAGAACTGGACTCAACACGCCCGATTCACCGCACAAGAATATATCTGACTAGTAATAATCTTAAAACCTATGTATTGATATCTCTCTGTTAGTGTGTCAAGTATGTGTAAGGCGGCATAAACACGGCTGTGAAAAGCAGCTAAACCCCATTATAAAAATAAATTACTTTTAAAAACCCATGAAACAAAGACAGGGAAAGAGAGAGAAATTCTTACACAATTCGTTCGGGGGCTGTGATGCAACCTGGATTGACCATATCTAGACCCACAGCTGGATGAGACATAAGGGTGGACACTCTTGGGGCTGAGAGGTTTGGTGAGGTTGGGTGAGCAAACGCAGACCCTTTAAAGTAATACTGCGTGCTACCCATCGCATGGGTCCCAAATCTCCAGGTTCAAGGGCATCTTCCTACATCGAAAACATGCATGAGAAACCCAGAAGATGGTACACCGTGTGATGGGGAAAGGTTTCTAAAACGCACCGCATTTCTCATCTCCTTGTGCTCGGGTTCGCCATTCCAGCCACTTTACTAGCAATCTCCCTACTTGGAGCATCAGCACCTTTAACCTCCTGTTCCGTACAGGTTGCAATTTGTCCTGAGGATGAACGGGAAGACGGGGAACCAATGAGAGACTAGCTCTTGGTGTTGGGACAGGCACAGGTCACTCAATTTTCCCATCAGGAAGAAGAATTAACCACAGGCTCAGCCTGCCCCCCGGAACCAGAACAGGGCCTGAAGCCATCCTGCGCTTTTGCGGCCGACTCCCAAAAAAGCGACTTGTAAAATGCAGCTTCAGGGCACTGCAATTCACAAACCTGCAGAGTTATAAATGATAACTCTCGTCCACAAATATATTGAGGGAAGGCAAAGAAGAGGATTTGAAATCAAGGCAGAATTGCAGGAAACAGATTTCAGGAGGTAGATTCGAATCGCCTTTAAAGCACATGAAAAGCGGCAAAACGTTGACAATGGTGCCCTTGGCCAAAAAGGGCGTATGCGTTTTTTCCTGAATATATTCAGGAAAAAACGCATACGCCCTTTTTGGCCAACCAAGCAACCTGGAAAGGCAAATCAGCGCTACAAAGAAGTCTCGCTTCCCATCGGTCAAAAGGGCCATGCTGAAAAAAGTGTCAAAACCAGAAATGCAGGACAGGCCATGGAGAAATGGGAGCCTTGCTACACTGATGGGCGGGATGTAAATTGCAAACAGCCACTCTGGAGAAGTGTACGTTGTGTCCTGAAACATCTAAAAAACACAGCTTAGAGAGCATAGGGCACTTCTACGCATGGGGGGATAAAGTGGGAAAACTGAAAATCAGCAAGACACAAGCACCCGAAAGTTTAGGGCTGCTCTGTTGACAAGGACCTCCAATTCATTCCACCTTAAATATCCCAGGAAAGCGAAAAATGGATAAAAAAGTTGTGGTCCTTATGTACAATGGAATATCACTCAGCCATGAAATCAATGTCATAAGGCTAGTAGCAGCATGATGAGTGGATTTAGGTAAGACGATTCTAAGTGAAATAAGTCACACAGAAAAGGACACTTCTCATAAGGTGTCACTTATAGAGGGAATGTAAAAACCGTTACACTTGAACTGAATTACAAAACAGAACAGAGTCACACATGCAGAAAACACACTATGGCTGCTTAACGGGAAAGGTGAGGTGGGGTGATACATAAAACAAGAGTTTCAAATTAGCTCAGATACCGTTCCATAAACCCAATATGGAATAGACAAGACCTACTCCTTGCTCAGAGAACTGGACTCAACACGCCCGATTTACCGCACAAGAATATATCTGACTACTAATAATCTTAAAAACTATGTATTGATATCTCTCTGTTAGTGTGTCAAGTGGGTGTAAAGCGGCCTAAACACAGCCGTGAAAAGCAGCTAAACCCCATTATAAAAATAAATTACTTTTAAAAACCCATGAAACAAAGACAGGGAAAGAGAGAGAAATTCTTACACAATTCGTTCGGGGGCTGTGATGCAACCTGGATTGACCATATCTAGACCCACAGCTGGATGAGACATAAGGGTGGACACTCTTGGGGCTGAGAGGTTTGGTGAGGTTGGGTGAGCAAACGCAGACCCTTTAAAGTAATACTGCGTGCTACCCATCGCATGGGTCCCAAATCTCCAGGTTCAAGGGCATCTTCCTACATCAAAAACATGCATGAGAACCCCTGAAGATGGTACACCGTGTGATGGGGAAAGGTTTCTAAAACGCACCTCATTTCTCACCTCCTTGTGCTCGTGTTCGCCATTCCAGCCACTTTACTAGCAATCTCCCTACTTGGAGCATCAGCACCTTTAACCTCCTGTTCCGTACAGGTTGCAATTTGTCCTGAGGATGAACGGGAAGACGGGAAACCAATGAGAGACTAGCTCTTGGTGTTGGGACAGGCACAGGTCACTCTATTTTCCCATCAGGAAGAAGAATTAACCACAGGCTCAGCCTGCCCCCCGGAACCAGAACAGGGCCTGAAGCCATCCTGCGCTTTTGCGGCCGGCTCCCAAAAAAGCGACTTGTAAAATGCAGCTTCAGGGCACTGCAATTCACAAACCTGCAGAGTTATAAATGATAACTCTCGTCCACAAATATATTGAGGGAAGGCAAAGAAGAGGATTTGAAATCAAGGTAGAATTGCAGGAAACAGATTTCAGGAGGTAGATTCGAATCGCCTTTAAAGCACTTGAAAAGCGGCAAAACGTTGACAATGATGCCCTTGGCCAAAAAGGGCGTATGCCTTTTTTCCTGAATATATTCAGGAAAAAACGCATACGCCCTTTTTGGCCAACCAAGCAACCTGGAAAGGCAAATCAGCGCTACAAAGAAGTCTCGCTTCCCATCGGTCAAAAGGGCCATGCTGAAAAAAGTGTCAAAACCAGAAATGCAGGACAGGCCATGGAGAAATGGGAGCCTTGCTACACTGATGGGCGGGATGTAAATTGCAAACAGCCACTCTGGAGAAGTGTACGGTGTGTCCTGAAACATCTGAAAAACACAGCTTAGAGAGCATAGGGCACTTCTACGCATGGGGGGATAAAGTGGGAAAATTGAAAATCAGCAAGACACAAGCACCCCAAAGTTTAGGGCTGCTCTGTTGACAAGACCTCCACTTCATTCCACCTTAAATATCCCAGGAAAGCGAAAAATGGATAAAAAAGTTGTGGTCCTTATGTACAATGGAATATCACTCAGCCATGAAATCAATGTCATAAGGCTAGTAGCAGCATGATGAGTGGATTTAGGTAAGACGATTCTAAGCGAAATAAGTCACAAAGAAAAGGACACTTCTCATAAGGTGTCACTTATAGAGGGAATGTAAAAACCGTTACACTTGAACTGAATTACAAAACAGAACAGAGTCACACATGCAGAAAACACACTATGGCTGCTTAACGGGAAAGGTGAGGTGGGGTGATACATAAAACAAGAGTTTCAAATTAGCTCAGATACCGTTCCATAAACCCAATATGGAATAGACAAGACCTACTCCTTGCTCAGAGAACTGGACTCAACACGCCCGATTCACCGCACAAGAATATATCTGACTAGTAATAATCTTAAAACCTATGTATTGATATCTCTCTGTTAGTGTGTCAAGTGTGTGTAAGGCGGCATAAACACGGCCGTGAAAAGCAGCTAAACCCCATTATAAAAATAAATTACTTTTAAAAACCCATGAAACAAAGACAGGGAAAGAGAGAGAAATTCTTACACAATTCGTTCGGGGGCTGTGATGCAACCTGCATTGACCATATCTAGACCCACAGCTGGATGAGACATAAGGGTGGACACTCTTGGGGCTGAGAGGTTTGGTGAGGTTGGGTGAGCAAACGCAGACCCTTTAAAGTAATACTGCGTGCTACCCATCGCATGGGTCCCAAATCTCCAGGTTCAAGGGCATCTTCCTACATCGAAAACATGCATGAGAAACCCAGAAGATGGTACACCGTGTGATGGGGAAAGGTTTCTAAAACGCACCGCATTTCTCATCTCCTTGTGCTCGGGTTCGTCATTCCAGCCACTTTACTAGCAATCTCCCTACTTGGAGCATCAGCACCTTTAACCTCCTGTTCCGTACAGGTTGCAATTTGTCCTGAGGATGAACGGGAAGACGGGGAACCAATGAGAGACTAGCTCTTGGTGTTGGGACAGGCACAGGTCACTCAATTTTCCCATCAGGAAGAAGAATTAACCACAGGCTCAGCCTGCCCCCCGGAACCAGAACAGGGCCTGAAGCCATCCTGCGCTTTTGCGGCCGACTCCCAAAAAAGCGACTTGTAAAATGCAGCTTCAGGGCACTGCAATTCACAAACCTGCAGAGTTATAAATGATAACTCTCGTCCACAAATATATTGAGGGAAGGCAAAGAAGAGGATTTGAAATCAAGGCAGAATTGCAGGAAACAGATTTCAGGAGGTAGATTCGAATCGCCTTTAAAGCACATGAAAAGCGGCAAAACGTTGACAATGGTGCCCTTGGCCAAAAAGGGCGTATGCGTTTTTTCCTGAATATATTCAGGAAAAAACGCATACGCCCTTTTTGGCCAACCAAGCAACCTGGAAAGGCAAATCAGCGCTACAAAGAAGTCTCGCTTCCCATCGGTCAAAAGGGCCATGCTGAAAAAAGTGTCAAAACCAGAAATGCAGGACAGGCCATGGAGAAATGGGAGCCTTGCTACACTGATGGGCGGGATGTAAATTGCAAACAGCCACTCTGGAGAAGTGTACGGTGTGTCCTGAAACATCTGAAAAACACAGCTTAGAGAGCATAGGGCACTTCTACGCATGGGGGGATAAAGTGGGAAAATTGAAAATCAGCAAGACACAAGCACCCCAAAGTTTAGGGCTGCTCTGTTGACAAGACCTCCACTTCATTCCACCTTAAATATCCCAGGAAAGCGAAAAATGGATAAAAAAGTTGTGGTCCTTATGTACAATGGAATATCACTCAGCCATGAAATCAATGTCATAAGGCTAGTAGCAGCATGATGAGTGGATTTAGGTAAGACGATTCTAAGCGAAATAAGTCACACAGAAAAGGACACTTCTCATAAGGTGTCACTTATAGAGGGAATGTAAAAACCGTTACACTTGAACTGAATTACAAAACAGAACAGAGTCACACATGCACAAAACACACTATGGCTGCTTAACGGGAAAGGTGAGGTGGGGTGATACATAAAACAAGAGTTTCAAATTAGCTCAGATACCGTTCCATAAACCCAATATGGAATAGACAAGACCTACTCCTTGCTCAGAGAACTGGACTCAACACGCCCGATTCACCGCACAAGAATATATCTGACTAGTAATAATCTTAAAACCTATGTATTGATATCTCTCTGTTAGTGTGTCAAGTGTGTGTAAGGCGGCATAAACACGGCCGTGAAAAGCAGCTAAACCCCATTATAAAAATAAATTACTTTTAAAAACCCATGAAACAAAGACAGGGAAAGAGAGAGAAATTCTTACACAATTCGTTCGGGGGCTGTGATGCAACCTGGATTGACCATATCTAGACCCACAGCTGGATGAGACATAAGGGTGGACACTCTTGGGGCTGAGAGGTTTGGTGAGGTTGGGTGAGCAAACGCAGACCCTTTAAAGTAATACTGCGTGCTACCCATCGCATGGGTCCCAAATCTCCAGGTTCAAGGGCATCTTCCTACATCGAAAACATGCATGAGAAACCCAGAAGATGGTACACCGTGTGATGGGGAAAGGTTTCTAAAACGCACCGCATTTCTCATCTCCTTGTGCTCGGGTTCGCCATTCCAGCCACTTTACTAGCAATCTCCCTACTTGGAGCATCAGCACCTTTAACCTCCTGTTCCGTACAGGTTGCAATTTGTCCTGAGGATGAACGGGAAGACGGGGAACCAATGAGAGACTAGCTCTTGGTGTTGGGACAGGCACAGGTCACTCAATTTTCCCATCAGGAAGAAGAATTAACCACAGGCTCAGCCTGCCCCCCGGAACCAGAACAGGGCCTGAAGCCATCCTGCGCTTTTGCGGCCGACTCCCAAAAAAGCGACTTGTAAAATGCAGCTTCAGGGCACTGCAATTCACAAACCTGCAGAGTTATAAATGATAACTCTCGTCCACAAATATATTGAGGGAAGGCAAAGAAGAGGATTTGAAATCAAGGCAGAATTGCAGGAAACAGATTTCAGGAGGTAGATTCGAATCGCCTTTAAAGCACATGAAAAGCGGCAAAACGTTGACAATGGTGCCCTTGGCCAAAAAGGGCGTATGCGTTTTTTCCTGAATATATTCAGGAAAAAACGCATACGCCCTTTTTGGCCAAACAAGCAACCTGGAAAGGCAAATCAGCGCTACAAAGAAGTCTCGCTTCCCATCGGTCAAAAGGGCCATGCTGAAAAAAGTGTCAAAACCAGAAATGCAGGACAGGCCATGGAGAAATGGGAGCCTTGCTACACTGATGGGCGGGATGTAAATTGCAAACAGCCACTCTGGAGAAGTGTACGGTGTGTCCTGAAACATCTGAAAAACACAGCTTAGAGAGCATAGGGCACTTCTACGCATGGGGGGATAAAGTGGGAAAATTGAAAATCAGCAAGACACAAGCACCCCAAAGTTTAGGGCTGCTCTGTTGACAAGACCTCCACTTCATTCCACCTTAAATATCCCAGGAAAGCGAAAAATGGATAAAAAAGTTGTGGTCCTTATGTACAATGGAATATCACTCAGCCATGAAATCAATGTCATAAGGCTAGTAGCAGCATGATGAGTGGATTTAGGTAAGACGATTCTAAGCGAAATAAGTCACACAGAAAAGGACACTTCTCATAAGGTGTCACTTATAGAGGGAATGTAAAAACCGTTACACTTGAACTGAATTACAAAACAGAACAGAGTCACACATGCACAAAACACACTATGGCTGCTTAACGGGAAAGGTGAGGTGGGGTGATACATAAAACAAGAGTTTCAAATTAGCTCAGATACCGTTCCATAAACCCAATATGGAATAGACAAGACCTACTCCTTGCTCAGAGAACTGGACTCAACACGCCCGATTCACCGCACAAGAATATATCTGACTAGTAATAATCTTAAAACCTATGTATTGATATCTCTCTGTTAGTGTGTCAAGTGTGTGTAAGGCGGCATAAACACGGCCGTGAAAAGCAGCTAAACCCCATTATAAAAATAAATTACTTTTAAAAACCCATGAAACAAAGACAGGGAAAGAGAGAGAAATTCTTACACAATTCGTTCGGGGGCTGTGATGCAACCTGGATTGACCATATCTAGACCCACAGCTGGATGAGACATAAGGGTGGACACTCTTGGGGCTGAGAGGTTTGGTGAGGTTGGGTGAGCAAACGCAGACCCTTTAAAGTAATACTGCGTGCTACCCATCGCATGGGTCCCAAATCTCCAGGTTCAAGGGCATCTTCCTACATCGAAAACATGCATGAGAAACCCAGAAGATGGTACACCGTGTGATGGGGAAAGGTTTCTAAAACGCACCGCATTTCTCATCTCCTTGTGCTCGGGTTCGCCATTCCAGCCACTTTACTAGCAATCTCCCTACTTGGAGCATCAGCACCTTTAACCTCCTGTTCCGTACAGGTTGCAATTTGTCCTGAGGATGAACGGGAAGACGGGGAACCAATGAGAGACTAGCTCTTGGTGTTGGGACAGGCACAGGTCACTCAATTTTCCCATCAGGAAGAAGAATTAACCACAGGCTCAGCCTGCCCCCCGGAACCAGAACAGGGCCTGAAGCCATCCTGCGCTTTTGCGGCCGACTCCCAAAAAAGCGACTTGTAAAATGCAGCTTCAGGGCACTGCAATTCACAAACCTGCAGAGTTATAAATGATAACTCTCGTCCACAAATATATTGAGGGAAGGCAAAGAAGAGGATTTGAAATCAAGGCAGAATTGCAGGAAACAGATTTCAGGAGGTAGATTCGAATCGCCTTTAAAGCACATGAAAAGCGGCAAAACGTTGACAATGGTGCCCTTGGCCAAAAAGGGCGTATGCGTTTTTTCCTGAATATATTCAGGAAAAAACGCATACGCCCTTTTTGGCCAACCAAGCAACCTGGAAAGGCAAATCAGCGCTACAAAGAAGTCTCGCTTCCCATCGGTCAAAAGGGCCATGCGGAAAAAAGTGTCAAAACCAGAAATGCAGGACAGGCCATGGAGAAATGGGAGCCTTGCTACACTGATGGGCGGGATGTAAATTGCAAACAGCCACTCTGGAGAAGTGTACGGTGTGTCCTGAAACATCTAAAAAACACAGCTTAGAGAGCATAGGGCACTTCTACGCATGGGGGGATAAAGTGGGAAAATTGAAAATCAGCAAGACACAAGCACCCCAAAGTTTAGGGCTGCTCTGTTGACAAGACCTCCACTTCATTCCACCTTAAATATCCCAGGAAAGCGAAAAATGGATAAAAAAGTTGTGGTCCTTATGTACAATGGAATATCACTCAGCCATGAAATCAATGTCATAAGGCTAGTAGCAGCATGATGAGTGGATTTAGGTAAGACGATTCTAAGCGAAATAAGTCACACAGAAAAGGACACTTCTCATAAGGTGTCACTTATAGAGGGAATGTAAAAACCGTTACACTTGAACTGAATTACAAAACAGAACAGAGTCACACATGCACAAAACACACTATGGCTGCTTAACGGGAAAGGTGAGGTGGGGTGATACATAAAACAAGAGTTTCAAATTAGCTCAGATACCGTTCCATAAACCCAATATGGAATAGACAAGACCTACTCCTTGCTCAGAGAACTGGACTCAACACGCCCGATTCACCGCACAAGAATATATCTGACTAGTAATAATCTTAAAACCTATGTATTGATATCTCTCTGTTAGTGTGTCAAGTGTGTGTAAGGCGGCATAAACACGGCCGTGAAAAGCAGCTAAACCCCATTATAAAAATAAATTACTTTTAAAAACCCATGAAACAAAGACAGGGAAAGAGAGAGAAATTCTTACACAATTCGTTCGGGGGCTGTGATGCAACCTGGATTGACCATATCTAGACCCACAGCTGGATGAGACATAAGGGTGGACACTCTTGGGGCTGAGAGGTTTGGTGAGGTTGGGTGAGCAAACGCAGACCCTTTAAAGTAATACTGCGTGCTACCCATCGCATGGGTCCCAAATCTCCAGGTTCAAGGGCATCTTCCTACATCGAAAACATGCATGAGAAACCCAGAAGATGGTACACCGTGTGATGGGGAAAGGTTTCTAAAACGCACCGCATTTCTCATCTCCTTGTGCTCGGGTTCGCCATTCCAGCCACTTTACTAGCAATCTCCCTACTTGGAGCATCAGCACCTTTAACCTCCTGTTCCGTACAGGTTGCAATTTGTCCTGAGGATGAACGGGAAGACGGGGAACCAATGAGAGACTAGCTCTTGGTGTTGGGACAGGCACAGGTCACTCAATTTTCCCATCAGGAAGAAGAATTAACCACAGGCTCAGCCTGCCCCCCGGAACCAGAACAGGGCCTGAAGCCATCCTGCGCTTTTGCGGCCGACTCCCAAAAAAGCGACTTGTAAAATGCAGCTTCAGGGCACTGCAATTCACAAACCTGCAGAGTTATAAATGATAACTCTCGTCCACAAATATATTGAGGGTAGGCAAAGAAGAGGATTTGAAATCAAGGCAGAATTGCAGGAAACAGATTTCAGGAGGTAGATTCGAATCGCCTTTAAAGCACATGAAAAGCGGCAAAACGTTGACAATGGTGCCCTTGGCCAAAAAGGGCGTATGCGTTTTTTCCTGAATATATTCAGGAAAAAACGCATACGCCCTTTTTGGCCAACCAAGCAACCTGGAAAGGCAAATCAGCGCTACAAAGAAGTCTCGCTTCCCATCGGTCAAAAGGGCCATGCGGAAAAAAGTGTCAAAACCAGAAATGCAGGACAGGCCATGGAGAAATGGGAGCCTTGCTACACTGATGGGCGGGATGTAAATTGCCAACAGCCACTCTGGAGAAGTGTACGGTGTGTCCTGAAACATCTAAAAAACACAGCTTAGAGAGCATAGGGCACTTCTACGCATGGGGGGATAAAGTGGGAAAATTGAAAATCAGCAAGACACAAGCACCCCAAAGTTTAGGGCTGCTCTGTTGACAAGACCTCCACTTCATTCCACCTTAAATATCCCAGGAAAGCGAAAAATGGATAAAAAAGTTGTGGTCCTTATGTACAATGGAATATCACTCAGCCATGAAATCAATGTCATAAGGCTAGTAGCAGCATGATGAGTGGATTTAGGTAAGACGATTCTAAGCGAAATAAGTCACACAGAAAAGGACACTACTCATAAGGTGTCACTTATAGAGGGAATGTAAAAACCGTTACACTTGAACTGAATTACAAAACAGAACAGAGTCACACATGCAGAAAACACACTATGGCTGCTTAACGGGAAAGGTGAGGTGGGGTGATACATAAAACAAGAGTTTCAAATTAGCTCAGATACCGTTCCATAAACCCAATATGGAATAGACAAGACCTACTCCTTGCTCAGAGAACTGGACTCAACACGCCCGATTCACCGCACAAGAATATATCTGACTAGTAATAATCTTAAAACCTATGTATTGATATCTCTCTGTTAGTGTGTCAAGTATGTGTAAGGCGGCATAAACACGGCTGTGAAAAGCAGCTAAACCCCATTATAAAAATAAATTACTTTTAAAAACCCATGAAACAAAGACAGGGAAAGAGAGAGAAATTCTTACACAATTCGTTCGGGGGCTGTGATGCAACCTGGATTGACCATATCTAGACCCACAGCTGGATGAGACATAAGGGTGGACACTCTTGGGGCTGAGAGGTTTGGTGAGGTTGGGTGAGCAAACGCAGACCCTTTAAAGTAATACTGCGTGCTACCCATCGCATGGGTCCCAAATCTCCAGGTTCAAGGGCATCTTCCTACATCGAAAACATGCATGAGAAACCCAGAAGATGGTACACCGTGTGATGGGGAAAGGTTTCTAAAACGCACCGCATTTCTCATCTCCTTGTGCTCGGGTTCGCCATTCCAGCCACTTTACTAGCAATCTCCCTACTTGGAGCATCAGCACCTTTAACCTCCTGTTCCGTACAGGTTGCAATTTGTCCTGAGGATGAACGGGAAGACGGGGAACCAATGAGAGACTAGCTCTTGGTGTTGGGACAGGCACAGGTCACTCAATTTTCCCATCAGGAAGAAGAATTAACCACAGGCTCAGCCTGCCCCCCGGAACCAGAACAGGGCCTGAAGCCATCCTGCGCTTTTGCGGCCGACTCCCAAAAAAGCGACTTGTAAAATGCAGCTTCAGGGCACTGCAATTCACAAACCTGCAGAGTTATAAATGATAACTCTCGTCCACAAATATATTGAGGGAAGGCAAAGAAGAGGATTTGAAATCAAGGCAGAATTGCAGGAAACAGATTTCAGGAGGTAGATTCGAATCGCCTTTAAAGCACATGAAAAGCGGCAAAACGTTGACAATGGTGCCCTTGGCCAAAAAGGGCGTATGCGTTTTTTCCTGAATATATTCAGGAAAAAACGCATACGCCCTTTTTGGCCAACCAAGCAACCTGGAAAGGCAAATCAGCGCTACAAAGAAGTCTCGCTTCCCATCGGTCAAAAGGGCCATGCTGAAAAAAGTGTCAAAACCAGAAATGCAGGACAGGCCATGGAGAAATGGGAGCCTTGCTACACTGATGGGCGGGATGTAAATTGCAAACAGCCACTCTGGAGAAGTGTACGTTGTGTCCTGAAACATCTAAAAAACACAGCTTAGAGAGCATAGGGCACTTCTACGCATGGGGGGATAAAGTGGGAAAACTGAAAATCAGCAAGACACAAGCACCCGAAAGTTTAGGGCTGCTCTGTTGACAAGGACCTCCAATTCATTCCACCTTAAATATCCCAGGAAAGCGAAAAATGGATAAAAAAGTTGTGGTCCTTATGTACAATGGAATATCACTCAGCCATGAAATCAATGTCATAAGGCTAGTAGCAGCATGATGAGTGGATTTAGGTAAGACGATTCTAAGTGAAATAAGTCACACAGAAAAGGACACTTCTCATAAGGTGTCACTTATAGAGGGAATGTAAAAACCGTTACACTTGAACTGAATTACAAAACAGAACAGAGTCACACATGCAGAAAACACACTATGGCTGCTTAACGGGAAAGGTGAGGTGGGGTGATACATAAAACAAGAGTTTCAAATTAGCTCAGATACCGTTCCATAAACCCAATATGGAATAGACAAGACCTACTCCTTGCTCAGAGAACTGGACTCAACACGCCCGATTTACCGCACAAGAATATATCTGACTACTAATAATCTTAAAAACTATGTATTGATATCTCTCTGTTAGTGTGTCAAGTGGGTGTAAAGCGGCCTAAACACAGCCGTGAAAAGCAGCTAAACCCCATTATAAAAATAAATTACTTTTAAAAACCCATGAAACAAAGACAGGGAAAGAGAGAGAAATTCTTACACAATTCGTTCGGGGGCTGTGATGCAACCTGGATTGACCATATCTAGACCCACAGCTGGATGAGACATAAGGGTGGACACTCTTGGGGCTGAGAGGTTTGGTGAGGTTGGGTGAGCAAACGCAGACCCTTTAAAGTAATACTGCGTGCTACCCATCGCATGGGTCCCAAATCTCCAGGTTCAAGGGCATCTTCCTACATCAAAAACATGCATGAGAACCCCTGAAGATGGTACACCGTGTGATGGGGAAAGGTTTCTAAAACGCACCTCATTTCTCACCTCCTTGTGCTCGTGTTCGCCATTCCAGCCACTTTACTAGCAATCTCCCTACTTGGAGCATCAGCACCTTTAACCTCCTGTTCCGTACAGGTTGCAATTTGTCCTGAGGATGAACGGGAAGACGGGAAACCAATGAGAGACTAGCTCTTGGTGTTGGGACAGGCACAGGTCACTCTATTTTCCCATCAGGAAGAAGAATTAACCACAGGCTCAGCCTGCCCCCCGGAACCAGAACAGGGCCTGAAGCCATCCTGCGCTTTTGCGGCCGGCTCCCAAAAAAGCGACTTGTAAAATGCAGCTTCAGGGCACTGCAATTCACAAACCTGCAGAGTTATAAATGATAACTCTCGTCCACAAATATATTGAGGGAAGGCAAAGAAGAGGATTTGAAATCAAGGTAGAATTGCAGGAAACAGATTTCAGGAGGTAGATTCGAATCGCCTTTAAAGCACTTGAAAAGCGGCAAAACGTTGACAATGATGCCCTTGGCCAAAAAGGGCGTATGCCTTTTTTCCTGAATATATTCAGGAAAAAACGCATACGCCCTTTTTGGCCAACCAAGCAACCTGGAAAGGCAAATCAGCGCTACAAAGAAGTCTCGCTTCCCATCGGTCAAAAGGGCCATGCTGAAAAAAGTGTCAAAACCAGAAATGCAGGACAGGCCATGGAGAAATGGGAGCCTTGCTACACTGATGGGCGGGATGTAAATTGCAAACAGCCACTCTGGAGAAGTGTACGGTGTGTCCTGAAACATCTGAAAAACACAGCTTAGAGAGCATAGGGCACTTCTACGCATGGGGGGATAAAGTGGGAAAATTGAAAATCAGCAAGACACAAGCACCCCAAAGTTTAGGGCTGCTCTGTTGACAAGACCTCCACTTCATTCCACCTTAAATATCCCAGGAAAGCGAAAAATGGATAAAAAAGTTGTGGTCCTTATGTACAATGGAATATCACTCAGCCATGAAATCAATGTCATAAGGCTAGTAGCAGCATGATGAGTGGATTTAGGTAAGACGATTCTAAGCGAAATAAGTCACACAGAAAAGGACACTTCTCATAAGGTGTCACTTATAGAGGGAATGTAAAAACCGTTACACTTGAACTGAATTACAAAACAGAACAGAGTCACACATGCAGAAAACACACTATGGCTGCTTAACGGGAAAGGTGAGGTGGGGTGATACATAAAACAAGAGTTTCAAATTAGCTCAGATACCGTTCCATAAACCCAATATGGAATAGACAAGACCTACTCCTTGCTCAGAGAACTGGACTCAACACGCCCGATTCACCGCACAAGAATATATCTGACTAGTAATAATCTTAAAACCTATGTATTGATATCTCTCTGTTAGTGTGTCAAGTGTGTGTAAGGCGGCATAAACACGGCCGTGAAAAGCAGCTAAACCCCATTATAAAAATAAATTACTTTTAAAAACCCATGAAACAAAGACAGGGAAAGAGAGAGAAATTCTTACACAATTCGTTCGGGGGCTGTGATGCAACCTGCATTGACCATATCTAGACCCACAGCTGGATGAGACATAAGGGTGGACACTCTTGGGGCTGAGAGGTTTGGTGAGGTTGGGTGAGCAAACGCAGACCCTTTAAAGTAATACTGCGTGCTACCCATCGCATGGGTCCCAAATCTCCAGGTTCAAGGGCATCTTCCTACATCGAAAACATGCATGAGAAACCCAGAAGATGGTACACCGTGTGATGGGGAAAGGTTTCTAAAACGCACCGCATTTCTCATCTCCTTGTGCTCGGGTTCGTCATTCCAGCCACTTTACTAGCAATCTCCCTACTTGGAGCATCAGCACCTTTAACCTCCTGTTCCGTACAGGTTGCAATTTGTCCTGAGGATGAACGGGAAGACGGGGAACCAATGAGAGACTAGCTCTTGGTGTTGGGACAGGCACAGGTCACTCAATTTTCCCATCAGGAAGAAGAATTAACCACAGGCTCAGCCTGCCCCCCGGAACCAGAACAGGGCCTGAAGCCATCCTGCGCTTTTGCGGCCGACTCCCAAAAAAGCGACTTGTAAAATGCAGCTTCAGGGCACTGCAATTCACAAACCTGCAGAGTTATAAATGATAACTCTCGTCCACAAATATATTGAGGGAAGGCAAAGAAGAGGATTTGAAATCAAGGCAGAATTGCAGGAAACAGATTTCAGGAGGTAGATTCGAATCGCCTTTAAAGCACATGAAAAGCGGCAAAACGTTGACAATGGTGCCCTTGGCCAAAAAGGGCGTATGCGTTTTTTCCGGAATATATTCAGGAAAAAACGCATACGCCCTTTTTGGCCAACCAAGCAACCTGGAAAGGCAAATCAGCGCTACAAAGAAGTCTCGCTTCCCATCGGTCAAAAGGGCCATGCTGAAAAAAGTGTCAAAACCAGAAATGCAGGACAGGCCATGGAGAAATGGGAGCCTTGCTACACTGATGGGCGGGATGTAAATTGCCAACAGCCACTCTGGAAAAGTGTACGGTGTGTCCTGAAACATCTGAAAAACACAGCTTAGAGAGCATAGGGCACTTCTACGCATGGGGGGATAAAGTGGGAAAATTGAAAATCAGCAAGACACAAGCACCCCAAAGTTTAGGGCTGCTCTGTTGACAAGACCTCCACTTCATTCCACCTTAAATATCCCAGGAAAGCGAAAAATGGATAAAAAAGTTGTGGTCCTTATGTACAATGGAATATCACTCAGCCATGAAATCAATGTCATAAGGCTAGTAGCAGCATGATGAGTGGATTTAGGTAAGACGATTCTAAGTGAAATAAGTCACACAGAAAAGGACACTTCTCATAAGGTGTCACTTATAGAGGGAATGTAAAAACCGTTACACTTGAACTGAATTACAAAACAGAACAGAGTCACACATGCAGAAAACACACTATGGCTGCTTAACGGGAAAGGTGAGGTGGGGTGATACATAAAACAAGAGTTTCAAATTAGCTCAGATACCGTTCCATAAACCCAATATGGAATAGACAAGACCTACTCCTTGCTCAGAGAACTGGACTCAACACGCCCGATTCACCGCACAAGAATATATCTGACTAGTAATAATCTTAAAACCTATGTATTGATATCTCTCTGTTAGTGTGTCAAGTGTGTGTAAGGCGGCATAAACACGGCCGTGAAAAGCAGCTAAACCCCATTATAAAAATAAATTACTTTTAAAAACCCATGAAACAAAGACAGGGAAAGAGAGAGAAATTCTTACACAATTCGTTCGGGGGCTGTGATGCAACCTGCATTGACCATATCTAGACCCACAGCTGGATGAGACATAAGGGTGGACACTCTTGGGGCTGAGAGGTTTGGTGAGGTTGGGTGAGCAAACGCAGACCCTTTAAAGTAATACTGCGTGCTACCCATCGCATGGGTCCCAAATCTCCAGGTTCAAGGGCATCTTCCTACATCGAAAACATGCATGAGAAACCCAGAAGATGGTACACCGTGTGATGGGGAAAGGTTTCTAAAACGCACCGCATTTCTCATCTCCTTGTGCTCGGGTTCGCCATTCCAGCCACTTTACTAGCAATCTCCCTACTTGGAGCATCAGCACCTTTAACCTCCTGTTCCGTACAGGTTGCAATTTGTCCTGAGGATGAACGGGAAGACGGGGAACCAATGAGAGACTAGCTCTTGGTGTTGGGACAGGCACAGGTCACTCAATTTTCCCATCAGTAAGAAGAATTAACCACAGGCTCAGCCTGCCCCCCGGAACCAGAACAGGGCCTGAAGCCATCCTGCGCTTTTGCGGCCGACTCCCAAAAAAGCGACTTGTAAAATGGAGCTTCAGGGCACTGCAATTCACAAACCTGCAGAGTTATAAATGATAACTCTCGTCCACAAATATATTGAGGGAAGGCAAAGAAGAGGATTTGAAATCAAGGCAGAATTGCAGGAAACAGATTTCAGGAGGTAGATTCGAATCGCCTTTAAAGCACATGAAAAGCGGCAAAACGTTGACAATGGTGCCCTTGGCCAAAAAGGGCGTATGCGTTTTTTCCTGAATATATTCAGGAAAAAACGCATACGCCCTTTTTGGCCAACCAAGCAACCTGGAAAGGCAAATCAGCGCTACAAAGAAGTCTCGCTTCCCATCGGTCAAAAGGGCCATGCTGAAAAAAGTGTCAAAACCAGAAATGCAGGACAGGCCATGGAGAAATGGGAGCCTTGCTACACTGATGGGCGGGATGTAAATTGCAATCAGCCACTCTGGAGAAGTGTACGGTGTGTCCTGAAACATCTAAAAAACACAGCTTAGAGAGCATAGGGCACTTCTACGCATGGGGGGATAAAGTGGGAAAATTGAAAATCAGCAAGACACAAGCACCCGAAAGTTTAGGGCTGCTCTGTTGACAAGACCTCCACTTCATTCCACCTTAAATATCCCAGGAAAGCGAAAAATGGATAAAAAAGTTGTGGTCCTTATGTACAATGGAATATCACTCAGCCATGAAATCAATGTCATAAGGCTAGTAGCAGCATGATGAGTGGATTTAGGTAAGACGATTCTAAGTGAAATAAGTCACACAGAAAAGGACACTTCTCATAAGGTGTCACTTATAGAGGGAATGTAAAAACCGTTACACTTGAACTGAATTACAAAACAGAACAGAGTCACACATGCAGAAAACACACTATGGCTGCTTAACGGGAAAGGTGAGGTGGGGTGATACATAAAACAAGAGTTTCAAATTAGCTCAGATACCGTTCCATAAACCCAATATGGAATAGACAAGACCTACTCCTTGCTCAGAGAACTGGACTCAACACGCCCGATTCACCGCACAAGAATATATCTGACTAGTAATAATCTTAAAACCTATGTATTGATATCTCTCTGTTAGTGTGTCAAGTGTGTGTAAGGCGGCATAAACACGGCCGTGAAAAGCAGCTAAACCCCATTATAAAAATAAATTACTTTTAAAAACCCATGAAACAAAGACAGGGAAAGAGAGAGAAATTCTTACACAATTCATTCGGGGGCTGTGATGCAACCTGGATTGACCATATCTAGACCCACAGCTGGATGAGACATAAGGGTGGACACTCTTGGGGCTGAGAGGTTTGGTGAGGTTGGGTGAGCAAACGCAGACCCTTTAAAGTAATACTGCGTGCTACCCATCGCATGGGTCCCAAATCTCCAGGTTCAAGGGCATCTTCCTACATCGAAAACGTGCATGAGAAACCCAGAAGATGGTACACCGTGTGATGGGGAAAGGTTTCTAAAACGCACCTCATTTCTCACCTCCTTGTGCTCGTGTTCGCCATTCCAGCCACTTTACTAGCAATCTCCCTACTTGGAGCATGAGCACCTTTAACCTCCTGTTCCGTACAGGTTGCAATTTGTCCTGAGGATGAACGGGAAGACGGGAAACCAATGAGAGACTAGCTCTTGGTGTTGGGACAGGCACAGGTCACTCTATTTTCCCATCAGGAAGAAGAATTAACCACAGGCTCAGCCTGCCCCCCGGAACCAGAACAGGGCCTGAAGCCATCCTGCGCTTTTGCGGCCGGCTCCCAAAAAAGCGACTTGTAAAATGCAGCTTCAGGGCACTGCAATTCACAAACCTGCAGAGTTATAAATGATAACTCTCGTCCACAAATATATTGAGGGAAGGCAAAGAAGAGGATTTGAAATCAAGGCAGAATTGCAGGAAACTGATTTCAGGAGGTAGATTCGAATCGCCTTTAAAGCACATGAAAAGCGGCAAAACGTTGACAATGATGCCCTTGGCCAAAAAGGGCGTATGCGTTTTTTCCTGAATATATTCAGGAAAAAACGCATACGCCCTTTTTGGCCAACCAAGCAACCTGGAAAGGCAAATCAGCGCTACAAAGAAGTCTCGCTTCCCATCGGTCAAAAGGGCCATGCTGAAAAAAGTGTCAAAACCAGTAATGCAGGACAGGCCATGGAGAAATGGGAGCCTTGCTACACTGATGGGCGGGATGTAAATTGCCAACAGCCACTCTGGAGAAGTGTACGGTGTGTCCTGAAACATCTAAAAAACACAGCTTAGAGAGCATAGGGCACTTCCACACATGGGGGGATAAAGTGGGAAAATTGAAAATCAGCAAGACACAAGCACCCCAAAGTTTAGGGCTGCTCTGTTGACAAGGACCTCCACTTCATTCCACCTTAAATATCCCAGGAAAGCGAAAAATGGATAAAAAAGTTGTGGTCCTTATGTAGAATGGAACATCACTCAGCCATGAAATCAATATCATAAGGCTAGTAGCAGCATGATGAGTGGATTTAGGTAAGACGATTCTAAGTGAAATAAGTCACACAGAAAAGGACACTTCTCATAAGGTGTCACTTATAGAGGGAATGTAAAAACCGTTACACTTGAACTGAATTACAAAACAGAACAGAGTCACACATGCAGAAAACACACTATGGCTGCTTAACGGGAAAGGTGAGGTGGGGTGATACATAAAACAAGAGTTTCAAATTAGCTCAGATACCGTTCCATAAACCCAATATGTAATAGACAAGACCTACTCCTTGCTCAGAGAACTGGACTCAACACGCCCGATTCACCGCACAAGAATATATCTGACTAGTAATAATCTTAAAACCTATGTATTGATATTTCTCTGTTAGTGTGTCAAGTGTGTGTAAGGCGGCATAAACACAGCCGTGAAAAGCAGCTAAACCCCATTATAAAAATAAATTACTTTTAAAAACCCATGAAACAAAGACAGGGAAAGAGAGAGAAATTCTTACACAATTCGTTCAGGGGCTGTGATGCAACCTGCATTGACCATATCTAGACCCACAGCTGGATGAGACATAAGGGTGGACACTCTTTGGGCTGAGAGGTTTGGTGAGGTTGGGTGAGCAAACGCAGACCCTTTAAAGTAATACTGCGTGCTACCCATCACATGGGTCCCAAATCTCCAGGTTCAAGGGCATCTTCCTACATCGAAAACATGCATGAGAAACCCAGAAGATGGTACACCGTGTGATGGGGAAAGGTTTCTAAAACGCACCGCATTTCTCATCTCCTTGTGCTCGGGTTCGCCATTCCAGCCACTTTACTAGCAATCTCCCTACTTGGAGCATCAGCACCTTTAACCTCCTGTTCCGTACAGGTTGCAATTTGTCCTGAGGATGAACGGGAAGACGGGGAACCAATGAGAGACTAGCTCTTGGTGTTGGGACAGGCACAGGTCACTCAATTTTCCCATCAGGAAGAAGAATTAACCACAGGCTCAGCCTGCTCCCCGGAACCAGAACAGGGCCTGAAGCCATCCTGCGCTTTTGCGGCCGACTCCCAAAAAAGCGACTTGTAAAATGGAGCTTCAGGGCACTGCAATTCACAAACCTGCAGAGTTATAAATGATAACTCTCGTCCACAAATATATTGAGGGAAGGCAAAGAAGAGGATTTGAAATCAAGGCAGAATTGCAGGAAACAGATTTCAGGAGGTAGATTCGAATCGCCTTTAAAGCACATGAAAAGCGGCAAAATGTTGACAATGATGCCCTTGGCCAAAAAGGGCGTATGCGTTTTTTCCTGAATATATTCAGGAAAAAACGCATACGCCCTTTTTGGCCAACCAAGCAACCTGGAAAGGCAAATCAGCGCTACAAAGAAGTCTCGCTTCCCATCGGTCAAAAGGGACATGCTGAAAAAGGTGTCAAAACCAGAAATGCAGGACAGGCCATGGAGAAATGGGAGCCTTGCTACACTGATGGGCGGGATGTAAATTGCCAACAGCCACTCTGGAGAAGTGTACGGTGTGTCCTGAAACATCTAAAAAACACAGCTTAGAGAGCATAGGGCACTTCTACGCATGGGGGGATAAAGTGGGAAAATTGAAAATCAGCAAGACACAAGCACCCGAAAGTTTAGGGCTGCTCTGTTGACAAGGACCTCCACTTCATTCCACCTTAAATATCCCAGGAAAGCGAAAAATGGATAAAAAAGTTGTGGTCCTTATGTACAATGGAATATCACTCAGCCATGAAATCAATGTCATAAGACTAGTAGCAGCATGATGAGTGGATTTAGGTAAGACGATTCTAAGTGAAATAAGTCACACAGAAAAGGACACTTCTCATAAGGTGTCACTTATAGAGGGAATGTAAAAACCGTTACACTTGAACTGAATTACAAAACAGAACAGAGTCACACATGCAGAAAACACACTATAGCTGCTTAACGGGAAAGGTGAGGTGGGGTGATACATAAAACAAGAGTTTCAAATTAGCTCAGATACCGTTCCATAAACCCAATATGGAATAGACAAGACCTACTCCTTGCTCAGAGAACTGGACTCAACACGCCCGATTCACCTCACAAGAATATATCTGACTAGTAATAATCTTAAAACCTATGTATTGATATCTCTCTGTTAGTGTGTCAGGTGTGTGTAAGGCGGCATAAACACAGCCGTGAAAAGCAGCTAAACCCCATTATAAAAATAAATTACTTTTAAAAACCCATGAAACAAAGACAGGGAAAGAGAGAGAAATTCTTACACAATTCGTTCAGGGGCTGTGATGCAACCTGCATTGACCATATCTAGACCCACAGCTGGATGAGACATAAGGGTGGACACTCTTGGGGCTGAGAGGTTTGGTGAGGTTGGGTGAGCAAACGCAGACCCTTTAAAGTAATACTGTGTGCTACCCATCGCATGGGTCCCAAATCTCCAGGTTCAAGGGCATCTTCCTACATCGAAAACATGCATGAGAAACCCAGAAGATGGTACACCGTGTGATGGGGAAAGGTTTCTAAAACGCACCGCATTTCTCATCTCCTTGTGCTCGGGTTCGCCATTCCAGCCACTTTACTAGCAATCTCCCTACTTGGAGCATCAGCACCTTTAACCTCCTGTTCCGTACAGGTTGCAATTTGTCCTGAGGATGAACGGGAAGACGGGGAACCAATGAGAGACTAGCTCTTGGTGTTGGGACAGGCACAGGTCACTCAATTTTCCCATCAGGAAGAAGAATTAACCACAGGCTCAGCCTGCCCCCCGGAACCAGAACAGGGCCTGAAGCCATCCTGCGCTTTTGCGGCCGACTCCCAAAAAAGCGACTTGTAAAATGGAGCTTCAGGGCACTGCAATTCACAAACCTGCAGAATTATAAATGATAACTCTCGTCCACAAATATATTGAGGGAAGGCAAAGAAGAGGATTTGAAATCAAGGCAGAATTGCAGGAAACAGATTTCAGGAGGTAGATTCGAATCGCCTTTAAAGCACATGAAAAGCGGCAAAACGTTGACAATGATGCCCTTGGCCAAAAAGGGCGTATGCGTTTTTTCCTGAATATATTCAGGAAAAAACGCATACGCCCTTTTTGGCCAACCAAGCAACCTGGAAAGGCAAATCAGCGCTACAAAGAAGTCTCGCTTCCCATCGGTCAAAAGGGACATGCTGAAAAAGGTGTCAAAACCAGAAATGCAGGAAAGGCCACGGAGAAATGGGAGCCTTGCTACACTGATGGGCGGGATGTAAATTGCCAACAGCCACTCTGGAGAAGTGTACGGTGTGTCCTGAAACATCTAAAAAACACAGCTTAGAGAGCATAGGGCACTTCTACGCATGGGGGGATAAAGTGGGAAAATTGAAAATCAGCAAGACACAAGCACCCGAAAGTTTAGGGCTGCTCTGTTGACAAGGACCTCCACTTCCTTCCACCTTAAATATCCCAGGAAAGCGAAAAATGGATAAAAAAGTTGTGGTCCTTATGTACAATGGAATATCACTCAGCCATGAAATCAATGTCATAAGGCTAGTAGCAGCATGATGAGTGGATTTAGGTAAGACGATTCTAAGTGAAATAAGTCACACAGAAAAGGACACTTCTCATAAGGTGTCACTTATAGAGGGAATGTAAAAACCGTTACACTTGAACTGAATTACAAAACAGAACAGAGTCACACATGCAGAAAACACACTATGGCTGCTTAACGGGAAAGGTGAGGTGGGCTGATACATAAAACAAGAGTTTCAAATTAGCTCAGATACCGTTCCATAAACCCAATATGGAATAGACAAGACCTACTCCTTGCTCAGAGAACTGGACTCAACACGCCCGATTCACCGCACAAGAATATATCTGACTAGTAATAATCTTAAAACCTATGTATTGATATCTCTCTGTTAGTGTGTCAAGTGTGTGTAAGGCGGCATAAACACAGCCGTGAAAAGCAGCTAAACCCCATTATAAAAATAAATTACTTTTAAAAACCCATGAAACAAAGACAGGGAAAGAGAGAGAAATTCTTACACAATTCGTTCAGGGGCTGTGATGCAACCTGCATTGACCATATCTAGACCCACAGCTGGATGAGACATAAGGGTGGACACTCTTGGGGCTGAGAGGTTTGGTGAGGTTGGGTGAGCAAACGCAGACCCTTTAAAGTAATACTGCGTGCTACCCATCGCATGGGTCCCAAATCTCCAGGTTCAAGGGCATCTTCCTACATCGAAAACATGCATGAGAAACCCAGAAGATGGTACACCGTGTGATGGGGAAAGGTTTCTAAAACGCACCGCATTTCTCATCTCCTTGTGCTCGGGTTCGCCATTCCAGCCACTTTACTAGCAATCTCCCTACTTGGAGCATCAGCACCTTTAACCTCCTGTTCCGTACAGGTTGCAATTTGTCCTGAGGATGAACGGGAAGACGGGGAACCAATGAGAGACTAGCTCTTGGTGTTGGGACAGGCACAGGTCACTCAATTTTCCCATCAGGAAGAAGAATTAACCACAGGCTCAGCCTGCCCCCCGGAACCAGAACAGGGCCTGAAGCCATCCTGCGCTTTTGCGGCCGACTCCCAAAAAAGCGACTTGTAAAATGGAGCTTCAGGGCACTGCAATTCACAAACCTGCAGAATTATAAATGATAACTCTCGTCCACAAATATATTGAGGGAAGGCAAAGAAGAGGATTTGAAATCAAGGCAGAATTGCAGGAAACAGATTTCAGGAGGTAGATTCGAATCGCCTTTAAAGCACATGAAAAGCGGCAAAACGTTGACAATGATGCCCTTGGCCAAAAAGGGCGTATGCGTTTTTTCCTGAATATATTCAGGAAAAAACGCATACGCCCTTTTTGGCCAACCAAGCAACCTGGAAAGGCAAATCAGCGCTACAAAGAAGTCTCGCTTCCCATCGGTCAAAAGGGACATGCTGAAAAAGGTGTCAAAACCAGAAATGCAGGACAGGCCATGGAGAAATGGGAGCCTTGCTACACTGATGGGCGGGATGTAAATTGCCAACAGCCACTCTGGAGAAGTGTACGGTGTGTCCTGAAACATCTAAAAAACACAGCTTAGAGAGCATAGGGCACTTCTACGCATGGGGGGATAAAGTGGGAAAATTGAAAATCAGCAAGACACAAGCACCCGAAAGTTTAGGGCTGCTCTGTTGACAAGGACCTCCACTTCCTTCCACCTTAAATATCCCAGGAAAGCGAAAAATGGATAAAAAAGTTGTGGTCCTTATGTACAATGGAATATCACTCAGCCATGAAATCAATGTCATAAGGCTAGTAGCAGCATGATGAGTGGATTTAGGTAAGACGATTCTAAGTGAAATAAGTCACACAGAAAAGGACACTTCTCATAAGGTGTCACTTATAGAGGGAATGTAAAAACCGTTACACTTGAACTGAATTACAAAACAGAACAGAGTCACACATGCAGAAAACACACTATGGCTGCTTAACGGGAAAGGTGAGGTGGGCTGATACATAAAACAAGAGTTTCAAATTAGCTCAGATACCGTTCCATAAACCCAATATGGAATAGACAAGACCTACTCCTTGCTCAGAGAACTGGACTCAACACGCCCGATTCACCGCACAAGAATATATCTGACTAGTAATAATCTTAAAACCTATGTATTGATATCTCTCTGTTAGTGTGTCAAGTGTGTGTAAGGCGGCATAAACACAGCCGTGAAAAGCAGCTAAACCCCATTATAAAAATAAATTACTTTTAAAAACCCATGAAACAAAGACAGGGAAAGAGAGAGAAATTCTTACACAATTCGTTCAGGGGCTGTGATGCAACCTGCATTGACCATATCTAGACCCACAGCTGGATGAGACATAAGGGTGGACACTCTTGGGGCTGAGAGGTTTGGTGAGGTTGGGTGAGCAAACGCAGACCCTTTAAAGTAATACTGCGTGCTACCCATCGCATGGGTCCCAAATCTCCAGGTTCAAGGGCATCTTCCTACATCGAAAACATGCATGAGAAACCCAGAAGATGGTACACCGTGTGATGGGGAAAGGTTTCTAAAACGCACCGCATTTCTCATCTCCTTGTGCTCGGGTTCGCCATTCCAGCCACTTTACTAGCAATCTCCCTACTTGGAGCATCAGCACCTTTAACCTCCTGTTCCGTACAGGTTGCAATTTGTCCTGAGGATGAACGGGAAGACGGGGAACCAATGAGAGACTAGCTCTTGGTGTTGGGACAGGCACAGGTCACTCAATTTTCCCATCAGGAAGAAGAATTAACCACAGGCTCAGCCTGCCCCCCGGAACCAGAACAGGGCCTGAAGCCATCCTGCGCTTTTGCGGCCGACTCCCAAAAAAGCGACTTGTAAAATGCAGCTTCAGGGCACTGCAATTCACAAATCTGCAGAGTTATAAATGATAACTCTCGTCCACAAATATATTGAGGGAAGGCAAAGAAGAGGATTTGAAATCAAGGCAGAATTGCAGGAAACAGATTTCAGGAGGTAGATTCGAATCGCCTTTAAAGCACATGAAAAGCGGCAAAACGTTGACAATGGTGCCCTTGGCCAAAAAGGGCGTATGCGTTTTTTCCTGAATATATTCAGGAAAAAACGCATACGCCCTTTTTGGCCAACCAAGCAACCTGGAAAGGCAAATCAGCGCTACAAAGAAGTCTCGCTTCCCATCGGTCAAAAGGGCCATGCTGAAAAAAGTGTCAAAACCAGAAATGCAGGACAGGCCATGGAGAAATGGGAGCCTTGCTACACTGATGGGCGGGATGTAAATTGCCAACAGCCACTCTGGAGAAGTGTACGGTGTGTCCTGAAACATCTAAAAAACACAGCTTAGAGAGCATAGGGCACTTCCACACATGGGGGGATAAAGTGGGAAAATTGAAAATCAGCAAGACACAAGCACCCCAAAGTTTATGGCTGCTCTGTTGACAAGGACCTCCACTTCTTTCCACCTTAAATATCCCAGGAAAGCGAAAAATGGATAAAAAAGTTGTGGTCCTTATGTACAATGGAATATCACTCAGCCATGAAATCAATGTCATAAGGCTAGTAGCAGCATGATGAGTGGATTTAGGTAAGACGATTCTAAGTGAAATAAGTCACACAGAAAAGGACACTTCTCATAAGGTGTCACTTATAGAGGGAATGTAAAAACCGTTACACTTGAACTGAATTACAAAACAGAAAAGAGTCACACATGCAGAAAACACACTATGGCTGCTTAACGGGAAATGTGAGGTGGGGTGATACATAAAACAAGAGTTTCAAATTAGCTCAGATACCGTTCCATAAACCCAATATGGAATAGACAAGACCTACTCCTTGCTCAGAGAACTGGACTCAACACGCCCGATTCACCGCACAAGAATATATCTGACTAGTAATAATCTTAAAACCTATGTATTGATATCTCTCTGTTAGTGTGTCAAGTGTGTGTAAGGCGGCATAAACACGGCCGTGAAAAGCAGCTAAACCCCATTATAAAAATAAATTACTTTTAAAAACCCATGAAACAAAGACAGGGAAAGAGAGAGAAATTCTTACACAATTCGTTCGGGGGCTGTGATGCAACCTGGATTGACCATATCTAGACCCACAGCTGGATGAGACATAAGGGTGGACACTCTTGGGGCTGAGAGGTTTGGTGAGGTTGGGTGAGCAAACGCAGACCCTTTAAAGTAATACTGCGTGCTACCCATCGCATGGGTCCCAAATCTCCAGGTTCAAGGGCATCTTCCTACATCGAAAACATGCATGAGAAACCCAGAAGATGGTACACCGTGTGATGGGGAAAGGTTTCTAAAACACACCTCATTTCTCACCTCCTTGTGCTCGTGTTCGCCATTCCAGCCACTTTACTAGCAATCTCCCTACTTGGAGCATCAGCACCTTTAACCTCCTGTTCCGTACAGGTTGCAATTTGTCCTGAGGATGAACGGGAAGACGGGAAACCAATGAGAGACTAGCTCTTGGTGTTGGGACAGGCACAGGTCACTCTATTTTCCCATCAGGAAGAAGAATTAACCACAGGCTCAGCCTGCCCCCCGGAACCAGAACAGGGCCTGAAGCCATCCTGCGCTTTTGCGGCCGGCTCCCAAAAAAGCGACTTGTAAAATGCAGCTTCAGGGCACTGCAATTCACAAACCTGCAGAGTTATAAATGATAACTCTCGTCCACAAATATATTGAGGGAAGGCAAAGAAGAGGATTTGAAATCAAGGCAGAATTGCAGGAAACTGATTTCAGGAGGTAGATTCGAATCGCCTTTAAAGCACATGAAAAGCGGCAAAACGTTGACAATGATGCCCTTGGCCAAAAAGGGCGTATGCGTTTTTTCCTGAATATATTCAGGAAAAAACGCATACGCCCTTTTTGGCCAACCAAGCAACCTGGAAAGGCAAATCAGCGCTACAAAGAAGTCTCGCTTCCCATCGGTCAAAAGGGCCATGCTGAAAAAAGTGTCAAAACCAGAAATGCAGGACAGGCCATGGAGAAATGGGAGCCTTGCTACACTGATGGGCGGGATGTAAATTGCCAACAGCCACTCTGGAGAAGTGTACGGTGTGTCCTGAAACATCTAAAAAACACAGCTTAGAGAGCATAGGGCACTTCCACACATGGGGGGATAAAGTGGGAAAATTGAAAATCAGCAAGACACAAGCACCCCAAAGTTTAGGGCTGCTCTGTTGACAAGGACCTCCACTTCATTCCACCTTAAATATCCCAGGAAAGCGAAAAATGGATAAAAAAGTTGTGGTCCTTATGTAGAATGGAACATCACTCAGCCATGAAATCAATGTCATAAGGCTAGTAGCAGCATGATGAGTGGATTTAGGTAAGACGATTCTAAGTGAAATAAGTCACACAGAAAAGGACACTTCTCATAAGGTGTCACTTATAGAGGGAATGTAAAAACCGTTACACTTGAACTGAATTACAAAACAGAACAGAGTCACACATGCAGAAAACACACTATGGCTGCTTAACGGGAAAGGTGAGGTGGGGTGATACATAAAACAAGAGTTTCAAATTAGCTCAGATACCGTTCCATAAACCCAATATGTAATAGACAAGACCTACTCCTTGCTCAGAGAACTGGACTCAACACGCCCGATTCACCGCACAAGAATATATCTGACTAGTAATAATCTTAAAACCTATGTATTGATATTTCTCTGTTAGTGTGTCAAGTGTGTGTAAGGCGGCATAAACACAGCCGTGAAAAGCAGCTAAACCCCATTATAAAAATAAATTACTTTTAAAAACCCATGAAACAAAGACAGGGAAAGAGAGAGAAATTCTTACACAATTCGTTCAGGGGCTGTGATGCAACCTGCATTGACCATATCTAGACCCACAGCTGGATGAGACATAAGGGTGGACACTCTTTGGGCTGAGAGGTTTGGTGAGGTTGGGTGAGCAAACGCAGACCCTTTAAAGTAATACTGCGTGCTACCCATCACATGGGTCCCAAATCTCCAGGTTCAAGGGCATCTTCCTACATCGAAAACATGCATGAGAAACCCAGAAGATGGTACACCGTGTGATGGGGAAAGGTTTCTAAAATGCACCGCATTTCTCATCTCCTTGTGCTCGGGTTCGCCATTCCAGCCACTTTACTAGCAATCTCCCTACTTGGAGCATCAGCACCTTTAACCTCCTGTTCCGTACAGGTTGCAATTTGTCCTGAGGATGAACGGGAAGACGGGGAACCAATGAGAGACTAGCTCTTGGTGTTGGGACAGGCACAGGTCACTCAATTTTCCCATCAGGAAGAAGAATTAACCACAGGCTCAGCCTGCCCCCCGGAACCAGAACAGGGCCTGAAGCCATCCTGCGCTTTTGCGGCCGACTCCCAAAAAAGCGACTTGTAAAATGGAGCTTCAGGGCACTGCAATTCACAAACCTGCAGAGTTATAAATGATAACTCTCGTCCACAAATATATTGAGGGAAGGCAAAGAAGAGGATTTGAAATCAAGGCAGAATTGCAGGAAACAGATTTCAGGAGGTAGATTCGAATCGCCTTTAAAGCACATGAAAAGCGGCAAAACGTTGACAATGATGCCCTTGGCCAAAAAGGGCGTATGCGTTTTTTCCTGAATATATTCAGGAAAAAACGCATACGCCCTTTTTGGCCAACCAAGCAACCTGGAAAGGCAAATCAGCACTACAAAGAAGTCTCGCTTCCCATCGGTCAAAAGGGACATGCTGAAAAAGGTGTCAAAACCAGAAATGCAGGACAGGCCATGGAGAAATGGGAGCCTTGCTACACTGATGGGCGGGATGTAAATTGCCAACAGCCACTCTGGAGAAGTGTACGGTGTGTCCTGAAACATCTAAAAAACACAGCTTAGAGAGCATAGGGCACTTCTACGCATGGGGGGATAAAGTGGGAAAATTGAAAATCAGCAAGACACAAGCACCCGAAAGTTTAGGGCTGCTCTGTTGACAAGGACCTCCACTTCCTTCCACCTTAAATATCCCAGGAAAGCGAAAAATGGATAAAAAAGTTGTGGTCCTTATGTACAATGGAATATCACTCAGCCATGAAATCAATGTCATAAGGCTAGTAGCAGCATGATGAGTGGATTTAGGTAAGACGATTCTAAGTGAAATAAGTCACACAGAAAAGGACACTTCTCATAAGGTGTCACTTATAGAGGGAATGTAAAAACCGTTACACTTGAACTGAATTACAAAACAGAACAGAGTCACACATGCAGAAAACACACTATGGCTGCTTAACGGGAAAGGTGAGGTGGGCTGATACATAAAACAAGAGTTTCAAATTAGCTCAGATACCGTTCCATAAACCCAATATGGAATAGACAAGACCTACTCCTTGCTCAGAGAACTGGACTCAACACGCCCGATTCACCGCACAAGAATATATCTGACTAGTAATAATCTTAAAACCTATGTATTGATATCTCTCTGTTAGTGTGTCAAGTGTGTGTAAGGCGGCATAAACACAGCCGTGAAAAGCAGCTAAACCCCATTATAAAAATAAATTACTTTTAAAAACCCATGAAACAAAGACAGGGAAAGAGAGAGAAATTCTTACACAATTCGTTCAGGGGCTGTGATGCAACCTGCATTGACCATATCTAGACCCACAGCTGGATGAGACATAAGGGTGGACACTCTTGGGGCTGAGAGGTTTGGTGAGGTTGGGTGAGCAAACGCAGACCCTTTAAAGTAATACTGCGTGCTACCCATCGCATGGGTCCCAAATCTCCAGGTTCAAGGGCATCTTCCTACATCGAAAACATGCATGAGAAACCCAGAAGATGGTACACCGTGTGATGGGGAAATGTTTCTAAAACGCACCGCATTTCTCATCTCCTTGTGCTCGGGTTCGCCATTCCAGCCACTTTACTAGCAATCTCCCTACTTGGAGCATCAGCACCTTTAACCTCCTGTTCCGTACAGGTTGCAATTTGTCCTGAGGATGAACGGGAAGACGGGGAACCAATGAGAGACTAGCTCTTGGTGTTGGGACAGGCACAGGTCACTCAATTTTCCCATCAGGAAGAAGAATTAACCACAGGCTCAGCCTGCCCCCCGGAACCAGAACAGGGCCTGAAGCCATCCTGCGCTTTTGCGGCCGACTCCCAAAAAAGCGACTTGTAAAATGGAGCTTCAGGGCACTGCAATTCACAAACCTGCAGAATTATAAATGATAACTCTCGTCCACAAATATATTGAGGGAAGGCAAAGAAGAGGATTTGAAATCAAGGCAGAATTGCAGGAAACAGATTTCAGGAGGTAGATTCAAATCGCCTTTAAAGCACATGAAAAGCGGCAAAACGTTGACAATGATGCCCTTGGCCAAAAAGGGCGTATGCGTTTTTTCCTGAATATATTCAGGAAAAAACGCATACGCCCTTTTTGGCCAACCAAGCAACCTGGAAAGGCAAATCAGCGCTACAAAGAAGTCTCGCTTCCCATCGGTCAAAAGGGACATGCTGAAAAAGGTGTCAAAACCAGAAATGCAGGACAGGCCATGGAGAAATGGGAGCCTTGCTACACTGATGGGCGGGATGTAAATTGCCAACAGCCACTCTGGAGAAGTGTACGGTGTGTCCTGAAACATCTAAAAAACACAGCTTAGAGAGCATAGGGCACTTCTACGCATGGGGGGATAAAGTGGGAAAATTGAAAATCAGCAAGACACAAGCACCCGAAAGTTTAGGGCTGCTCTGTTGACAAGGACCTCCACTTCCTTCCACCTTAAATATCCCAGGAAAGCGAAAAATGGATAAAAAAGTTGTGGTCCTTATGTACAATGGAATATCACTCAGCCATGAAATCAATGTCATAAGGCTAGTAGCAGCATGATGAGTGGATTTAGGTAAGACGATTCTAAGTGAAATAAGTCACACAGAAAAGGACACTTCTCATAAGGTGTCACTTATAGAGGGAATGTAAAAACCGTTACACTTGAACTGAATTACAAAACAGAACAGAGTCACACATGCAGAAAACACACTATGGCTGCTTAACGGGAAAGGTGAGGTGGGCTGATACATAAAACAAGAGTTTCAAATTAGCTCAGATACCGTTCCATAAACCCAATATGGAATAGACAAGACCTACTCCTTGCTCAGAGAACTGGACTCAACACGCCCGATTCACCGCACAAGAATATATCTGACTAGTAATAATCTTAAAACCTATGTATTGATATCTCTCTGTTAGTGTGTCAAGTGTGTGTAAGGCGGCATAAACACAGCCGTGAAAAGCAGCTAAACCCCATTATAAAAATAAATTACTTTTAAAAACCCATGAAACAAAGACAGGGAAAGAGAGAGAAATTCTTACACAATTCGTTCAGGGGCTGTGATGCAACCTGCATTGACCATATCTAGACCCACAGCTGGATGAGACATAAGGGTGGACACTCTTGGGGCTGAGAGGTTTGGTGAGGTTGGGTGAGCAAACGCAGACCCTTTAAAGTAATACTGCGTGCTACCCATCGCATGGGTCCCAAATCTCCAGGTTCAAGGGCATCTTCCTACATCGAAAACATGCATGAGAAACCCAGAAGATGGTACACCGTGTGATGGGGAAATGTTTCTAAAACACACCTCATTTCTCACCTCCTTGTGCTCGTGTTCGCCATTCCAGCCACTTTACTAGCAATCTCCCTACTTGGAGCATCAGCACCTTTAACCTCCTGTTCCGTACAGGTTGCAATTTGTCCTGAGGATGAACGGGAAGACGGGAAACCAATGAGAGACTAGCTCTTGGTGTTGGGACAGGCACAGGTCACTCTATTTTCCCATCAGGAAGAAGAATTAACCACAGGCTCAGCCTGCCCCCCGGAACCAGAACAGGGCCTGAAGCCATCCTGCGCTTTTGCGGCCGGCTCCCAAAAAAGCGACTTGTAAAATGCAGCTTCAGGGCACTGCAATTCACAAACCTGCAGAGTTATAAATGATAACTCTCGTCCACAAATATATTGAGGGAAGGCAAAGAAGAGGATTTGAAATCAAGGCAGAATTGCAGGAAACTGATTTCAGGAGGTAGATTCGAATCGCCTTTAAAGCACATGAAAAGCGGCAAAACGTTGACAATGATGCCCTTGGCCAAAAAGGGCGTATGCGTTTTTTCCTGAATATATTCAGGAAAAAACGCATACGCCCTTTTTGGCCAACCAAGCAACCTGGAAAGGCAAATCAGCGCTACAAAGAAGTCTCGCTTCCCATCGGTCAAAAGGGCCATGCTGAAAAAAGTGTCAAAACCAGAAATGCAGGACAGGCCATGGAGAAATGGGAGCCTTGCTACACTGATGGGCGGGATGTAAATTGCCAACAGCCACTCTGGAGAAGTGTACGGTGTGTCCTGAAACATCTAAAAAACACAGCTTAGAGAGCATAGGGCACTTCCACACATGGGGGGATAAAGTGGGAAAATTGAAAATCAGCAAGACACAAGCACCCCAAAGTTTAGGGCTGCTCTGTTGACAAGGACCTCCACTTCATTCCACCTTAAATATCCCAGGAAAGCGAAAAATGGATAAAAAAGTTGTGGTCCTTATGTAGAATGGAACATCACTCAGCCATGAAATCAATGTCATAAGGCTAGTAGCAGCATGATGAGTGGATTTAGGTAAGACGATTCTAAGTGAAATAAGTCACACAGAAAAGGACACTTCTCATAAGGTGTCACTTATAGAGGGAATGTAAAAACCGTTACACTTGAACTGAATTACAAAACAGAACAGAGTCACACATGCAGAAAACACACTATGGCTGCTTAACGGGAAAGGTGAGGTGGGGTGATACATAAAACAAGAGTTTCAAATTAGCTCAGATACCGTTCCATAAACCCAATATGTAATAGACAAGACCTACTCCTTGCTCAGAGAACTGGACTCAACACGCCCGATTCACCGCACAAGAATATATCTGACTAGTAATAATCTTAAAACCTATGTATTGATATTTCTCTGTTAGTGTGTCAAGTGTGTGTAAGGCGGCATAAACACAGCCGTGAAAAGCAGCTAAACCCCATTATAAAAATAAATTACTTTTAAAAACCCATGAAACAAAGACAGGGAAAGAGAGAGAAATTCTTACACAATTCGTTCAGGGGCTGTGATGCAACCTGCATTGACCATATCTAGACCCACAGCTGGATGAGACATAAGGGTGGACACTCTTTGGGCTGAGAGGTTTGGTGAGGTTGGGTGAGCAAACGCAGACCCTTTAAAGTAATACTGCGTGCTACCCATCACATGGGTCCCAAATCTCCAGGTTCAAGGGCATCTTCCTACATCGAAAACATGCATGAGAAACCCAGAAGATGGTACACCGTGTGATGGGGAAAGGTTTCTAAAATGCACCGCATTTCTCATCTCCTTGTGCTCGGGTTCGCCATTCCAGCCACTTTACTAGCAATCTCCCTACTTGGAGCATCAGCACCTTTAACCTCCTGTTCCGTACAGGTTGCAATTTGTCCTGAGGATGAACGGGAAGACGGGGAACCAATGAGAGACTAGCTCTTGGTGTTGGGACAGGCACAGGTCACTCAATTTTCCCATCAGGAAGAAGAATTAACCACAGGCTCAGCCTGCCCCCCGGAACCAGAACAGGGCCTGAAGCCATCCTGCGCTTTTGCGGCCGACTCCCAAAAAAGCGACTTGTAAAATGGAGCTTCAGGGCACTGCAATTCACAAACCTGCAGAGTTATAAATGATAACTCTCGTCCACAAATATATTGAGGGAAGGCAAAGAAGAGGATTTGAAATCAAGGCAGAATTGCAGGAAACAGATTTCAGGAGGTAGATTCGAATCGCCTTTAAAGCACATGAAAAGCGGCAAAACGTTGACAATGATGCCCTTGGCCAAAAAGGGCGTATGCGTTTTTTCCTGAATATATTCAGGAAAAAACGCATACGCCCTTTTTGGCCAACCAAGCAACCTGGAAAGGCAAATCAGCGCTACAAAGAAGTCTCGCTTCCCATCGGTCAAAAGGGACATGCTGAAAAAGGTGTCAAAACCAGAAATGCAGGACAGGCCATGGAGAAATGGGAGCCTTGCTACACTGATGGGCGGGATGTAAATTGCCAACAGCCACTCTGGAGAAGTGTACGGTGTGTCCTGAAACATCTAAAAAACACAGCTTAGAGAGCATAGGGCACTTCTACGCATGGGGGGATAAAGTGGGAAAATTGAAAATCAGCAAGACACAAGCACCCGAAAGTTTAGGGCTGCTCTGTTGACAAGGACCTCCACTTCATTCCACCTTAAATATCCCAGGAAAGCGAAAAATGGATAAAAAAGTTGTGGTCCTTATGTACAATGGAATATCACTCAGCCATGAAATCAATGTCATAAGACTAGTAGCAGCATGATGAGTGGATTTAGGTAAGACGATTCTAAGTGAAATAAGTCACACAGAAAAGGACACTTCTCATAAGGTGTCACTTATAGAGGGAATGTAAAAACCGTTACACTTGAACTGAATTACAAAACAGAACAGAGTCACACATGCAGAAAACACACTATGGCTGCTTAACGGGAAAGGTGAGGTGGGGTGATACATAAAACAAGAGTTTCAAATTAGCTCAGATACCGTTCCATAAACCCAATATGGAATAGACAAGACCTACTCCTTGCTCAGAGAACTGGACTCAACACGCCCGATTCACCGCACAAGAATATATCTGACTAGTAATAATCTTAAAACCTATGTATTGATATCTCTCTGTTAGTGTGTCAGGTGTGTGTAAGGCGGCATAAACACAGCAGTGAAAAGCAGCTAAACCCCATTATAAAAATAAATTACTTTTAAAAACCCATGAAACAAAGACAGGGAAAGAGAGAGAAATTCTTACACAATTCGTTCAGGGGCTGTGATGCAACCTGCATTGACCATATCTAGACCCACAGCTGGATGAGACATAAGGGTGGACACTCTTGGGGCTGAGAGGTTTGGTGAGGTTGGGTGAGCAAACGCAGACCCTTTAAAGTAATACTGCGTGCTACCCATCGCATGGGTCCCAAATCTCCAGGTTCAAGGGCATCTTCCTACATCGAAAACATGCATGAGAAACCCAGAAGATGGTACACCGTGTGATGGGGAAAGGTTTCTAAAACGCACCGCATTTCTCATCTCCTTGTGCTCGGGTTCGCCATTCCAGCCACTTTACTAGCAATCTCCCTACTTGGAGCATCAGCACCTTTAACCTCCTGTTCCGTACAGGTTGCAATTTGTCCTGAGGATGAACGGGAAGACGGGGAACCAATGAGAGACTAGCTCTTGGTGTTGGGACAGGCACAGGTCACTCAATTTTCCCATCAGGAAGAAGAATTAACCACAGGCTCAGCCTGCCCCCCGGAACCAGAACAGGGCCTGAAGCCATCCTGCGCTTTTGCGGCCGACTCCCAAAAAAGCGACTTGTAAAATGGAGCTTCAGGGCACTGCAATTCACAAACCTGCAGAATTATAAATGGTAACTCTCGTCCACAAATATATTGAGGGAAGGCAAAGAAGAGGATTTGAAATCAAGGCAGAATTGCAGGAAACAGATTTCAGGAGGTAGATTCAAATCGCCTTTAAAGCACATGAAAAGCGGCAAAACGTTGACAATGATGCCCTTGGCCAAAAAGGGCGTATGCGTTTTTTCCTGAATATATTCAGGAAAAAACGCATACGCCCTTTTTGGCCAACCAAGCAACCTGGAAAGGCAAATCAGCGCTACAAAGAAGTCTCGCTTCCCATCGGTCAAAAGGGACATGCTGAAAAAGGTGTCAAAACCAGAAATGCAGGACAGGCCATGGAGAAATGGGAGCCTTGCTACACTGATGGGCGGGATGTAAATTGCCAACAGCCACTCTGGAGAAGTGTACGGTGTGTCCTGAAACATCTAAAAAACACAGCTTAGAGAGCATAGGGCACTTCTACGCATGGGGGGATAAAGTGGGAAAATTGAAAATCAGCAAGACACAAGCACCCGAAAGTTTAGGGCTGCTCTGTTGACAAGGACCTCCACTTCCTTCCACCTTAAATATCCCAGGAAAGCGAAAAATGGATAAAAAAGTTGTGGTCCTTATGTACAATGGAATATCACTCAGCCATGAAATCAATGTCATAAGGCTAGTAGCAGCATGATGAGTGGATTTAGGTAAGACGATTCTAAGTGAAATAAGTCACACAGAAAAGGACACTTCTCATAAGGTGTCACTTATAGAGGGAATGTAAAAACCGTTACACTTGAACTGAATTACAAAACAGAACAGAGTCACACATGCAGAAAACACACTATGGCTGCTTAACGGGAAAGGTGAGGTGGGCTGATACATAAAACAAGAGTTTCAAATTAGCTCAGATACCGTTCCATAAACCCAATATGGAATAGACAAGACCTACTCCTTGCTCAGAGAACTGGACTCAACACGCCCGATTCACCGCACAAGAATATATCTGACTAGTAATAATCTTAAAACCTATGTATTGATATCTCTCTGTTAGTGTGTCAAGTGTGTGTAAGGCGGCATAAACACAGCCGTGAAAAGCAGCTAAACCCCATTATAAAAATAAATTACTTTTAAAAACCCATGAAACAAAGACAGGGAAAGAGAGAGAAATTCTTACACAATTCGTTCAGGGGCTGTGATGCAACCTGCATTGACCATATCTAGACCCACAGCTGGATGAGACATAAGGGTGGACACTCTTGGGGCTGAGAGGTTTGGTGAGGTTGGGTGAGCAAACGCAGACCCTTTAAAGTAATACTGCGTGCTACCCATCGCATGGGTCCCAAATCTCCAGGTTCAAGGGCATCTTCCTACATCGAAAACATGCATGAGAAACCCAGAAGATGGTACACCGTGTGATGGGGAAAGGTTTCTAAAACGCACCGCATTTCTCATCTCCTTGTGCTCGGGTTCGCCATTCCAGCCACTTTACTAGCAATCTCCCTACTTGGAGCATCAGCACCTTTAACCTCCTGTTCCGTACAGGTTGCAATTTGTCCTGAGGATGAACGGGAAGACGGGGAACCAATGAGAGACTAGCTCTTGGTGTTGGGACAGGCACAGGTCACTCAATTTTCCCATCAGGAAGAAGAATTAACCACAGGCTCAGCCTGCCCCCCGGAACCAGAACAGGGCCTGAAGCCATCCTGCGCTTTTGCGGCCGACTCCCAAAAAAGCGACTTGTAAAATGGAGCTTCAGGGCACTGCAATTCACAAACCTGCAGAATTATAAATGATAACTCTCGTCCACAAATATATTGAGGGAAGGCAAAGAAGAGGATTTGAAATCAAGGCAGAATTGCAGGAAACAGATTTCAGGAGGTAGATTCGAATCGCCTTTAAAGCACATGAAAAGCGGCAAAACGTTGACAATGATGCCCTTGGCCAAAAAGGGCGTATGCGTTTTTTCCTGAATATATTCAGGAAAAAACGCATACGCCCTTTTTGGCCAACCAAGCAACCTGGAAAGGCAAATCAGCACTACAAAGAAGTCTCGCTTCCCATCGGTCAAAAGGGACATGCTGAAAAAGGTGTCAAAACCAGAAATGCAGGACAGGCCATGGAGAAATGGGAGCCTTGCTACACTGATGGGCGGGATGTAAATTGCCAACAGCCACTCTGGAGAAGTGTACGGTGTGTCCTGAAACATCTAAAAAACACAGCTTAGAGAGCATAGGGCACTTCTACGCATGGGGGGATAAAGTGGGAAAATTGAAAATCAGCAAGACACAAGCACCCGAAAGTTTAGGGCTGCTCTGTTGACAAGGACCTCCACTTCCTTCCACCTTAAATATCCCAGGAAAGCGAAAAATGGATAAAAAAGTTGTGGTCCTTATGTACAATGGAATATCACTCAGCCATGAAATCAATGTCATAAGGCTAGTAGCAGCATGATGAGTGGATTTAGGTAAGACGATTCTAAGTGAAATAAGTCACACAGAAAAGGACACTTCTCATAAGGTGTCACTTATAGAGGGAATGTAAAAACCGTTACACTTGAACTGAATTACAAAACAGAACAGAGTCACACATGCAGAAAACACACTATGGCTGCTTAACGGGAAAGGTGAGGTGGGCTGATACATAAAACAAGAGTTTCAAATTAGCTCAGATACCGTTCCATAAACCCAATATGGAATAGACAAGACCTACTCCTTGCTCAGAGAACTGGACTCAACACGCCCGATTCACCGCACAAGAATATATCTGACTAGTAATAATCTTAAAACCTATGTATTGATATCTCTCTGTTAGTGTGTCAAGTGTGTGTAAGGCGGCATAAACACAGCCGTGAAAAGCAGCTAAACCCCATTATAAAAATAAATTACTTTTAAAAACCCATGAAACAAAGACAGGGAAAGAGAGAGAAATTCTTACACAATTCGTTCAGGGGCTGTGATGCAACCTGCATTGACCATATCTAGACCCACAGCTGGATGAGACATAAGGGTGGACACTCTTGGGGCTGAGAGGTTTGGTGAGGTTGGGTGAGCAAACGCAGACCCTTTAAAGTAATACTGCGTGCTACCCATCGCATGGGTCCCAAATCTCCAGGTTCAAGGGCATCTTCCTACATCGAAAACATGCATGAGAAACCCAGAAGATGGTACACCGTGTGATGGGGAAATGTTTCTAAAACGCACCGCATTTCTCATCTCCTTGTGCTCGGGTTCGCCATTCCAGCCACTTTACTAGCAATCTCCCTACTTGGAGCATCAGCACCTTTAACCTCCTGTTCCGTACAGGTTGCAATTTGTCCTGAGGATGAACGGGAAGACGGGGAACCAATGAGAGACTAGCTCTTGGTGTTGGGACAGGCACAGGTCACTCAATTTTCCCATCAGGAAGAAGAATTAACCACAGGCTCAGCCTGCCCCCCGGAACCAGAACAGGGCCTGAAGCCATCCTGCGCTTTTGCGGCCGACTCCCAAAAAAGCGACTTGTAAAATGGAGCTTCAGGGCACTGCAATTCACAAACCTGCAGAATTATAAATGATAACTCTCGTCCACAAATATATTGAGGGAAGGCAAAGAAGAGGATTTGAAATCAAGGCAGAATTGCAGGAAACAGATTTCAGGAGGTAGATTCAAATCGCCTTTAAAGCACATGAAAAGCGGCAAAACGTTGACAATGATGCCCTTGGCCAAAAAGGGCGTATGCGTTTTTTCCTGAATATATTCAGGAAAAAACGCATACGCCCTTTTTGGCCAACCAAGCAACCTGGAAAGGCAAATCAGCGCTACAAAGAAGTCTCGCTTCCCATCGGTCAAAAGGGACATGCTGAAAAAGGTGTCAAAACCAGAAATGCAGGACAGGACATGGAGAAATGGGAGCCTTGCTACACTGATGGGCGGGATGTAAATTGCCAACAGCCACTCTGGAGAAGTGTACGGTGTGTCCTGAAACATCTAAAAAACACAGCTTAGAGAGCATAGGGCACTTCTACGCATGGGGGGATAAAGTGGGAAAATTGAAAATCAGCAAGACACAAGCACCCGAAAGTTTAGGGCTGCTCTGTTGACAAGGACCTCCACTTCCTTCCACCTTAAATATCCCAGGAAAGCGAAAAATGGATAAAAAAGTTGTGGTCCTTATGTACAATGGAATATCACTCAGCCATGAAATCAATGTCATAAGGCTAGTAGCAGCATGATGAGTGGATTTAGGTAAGACGATTCTAAGTGAAATAAGTCACACAGAAAAGGACACTTCTCATAAGGTGTCACTTATAGAGGGAATGTAAAAACCGTTACACTTGAACTGAATTACAAAACAGAACAGAGTCACACATGCAGAAAACACACTATGGCTGCTTAACGGGAAAGGTGAGGTGGGCTGATACATAAAACAAGAGTTTCAAATTAGCTCAGATACCGTTCCATAAACCCAATATGGAATAGACAAGACCTACTCCTTGCTCAGAGAACTGGACTCAACACGCCCGATTCACCGCACAAGAATATATCTGACTAGTAATAATCTTAAAACCTATGTATTGATATCTCTCTGTTAGTGTGTCAAGTGTGTGTAAGGCGGCATAAACACAGCCGTGAAAAGCAGCTAAACCCCATTATAAAAATAAATTACTTTTAAAAACCCATGAAACAAAGACAGGGAAAGAGAGAGAAATTCTTACACAATTCGTTCAGGGGCTGTGATGCAACCTGCATTGACCATATCTAGACCCACAGCTGGATGAGACATAAGGGTGGACACTCTTGGGGCTGAGAGGTTTGGTGAGGTTGGGTGAGCAAACGCAGACCCTTTAAAGTAATACTGCGTGCTACCCATCGCATGGGTCCCAAATCTCCAGGTTCAAGGGCATCTTCCTACATCGAAAACATGCATGAGAAACCCAGAAGATGGTACACCGTGTGATGGGGAAAGGTTTCTAAAACGCACCTCATTTCTCACCTCCTTGTGCTCGTGTTCGCCATTCCAGCCACTTTACTAGCAATCTCCCTACTTGGAGCATCAGCACCTTTAACCTCCTGTTCCGTACAGGTTGCAATTTGTCCTGAGGATGAACGGGAAGACGGGAAACCAATGAGAGACTAGCTCTTGGTGTTGGGACAGGCACAGGTCACTCTATTTTCCCATCAGGAAGAAGAATTAACCACAGGCTCAGCCTGCCCCCCGGAACCAGAACAGGGCCTGAAACCATCCTGCGCTTTTGCGGCCGGCTCCCAAAAAAGCGACTTGTAAAATGCAGCTTCAGGGCACTGCAATTCACAAACCTGCAGAGTTATAAATGATAACTCTCGTCCACAAATATATTGAGGGAAGGCAAAGAAGAGGATTTGAAATCAAGGCAGAATTGCAGGAAACTGATTTCAGGAGGTAGATTCGAATCGCCTTTAAAGCACATGAAAAGCGGCAAAACGTTGACAATGATGCCCTTGGCCAAAAAGGGCGTATGCGTTTTTTCCTGAATATATTCAGGAAAAAACGCATACGCCCTTTTTGGCCAACCAAGCAACCTGGAAAGGCAAATCAGCGCTACAAAGAAGTCTCGCTTCCCATCGGTCAAAAGGGCCATGCTGAAAAAAGTGTCAAAACCAGAAATGCAGGACAGGCCATGGAGAAATGGGAGCCTTGCTACACTGATGGGCGGGATGTAAATTGCCAACAGCCACTCTGGAGAAGTGTACGGTGTGTCCTGAAACATCTAAAAAACACAGCTTAGAGAACATAGGGCACTTCCACACATGGGGGGATAAAGTGGGAAAATTGAAAATCAGCAAGACACAAGCACCCCAAAGTTTAGGGCTGCTCTGTTGACAAGGACCTCCACTTCATTCCACCTTAAATATCCCAGGAAAGCGAAAAATGGATAAAAAAGTTGTGGTCCTTATGTACAATGGAATATCACTCAGCCATGAAATCAATGTCATAAGGCTAGTAGCAGCATGATGAGTGGATTTAGGTAAGACGATTCTAAGTGAAATAAGTCACACAGAAAAGGACACTTCTCATAAGGTGTCACTTATAGAGGGAATGTAAAAACCGTTACACTTGAACTGAATTACAAAACAGAACAGAGTCACACATGCAGAAAACACACTATGGCTGCTTAACGGGAAAGGTGAGGTGGGGTGATACATAAAACAAGAGTTTCAAATTAGCTCAGATACCGTTCCATAAACCCAATATGGAATAGACAAGACCTACTCCTTGCTCAGAGAACTGGACTCAACACGCCCGATTCACCGCACAAGAATATATCTGACTAGTAATAATCTTAAAACCTATGTATTGATATCTCTCTGTTAGTGTGTCAAGTGTGTGTAAGGCGGCATAAACACGGCCGTGAAAAGCAGCTAAACCCCATTATAAAAATAAATTACTTTTAAAAACCCATGAAACAAAGACAAGGAAAGAGAGAGAAATTCTTACACAATTCGTTCGGGGGCTGTGATGCAACCTGGATTGACCATATCTAGACCCACAGCTGGATGAGACATAAGGGTGGACACTCTTGGGGCTGAGAGGTTTGGTGAGGTTGGGTGAGCAAACGCAGACCCTTTAAAGTAATACTGCGTGCTACCCATCGCATGGGTCCCAAATCTCCAGGTTCAAGGGCATCTTCCTACATCGAAAACATGCATGAGAAACCCAGAAGATGGTACACCGTGTGATGGGGAAAGGTTTCTAAAACGCACCTCATTTCTCACCTCCTTGTGCTCGTGTTCGCCATTCCAGCCACTTTACTAGCAATCTCCCTACTTGGAGCATCAGCACCTTTAACCTCCTGTTCCGTACAGGTTGCAATTTGTCCTGAGGATGAACGGGAAGACGGGAAACCAATGAGAGACTAGCTCTTGGTGTTGGGACAGGCACAGGTCACTCTATTTTCCCATCAGGAAGAAGAATTAACCACAGGCTCAGCCTGCTCCCCGGAACCAGAACAGGGCCTGAAGCCATCCTGCGCTTTTGCGGCCGGCTCCCAAAAAAGCGACTTGTAAAATGCAGCTTCAGGGCACTGCAATTCACAAACCTGCAGAGTTATAAATGATAACTCTCGTCCACAAATATATTGAGGGAAGGCAAAGAAGAGGATTTGAAATCAAGGCAGAATTGCAGGAAACAGATTTCAGGAGGTAGATTCGAATCGCCTTTAAAGCACATGAAAAGCGGCAAAACGTTGACAATGATGCCCTTGGCCAAAAAGGGCGTATGCGTTTTTTCCTGAATATATTCAGGAAAAAACGCATACGCCCTTTTTGGCCAACCAAGCAACCTGGAAAGGCAAATCAGCGCTACAAAGAAGTCTCGCTTCCCATCGGTCAAAAGGGCCATGCTGAAAAAAGTGTCAAAACCAGAAATGCAGGACAGGCCATGGAGAAATGGGAGCCTTGCTACACTGATGGGCGGGATGTAAATTGCCAACAGCCACTCTGGAGAAGTGTACGGTGTGTCCTGAAACATCTAAAAAACACAGCTTAGAGAGCATAGGGCACTTCCACACATGGGGGGATAAAGTGGGAAAATTGAAAATCAGCAAGACACAAGCACCCCAAAGTTTAGGGCTGCTCTGTTGACAAGGACCTCCACTTCATTCCACCTTAAATATCCCAGGAAAGCGAAAAATGGATAAAAAAGTTGTGGTCCTTATGTACAATGGAATATCACTCAGCCATGAAATCAATGTCATAAGGCTAGTAGCAGCATGATGAGTGGATTTAGGTAAGACGATTCTAAGTGAAATAAGTCACACAGAAAAGGACACTTCTCATAAGGTGTCACTTATAGAGGGAATGTAAAAACCGTTACACTTGAACTGAATTACAAAACAGAACAGAGTCACACATGCAGAAAACACACTATGGCTGCTTAACGGGAAAGGTGAGGTGGGGTGATACATAAAACAAGAGTTTCAAATTAGCTCAGATACCGTTCCATAAACCCAATATGGAATAGACAAGACCTACTCCTTGCTCAGAGAACTGGACTCAACACGCCCGATTCACCGCAGAAGAATATATCTGACTACTAATAATCTTAAAACCTATGTATTGATATCTCTCTGTTAGTGTGTCACGTGTGTGTAAGGCGGCATAAACACAGCAGTGAAAAGCAGCTAAACCCCATTATAAAAATAAATTACTTTTAAAAACCCATGAAACAAAGACAGGGAAAGAGAGAGAAATTCTTACACAATTCGTTCAGGGGCTGTGATGCAACCTGCATTGACCATATCTAGACCCACAGCTGGATGAGACATAAGGGTGGACACTCTTGGGGCTGAGAGGTTTGGTGAGGTTGGGTGAGCAAACGCAGACCCTTTAAAGTAATACTGCGTGCTACCCATCGCATGGGTCCCAAATCTCCAGGTTCAAGGGCATCTTCCTACATCGAAAACATGCATGAGAAACCCAGAAGATGGTACACCGTGTGATGGGGAAAGGTTTCTAAAACGCACCGCATTTCTCATCTCCTTGTGCTCGGGTTCGCCATTCCAGCCACTTTACTAGCAATCTCCCTACTTGGAGCATCAGCACCTTTAACCTCCTGTTCCGTACAGGTTGCAATTTGTCCTGAGGATGAACGGGAAGACGGGGAACCAATGAGAGACTAGCTCTTGGTGTTGGGACAGGCACAGGTCACTCAATTTTCCCATCAGGAAGAAGAATTAACCACAGGCTCAGCCTGCCCCCCGGAACCAGAACAGGGCCTGAAGCCATCCTGCGCTTTTGCGGCCGACTCCCAAAAAAGCGACTTGTAAAATGGAGCTTCAGGGCACTGCAATTCACAAACCTGCAGAATTATAAATGATAACTCTCGTCCACAAATATATTGAGGGAAGGCAAAGAAGAGGATTTGAAATCAAGGCAGAATTGCAGGAAACAGATTTCAGGAGGTAGATTCGAATCGCCTTTAAAGCACATGAAAAGCGGCAAAACGTTGACAATGATGCCCTTGGCCAAAAAGGGCGTATGCGTTTTTTCCTGAATATATTCAGGAAAAAACGCATACGCCCTTTTTGGCCAACCAAGCAACCTGGAAAGGCAAATCAGCGCTACAAAGAAGTCTCGCTTCCCATCGGTCAAAAGGGACATGCTGAAAAAGGTGTCAAAACCAGAAATGCAGGACAGGCCATGGAGAAATGGGAGCCTTGCTACACTGATGGGCGGGATGTAAATTGCCAACAGCCACTCTGGAGAAGTGTACGGTGTGTCCTGAAACATCTAAAAAACACAGCTTAGAGAGCATAGGGCACTTCTACGCATGGGTGGATAAAGTGGGAAAATTGAAAATCAGCAAGACACAAGCACCCGAAAGTTTAGGGCTGCTCTGTTGACAAGGACCTCCACTTCCTTCCACCTTAAATATCCCAGGAAAGCGAAAAATGGATAAAAAAGTTGTGGTCCTTATGTACAATGGAATATCACTCAGCCATGAAATCAATGTCATAAGGCTAGTAGCAGCATGATGAGTGGATTTAGGTAAGACGATTCTAAGTGAAATAAGTCACACAGAAAAGGACACTTCTCATAAGGTGTCACTTATAGAGGGAATGTTAAAACCGTTACACTTGAACTGAATTACAAAACAGAACAGAGTCACACATGCAGAAAACACACTATGGCTGCTTAACGGGAAAGGTGAGGTGGGCTGATACATAAAACAAGAGTTTCAAATTAGCTCAGATACCGTTCCATAAACCCAATATGGAATAGACAAGACCTACTCCTTGCTCAGAGAACTGGACTCAACACGCCCGATTCACCGCACAAGAATATATCTGACTAGTAATAATCTTAAAACCTATGTATTGATATCTCTCTGTTAGTGTGTCAAGTGTGTGTAAGGCGGCATAAACACAGCCGTGAAAAGCAGCTAAACCCCATTATAAAAATAAATTACTTTTAAAAACCCATGAAACAAAGACAGGGAAAGAGAGAGAAATTCTTACACAATTCGTTCAGGGGCTGTGATGCAACCTGCATTGACCATATCTAGACCCACAGCTGGATGAGACATAAGGGTGGACACTCTTGGGGCTGAGAGGTTTGGTGAGGTTGGGTGAGCAAACGCAGACCCTTTAAAGTAATACTGCGTGCTACCCATCGCATGGGTCCCAAATCTCCAGGTTCAAGGGCATCTTCCTACATCGAAAACATGCATGAGAAACCCAGAAGATGGTACACCGTGTGATGGGGAAAGGTTTCTAAAACGCACCGCATTTCTCATCTCCTTGTGCTCGGGTTCGCCATTCCAGCCACTTTACTAGCAATCTCCCTACTTGGAGCATCAGCACCTTTAACCTCCTGTTCCGTACAGGTTGCAATTTGTCCTGAGGATGAACGGGAAGACGGGGAACCAATGAGAGACTAGCTCTTGGTGTTGGGACAGGCACAGGTCACTCAATTTTCCCATCAGGAAGAAGAATTAACCACAGGCTCAGCCTGCCCCCCGGAACCAGAACAGGGCCTGAAGCCATCCTGCGCTTTTGCGGCCGACTCCCAAAAAAGTGACTTGTAAAATGGAGCTTCAGGGCACTGCAATTCACAAACCTGCAGAATTATAAATGATAACTCTCGTCCACAAATATATTGAGGGAAGGCAAAGAAGAGGATTTGAAATCAAGGCAGAATTGCAGGAAACAGATTTCAGGAGGTAGATTCGAATCGCCTTTAAAGCACATGAAAAGCGGCAAAACGTTGACAATGATGCCCTTGGCCAAAAAGGGCGTATGCGTTTTTTCCTGAATATATTCAGGAAAAAACGCATACGCCCTTTTTGGCCAACCAAGCAACCTGGAAAGGCAAATCAGCGCTACAAAGAAGTCTCGCTTCCCATCGGTCAAAAGGGACATGCTGAAAAAGGTGTCAAAACCAGAAATGCAGGACAGGCCATGGAGAAATGGAAGCCTTGCTACACTGATGGGCGGGATGTAAATTGCCAACAGCCACTCTGGAGAAGTGTACGGTGTGTCCTGAAACATCTAAAAAACACAGCTTAGAGAGCATAGGGCACTTCTACGCATGGGGGGATAAAGTGGGAAAATTGAAAATCAGCAAGACACAAGCACCCGAAAGTTTAGGGCTGCTCTGTTGACAAGGACCTCCACTTCCTTCCACCTTAAATATCCCAGGAAAGCGAAAAATGGATAAAAAAGTTGTGGTCCTTATGTACAATGGAATATCACTCAGCCATGAAATCAATGTCATAAGGCTAGTAGCAGCATGATGAGTGGATTTAGGTAAGACGATTCTAAGTGAAATAAGTCACACAGAAAAGGACACTTCTCATAAGGTGTCACTTATAGAGGGAATGTAAAAACCGTTACACTTGAACTGAATTACAAAACAGAACAGAGTCACACATGCAGAAAACACACTATGGCTGCTTAACGGGAAAGGTGAGGTGGGGTGATACATAAAACAAGAGTTTCAAATTAGCTCAGATACCGTTCCATAAACCCAACATGGAATAGACAAGACCTACTCCTTGCTCAGAGAACTGGACTCAACACGCCCGATTCACCGCACAAGAATATATCTGACTAGTAATAATCTTAAAACCTATGTATTGATATCTCTCTGTTAGTGTGTCAAGTGTGTGTAAGGCGGCATAAACACGGCCGTGAAAAGCAGCTAAACCCCATTATAAAAATAAATTACTTTTAAAAACCCATGAAACAAAGACAGGGAAAGAGAGAGAAATTCTTACACAATTCGTTCAGGGGCTGTGATGCAACCTGCATTGACCATATCTAGACCCACAGCTGGATGAGACATAAGGGTGGACACTCTTGGGGCTGAGAGGTTTGGTGAGGTTGGGTGAGCAAACGCAGACCCTTTAAAGTAATACTGCGTGCTACCCATCGCATGGGTCCCAAATCTCCAGGTTCAAGGGCATCTTCCTACATCGAAAACATGCATGAGAAACCCAGAAGATGGTACACCGTGTGATGGGGAAAGGTTTCTAAAACGCACCGCATTTCTCATCTCCTTGTGCTCGGGTTCGCCATTCCAGCCACTTTACTAGCAATCTCCCTACTTGGAGCATCAGCACCTTTAACCTCCTGTTCCGTACAGGTTGCAATTTGTCCTGAGGATGAACGGGAAGACGGGGAACCAATGAGAGACTAGCTCTTGGTGTTGGGACAGGCACAGGTCACTCAATTTTCCCATCAGGAAGAAGAATTAACCACAGGCTCAGCCTGCCCCCCGGAACCAGAACAGGGCCTGAAGCCATCCTGCGCTTTTGCGGCCGACTCCCAAAAAAGCGACTTGTAAAATGGAGCTTCAGGGCACTGCAATTCACAAACCTGCAGAATTATAAATGATAACTCTCGTCCACAAATATATTGAGGGAAGGCAAAGAAGAGGATTTGAAATCAAGGCAGAATTGCAGGAAACAGATTTCAGGAGGTAGATTCGAATCGCCTTTAAAGCACATGAAAAGCGGCAAAACGTTGACAATGATGCCCTTGGCCAAAAAGGGCGTATGCGTTTTTTCCTGAATATATTCAGGAAAAAACGCATACGCCCTTTTTGGCCAACCAAGCAACCTGGAAAGGCAAATCAGCGCTACAAAGAAGTCTCGCTTCCCATCGGTCAAAAGGGACATGCTGAAAAAGGTGTCAAAACCAGAAATGCAGGACAGGCCATGGAGAAATGGAAGCCTTGCTACACTGATGGGCGGGATGTAAATTGCCAACAGCCACTCTGGAGAAGTGTACGGTGTGTCCTGAAACATCTAAAAAACACAGCTTAGAGAGCATAGGGCACTTCTACGCATGGGGGGATAAAGTGGGAAAATTGAAAATCAGCAAGACACAAGCACCCGAAAGTTTAGGGCTGCTCTGTTGACAAGGACCTCCACTTCCTTCCACCTTAAATATCCCAGGAAAGCGAAAAATGGATAAAAAAGTTGTGGTCCTTATGTACAATGGAATATCACTCAGCCATGAAATCAATGTCATAAGGCTAGTAGCAGCATGATGAGTGGATTTAGGTAAGACGATTCTAAGTGAAATAAGTCACACAGAAAAGGACACTTCTCATAAGGTGTCACTTATAGAGGGAATGTAAAAACCGTTACACTTGAACTGAATTACAAAACAGAACAGAGTCACACATGCAGAAAACACACTATGGCTGCTTAACGGGAAAGGTGAGGTGGGGTGATACATAAAACAAGAGTTTCAAATTAGCTCAGATACCGTTCCATAAACCCAACATGGAATAGACAAGACCTACTCCTTGCTCAGAGAACTGGACTCAACACGCCCGATTCACCGCACAAGAATATATCTGACTAGTAATAATCTTAAAACCTATGTATTGATATCTCTCTGTTAGTGTGTCAAGTGTGTGTAAGGCGGCGTAAACACGGCCGTGAAAAGCAGCTAAACCCCATTATAAAAATAAATTACTTTTAAAAACCCATGAAACAAAGACAGGGAAAGAGAGAGAAATTCTTACACAATTCGTTCAGGGGCTGTGATGCAACCTGCATTGACCATATCTAGACCCACAGCTGGATGAGACATAAGGGTGGACACTCTTGGGGCTGAGAGGTTTGGTGAGGTTGGGTGAGCAAACGCAGACCCTTTAAAGTAATACTGCGTGCTACCCATCGCATGGGTCCCAAATCTCCAGGTTCAAGGGCATCTTCCTACATCGAAAACATGCATGAGAAACCCAGAAGATGGTACACCGTGTGATGGGGAAAGGTTTCTAAAACGCACCGCATTTCTCATCTCCTTGTGCTCGGGTTCGCCATTCCAGCCACTTTACTAGCAATCTCCCTACTTGGAGCATCAGCACCTTTAACCTCCTGTTCCGTACAGGTTGCAATTTGTCCTGAGGATGAACGGGAAGACGGGGAACCAATGAGAGACTAGCTCTTGGTGTTGGGACAGGCACAGGTCACTCAATTTTCCCATCAGGAAGAAGAATTAACCACAGGCTCAGCCTGCCCCCCGGAACCAGAACAGGGCCTGAAGCCATCCTGCGCTTTTGCGGCCGACTCCCAAAAAAGCGACTTGTAAAATGGAGCTTCAGGGCACTGCAATTCACAAACCTGCAGAATTATAAATGATAACTCTCGTCCACAAATATATTGAGGGAAGGCAAAGAAGAGGATTTGAAATCAAGGCAGAATTGCAGGAAACAGATTTCAGGAGGTAGATTCGAATCGCCTTTAAAGCACATGAAAAGCGGCAAAACGTTGACAATGATGCCCTTGGCCAAAAAGGGCGTATGCGTTTTTTCCTGAATATATTCAGGAAAAAACGCATACGCCCTTTTTGGCCAACCAAGCAACCTGGAAAGGCAAATCAGCGCTACAAAGAAGTCTCGCTTCCCATCGGTCAAAAGGGACATGCTGAAAAAGGTGTCAAAACCAGAAATGCAGGACAGGCCATGGAGAAATGGAAGCCTTGCTACACTGATGGGCGGGATGTAAATTGCCAACAGCCACTCTGGAGAAGTGTACGGTGTGTCCTGAAACATCTAAAAAACACAGCTTAGAGAGCATAGGGCACTTCTACGCATGGGGGGATAAAGTGGGAAAATTGAAAATCAGCAAGACACAAGCACCCGAAAGTTTAGGGCTGCTCTGTTGACAAGGACCTCCACTTCCTTCCACCTTAAATATCCCAGGAAAGCGAAAAATGGATAAAAAAGTTGTGGTCCTTATGTACAATGGAATATCACTCAGCCATGAAATCAATGTCATAAGGCTAGTAGCAGCATGAGGAGTGGATTTAGGTAAGACGATTCTAAGTGAAATAAGTCACACAGAAAAGGACACTTCTCATAAGGTGTCACTTATAGAGGGAATGTAAAAACCGTTACACTTGAACTGAATTACAAAACAGAACAGAGTCACACATGCAGAAAACACACTATGGCTGCTTAACGGGAAAGGTGAGGTGGGGTGATACATAAAACAAGAGTTTCAAATTAGCTCAGATACCGTTCCATAAACCCAACATGGAATAGACAAGACCTACTCCTTGCTCAGAGAACTGGACTCAACACGCCCGATTCACCGCACAAGAATATATCTGACTAGTAATAATCTTAAAACCTATGTATTGATATCTCTCTGTTAGTGTGTCAAGTGTGTGTAAGGCGGCATAAACACGGCCGTGAAAAGCAGCTAAACCCCATTATAAAAATAAATTACTTTTAAAAACCCATGAAACAAAGACAGGGAAAGAGAGAGAAATTCTTACACAATTCGTTCAGGGGCTGTGATGCAACCTGCATTGACCATATCTAGACCCACAGCTGGATGAGACATAAGGGTGGACACTCTTGGGGCTGAGAGGTTTGGTGAGGTTGGGTGAGCAAACGCAGACCCTTTAAAGTAATACTGCGTGCTACCCATCGCATGGGTCCCAAATCTCCAGGTTCAAGGGCATCTTCCTACATCGAAAACATGCATGAGAAACCCAGAAGATGGTACACCGTGTGATGGGGAAAGGTTTCTAAAACGCACCGCATTTCTCATCTCCTTGTGCTCGGGTTCGCCATTCCAGCCACTTTACTAGCAATCTCCCTACTTGGAGCATCAGCACCTTTAACCTCCTGTTCCGTACAGGTTGCAATTTGTCCTGAGGATGAACGGGAAGACGGGGAACCAATGAGAGACTAGCTCTTGGTGTTGGGACAGGCACAGGTCACTCAATTTTCCCATCAGGAAGAAGAATTAACCACAGGCTCAGCCTGCCCCCCGGAACCAGAACAGGGCCTGAAGCCATCCTGCGCTTTTGCGGCCGGCTCCCAAAAAACCGACTTGTAAAATGGAGCTTCAGGGCACTGCAATTCACAAACCTGCAGAGTTATAAATGATAACTCTCGTCCACAAATATATTGAGGGAAGGCAAAGAAGAGGATTTGAAATCAAGGCAGAATTGCAGGAAACAGATTTCAGGAGGTAGATTCGAATCGCCTTTAAAGCACATGAAAAGCGGCAAAACGTTGACAATGATGCCCTTGGCCAAAAAGGGCGTATGCGTTTTTTCCTGAATATATTCAGGAAAAAACGCATACGCCCTTTTTGGCCAACCAAGCAACCTGGAAAGGCAAATCAGCGCTACAAAGAAGTCTCGCTTCCCATCGGTCAAAAGGGACATGCTGAAAAAGGTGTCAAAACCAGAAATGCAGGACAGGCCATGGAGAAATGGGAGCCTTGCTACACTGATGGGCGGGATGTAAATTGCCAACAGCCACTCTGGAGAAGTGTACGGTGTGTCCTGAAACATCTAAAAAACACAGCTTAGAGAGCATAGGGCACTTCTACGCATGGGGGGATAAAGTGGGAAAATTGAAAATCAGCAAGACACAAGCACCCGAAAGTTTAGGGCTGCTCTGTTGACAAGGACCTCCACTTCCTTCCACCTTAAATATCCCAGGAAAGCGAAAAATGGATAAAAAAGTTGTGGTCCTTATGTACAATGGAATATCACTCAGCCATGAAATCAATGTCATAAGACTAGTAGCAGCATGATGAGTGGATTTAGGTAAGACGATTCTAAGTGAAATAAGTCACACAGAAAAGGACACTTCTCATAAGGTGTCACTTATAGAGGGAATGTAAAAACCGTTACACTTGAACTGAATTACAAAACAGAACAGAGTCACACATGCAGAAAACACACTATGGCTGCTTAACGGGAAAGGTGAGGTGGGGTGATACATAAAACAAGAGTTTCAAATTAGCTCAGATACCGTTCCATAAACCCAATATGGAATAGACAAGACCTACTCCTTGCTCAGAGAACTGGACTCAACACGCCCGATTCACCGCACAAGAATATATCTGACTAGTAATAATCTTAAAACCTATGTATTGATATCTCTCAGTTAGTGTGTCAAGTGTGTGTAAGGCGGCATAAACACAGCAGTGAAAAGCAGCTAAACCCCATTATAAAAATAAATTACTTTTAAAAACCCATGAAACAAAGACAGGGAAAGAGAGAGAAATTCTTACACAATTCGTTCAGGGGCTGTGATGCAACCTGCATTGACCATATCTAGACCCACAGCTGGATGAGACATAAGGGTGGACACTCTTGGGGCTGAGAGGTTTGGTGAGGTTGGGTGAGCAAACGCAGACCCTTTAAAGTAATACTGCGTGCTACCCATCGCATGGGTCCCAAATCTCCAGGTTCAAGGGCATCTTCCTACATCGAAAACATGCATGAGAAACCCAGAAGATGGTACACCGTGTGATGGGGAAAGGTTTCTAAAACGCACCGCATTTCTCATCTCCTTGTGCTCGGGTTCGCCATTCCAGCCACTTTACTAGCAATCTCCCTACTTGGAGCATCAGCACCTTTAACCTCCTGTTCCGTACAGGTTGCAATTTGTCCTGAGGATGAACGGGAAGACGGGGAACCAATGAGAGACTAGCTCTTGGTGTTGGGACAGGCACAGGTCACTCAATTTTCCCATCAGGAAGAAGAATTAACCACAGGCTCAGCCTGCCCCCCGGAACCAGAACAGGGCCTGAAGCCATCCTGCGCTTTTGCGGCCGACTCCCAAAAAAGCGACTTGTAAAATGGAGCTTCAGGGCACTGCAATTCACAAACCTGCAGAATTATAAATGATAACTCTCGTCCACAAATATATTGAGGGAAGGCAAAGAAGAGGATTTGAAATCAAGGCAGAATTGCAGGAAACAGATTTCAGGAGGTAGATTCGAATCGCCTTTAAAGCACATGAAAAGCGGCAAAACGTTGACAATGATGCCCTTGGCCAAAAAGGGCGTATGCGTTTTTTCCTGAATATATTCAGGAAAAAACGCATACGCCCTTTTTGGCCAACCAAGCAACCTGGAAAGGCAAATCAGCGCTACAAAGAAGTCTCGCTTCCCATCGGTCAAAAGGGACATGCTGAAAAAGGTGTCAAAACCAGAAATGCAGGACAGGCCATGGAGAAATGGAAGCCTTGCTACACTGATGGGCGGGATGTAAATTGCCAACAGCCACTCTGGAGAAGTGTACGGTGTGTCCTGAAACATCTAAAAAACACAGCTTAGAGAGCATAGGGCACTTCTACGCATGGGGGGATAAAGTGGGAAAATTGAAAATCAGCAAGACACAAGCACCCGAAAGTTTAGGGCTGCTCTGTTGACAAGGACCTCCACTTCCTTCCACCTTAAATATCCCAGGAAAGCGAAAAATGGATAAAAAAGTTGTGGTCCTTATGTACAATGGAATATCACTCAGCCATGAAATCAATGTCATAAGGCTAGTAGCAGCATGATGAGTGGATTTAGGTAAGACGATTCTAAGTGAAATAAGTCACACAGAAAAGGACACTTCTCATAAGGTGTCACTTATAGAGGGAATGTAAAAACCGTTACACTTGAACTGAATTACAAAACAGAACAGAGTCACACATGCAGAAAACACACTATGGCTGCTTAACGGGAAAGGTGAGGTGGGCTGATACATAAAACAAGAGTTTCAAATTAGCTCAGATACCGTTCCATAAACCCAATATGGAATAGACAAGACCTACTCCTTGCTCAGAGAACTGGACTCAACACGCCCGATTCACCGCACAAGAATATATCTGACTAGTAATAATCTTAAAACCTATGTATTGATATCTCTCTGTTAGTGTGTCAAGTGTGTGTAAGGCGGCATAAACACGGCCGTGAAAAGCAGCTAAACCCCATTATAAAAATAAATTACTTTTAAAAACCCATGAAACAAAGACAGGGAAAGAGAGAGAAATTCTTACACAATTCGTTCAGGGGCTGTGATGCAACCTGCATTGACCATATCTAGACCCACAGCTGGATGAGACATAAGGGTGGACACTCTTGGGGCTGAGAGGTTTGGTGAGGTTGGGTGAGCAAACGCAGACCCTTTAAAGTAATACTGCGTGCTACCCATCGCATGGGTCCCAAATCTCCAGGTTCAAGGGCATCTTCCTACATCGAAAACATGCATGAGAAACCCAGAAGATGGTACACCGTGTGATGGGGAAAGGTTTCTAAAACGCACCGCATTTCTCATCTCCTTGTGCTCGGGTTCGCCATTCCAGCCACTTTACTAGCAATCTCCCTACTTGGAGCATCAGCACCTTTAACCTCCTGTTCCGTACAGGTTGCAATTTGTCCTGAGGATGAACGGGAAGACGGGGAACCAATGAGAGACTAGCTCTTGGTGTTGGGACAGGCACAGGTCACTCAATTTTCCCATCAGGAAGAAGAATTAACCACAGGCTCAGCCTGGCCCCGGAACCAGAACAGGGCCTGAAGCCATCCTGCGCTTTTGCGGCCGACTCCCAAAAAAGCGACTTGTAAAATGGAGCTTCAGGGCACTGCAATTCACAAACCTGCAGAATTATAAATGATAACTCTCGTCCACAAATATATTGAGGGAAGGCAAAGAAGAGGATTTGAAATCAAGGCAGAATTGCAGGAAACAGATTTCAGGAGGTAGATTCGAATCGCCTTTAAAGCACATGAAAAGCGGCAAAACGTTGACAATGATGCCCTTGGCCAAAAAGGGCGTATGCGTTTTTTCCTGAATATATTCAGGAAAAAACGCATACGCCCTTTTGGCCAACCAAGCAACCTGGAAAGGCAAATCAGCGCTACAAAGAAGTCTCGCTTCCCATCGGTCAAAAGGGACATGCTGAAAAAGGTGTCAAAACCAGAAATGCAGGACAGGCCATGGAGAAATGGGAGCCTTGCTACACTGATGGGCGGGATGTAAATTGCCAACAGCCACTCTGGAGAAGTGTACGGTGTGTCCTGAAACATCTAAAAAACACAGCTTAGAGAGCATAGGGCACTTCTACGCATGGGGGGATAAAGTGGGAAAATTGAAAATCAGCAAGACACAAGCACCCGAAAGTTTAGGGCTGCTCTGTTGACAAGGACCTCCACTTCCTTCCACCTTAAATATCCCAGGAAAGCGAAAAATGGATAAAAAAGTTGTGGTCCTTATGTACAATGGAATATCACTCAGCCATGAAATCAATGTCATAAGGCTAGTAGCAGCATGATGAGTGGATTTAGGTAAGACGATTCTAAGTGAAATAAGTCACACAGAAAAGGACACTTCTCATAAGGTGTCACTTATAGAGGGAATGTAAAAACCGTTACACTTGAACTGAATTACAAAACAGAACAGAGTCACACATGCAGAAAACACACTATGGCTGCTTAACGGGAAAGGTGAGGTGGGGTGATACATAAAACAAGAGTTTCAAATTAGCTCAGATACCGTTCCATAAACCCAACATGGAATAGACAAGACCTACTCCTTGCTCAGAGAACTGGACTCAACACGCCCGATTCACCGCACAAGAATATATCTGACTAGTAATAATCTTAAAACCTATGTATTGATATCTCTCTGTTAGTGTGTCAAGTGTGTGTAAGGCGGCATAAACACGGCCGTGAAAAGCAGCTAAACCCCATTATAAAAATAAATTACTTTTAAAAACCCATGAAACAAAGACAGGGAAAGAGAGAGAAATTCTTACACAATTCGTTCAGGGGCTGTGATGCAACCTGGATTGACCATATCTAGACCCACAGCTGGATGAGACATAAGGGTGGACACTCTTGGGGCTGAGAGGTTTGGTGAGGTTGGGTGAGCAAACGCAGACCCTTTAAAGTAATACTGCGTGCTACCCATCGCATGGGTCCCAAATCTCCAGGTTCAAGGGCATCTTCCTACATCGAAAACATGCATGAGAAACCCAGAAGATGGTACACCGTGTGATGGGGAAAGGTTTCTAAAACGCACCGAATTTCTCATCTCCTTGTGCTCGGGTTCGCCATTCCAGCCACTTTACTAGCAATCTCCCTACTTGGAGCATCAGCACCTTTAACCTCCTGTTCCGTACAGGTTGCAATTTGTCCTGAGGATGAACGGGAAGACGGGGAACCAATGAGAGACTAGCTCTTGGTGTTGGGACAGGCACAGGTCACTCAATTTTCCCATCAGGAAGAAGAATTAACCACAGGCTCAGCCTGCCCCCCGGAACCAGAACAGGGCCTGAAGCCATCCTGCGCTTTTGCGGCCGACTCCCAAAAAAGCGACTTGTAAAATGGAGCTTCAGGGCACTGCAATTCACAAACCTGCAGAATTATAAATGATAACTCTCGTCCACAAATATATTGAGGGAAGGCAAAGAAGAGGATTTGAAATCAAGGCAGAATTGCAGGAAACAGATTTCAGGAGGTAGATTCGAATCGCCTTTAAAGCACATGAAAAGCGGCAAAACGTTGACAATGATGCCCTTGGCCAAAAAGGGCGTATGCGTTTTTTCCTGAATATATTCAGGAAAAAACGCATACGCCCTTTTTGGCCAACCAAGCAACCTGGAAAGGCAAATCAGCGCTACAAAGAAGTCTCGCTTCCCATCGGTCAAAAGGGACATGCTGAAAAAGGTGTCAAAACCAGAAATACAGGACAGGCCATGGAGAAATGGAAGCCTTGCTACACTGATGGGCGGGATGTAAATTGCCAACAGCCACTCTGGAGAAGTGTACGGTGTGTCCTGAAACATCTAAAAAACACAGCTTAGAGAGCATAGGGCACTTCTACGCATGGGGGGATAAAGTGGGAAAATTGAAAATCAGCAAGACACAAGCACCCGAAAGTTTAGGGCTGCTCTGTTGACAAGGACCTCCACTTCCTTCCACCTTAAATATCCCAGGAAAGCGAAAAATGGATAAAAAAGTTGTGGTCCTTATGTACAATGGAATATCACTCAGCCATGAAATCAATGTCATAAGGCTAGTAGCAGCATGATGAGTGGATTTAGGTAAGACGATTCTAAGTGAAATAAGTCACACAGAAAAGGACACTTCTCATAAGGTGTCACTTATAGAGGGAATGTAAAAACCGTTACACTTGAACTGAATTACAAAACAGAACAGAGTCACACATGCAGAAAACACACTATGGCTGCTTAACGGGAAAGGTGAGGTGGGGTGATACATAAAACAAGAGTTTCAAATTAGCTCAGATACCGTTCCATAAACCCAACATGGAATAGACAAGACCTACTCCTTGCTCAGAGAACTGGACTCAACACGCCCGATTCACCGCACAAGAATATATCTGACTAGTAATAATCTTAAAACCTATGTATTGATATCTCTCTGTTAGTGTGTCAAGTGTGTGTAAGGCGGCATAAACACGGCCGTGAAAAGCAGCTAAACCCCATTATAAAAATAAATTACTTTTAAAAACCCATGAAACAAAGACAGGGAAAGAGAGAGAAATTCTTACACAATTCGTTCAGGGGCTGTGATGCAACCTGCATTGACCATATCTAGACCCACAGCTGGATGAGACATAAGGGTGGACACTCTTGGGGCTGAGAGGTTTGGTGAGGTTGGGTGAGCAAACGCAGACCCTTTAAAGTAATACTGCGTGCTACCCATCGCATGGGTCACAAATCTCCAGGTTCAAGGGCATCTTCCTACATCGAAAACATGCATGAGAAACCCAGAAGATGGTACACCGTGTGATGGGGAAAGGTTTCTAAAACGCACCGCATTTCTCATCTCCTTGTGCTCGGGTTCGCCATTCCAGCCACTTTACTAGCAATCTCCCTACTTGGAGCATCAGCACCTTTAACCTCCTGTTCCGTACAGGTTGCAATTTGTCCTGAGGATGAACGGGAAGACGGGGAACCAATGAGAGACTAGCTCTTGGTGTTGGGACAGGCACAGGTCACTCAATTTTCCCATCAGGAAGAAGAATTAACCACAGGCTCAGCCTGCCCCCCGGAACCAGAACAGGGCCTGAAGCCATCCTGCGCTTTTGCGGCCGACTCCCAAAAAAGCGACTTGTAAAATGGAGCTTCAGGGCACTGCAATTCACAAACCTGCAGAATTATAAATGATAACTCTCGTCCACAAATATATTGAGGGAAGGCAAAGAAGAGGATTTGAAATCAAGGCAGAATTGCAGGAAACAGATTTCAGGAGGTAGATTCGAATCGCCTTTAAAGCACATGAAAAGCGGCAAAACGTTGACAATGATGCCCTTGGCCAAAAAGGGCGTATGCGTTTTTTCCTGAATATATTCAGGAAAAAACGCATACGCCCTTTTTGGCCAACCAAGCAACCTGGAAAGGCAAATCAGCGCTACAAAGAAGTCTCGCTTCCCATCGGTCAAAAGGGACATGCTGAAAAAGGTGTCAAAACCAGAAATGCAGGACAGGCCATGGAGAAATGGAAGCCTTGCTACACTGATGGGCGGGATGTAAATTGCCAACAGCCACTCTGGAGAAGTGTACGGTGTGTCCTGAAACATCTAAAAAACACAGCTTAGAGAGCATAGGGCACTTCTACGCATGGGGGGATAAAGTGGGAAAATTGAAAATCAGCAAGACACAAGCACCTGAAAGTTTAGGGCTGCTCTGTTGACAAGGACCTCCACTTCCTTCCACCTTAAATATCGCAGGAAAGCGAAAAATGGATAAAAAGTTGTGGTCCTTATGTACAATGGAATATCACTCAGCCATGAAATCAATGTCATAAGGCTAGTAGCAGCATGAGGAGTGGATTTAGGTAAGACGATTCTAAGTGAAATAAGTCACACAGAAAAGGACACTTCTCATAAGGTGTCACTTATAGAGGGAATGTAAAAACCGTTACACTTGAACTGAATTACAAAACAGAACAGAGTCACACATGCAGAAAACACACTATGGCTGCTTAACGGGAAAGGTGAGGTGGGGTGATACATAAAACAAGAGTTTCAAATTAGCTCAGATACCGTTCCATAAACCCAACATGGAATAGACAAGACCTACTCCTTGCTCAGAGAACTGGACTCAACACGCCCGATTCACCGCACAAGAATATATCTGACTAGTAATAATCTTAAAACCTATGTATTGATATCTCTCTGTTAGTGTGTCAAGTGTGTGTAAGGCGGCATAAACACGGCCGTGAAAAGCAGCTAAACCCCATTATAAAAATAAATTACTTTTAAAAACCCATGAAACAAAGACAGGGAAAGAGAGAGAAATTCTTACACAATTCGTTCAGGGGCTGTGATGCAACCTGCATTGACCATATCTAGACCCACAGCTGGATGAGACATAAGGGTGGACACTCTTGGGGCTGAGAGGTTTGGTGAGGTTGGGTGAGCAAACGCAGACCCTTTAAAGTAATACTGCGTGCTACCCATCGCATGGGTCCCAAATCTCCAGGTTCAAGGGCATCTTCCTACATCGAAAACATGCATGAGAAACCCAGAAGATGGTACACCGTGTGATGGGGAAAGGTTTCTAAAACGCACCGCATTTCTCATCTCCTTGTGCTCGGGTTCGCCATTCCAGCCACTTTACTAGCAATCTCCCTACTTGGAGCATCAGCACCTTTAACCTCCTGTTCCGTACAGGTTGCAATTTGTCCTGAGGATGAACGGGAAGACGGGGAACCAATGAGAGACTAGCTCTTGGTGTTGGGACAGGCACAGGTCACTCAATTTTCCCATCAGGAAGAAGAATTAACCACAGGCTCAGCCTGCCCCCCGGAACCAGAACAGGGCCTGAAGCCATCCTGCGCTTTTGCGGCCGGCTCCCAAAAAACCGACTTGTAAAATGGAGCTTCAGGGCACTGCAATTCACTAACCTGCAGAGTTATAAATGATAACTCTCGTCCACAAATATATTGAGGGAAGGCAAAGAAGAGGATTTGAAATCAAGGCAGAATTGCAGGAAACAGATTTCAGGAGGTAGATTCGAATCGCCTTTAAAGCACATGAAAAGCGGCAAAACGTTGACAATGATGCCCTTGGCCAAAAAGGGCGTATGCGTTTTTTCCTGAATATATTCAGGAAAAAACGCATACGCCCTTTTTGGCCAACCAAGCAACCTGGAAAGGCAAATCAGCGCTACAAAGAAGTCTCGCTTCCCATCGGTCAAAAGGGACATGCTGAAAAAGTTGTCAAAACCAGAAATGCAGGACAGGCCATGGAGAAATGGGAGCCTTGCTACACTGATGGGCGGGATGTAAATTGCCAACAGCCACTCTGGAGAAGTGTACGGTGTGTCCTGAAACATCTAAAAAACACAGCTTAGAGAGCATAGGGCACTTCCACGCATGGGGGGATAAAGTGGGAAAATTGAAAATCAGCAAGACACAAGCACCCCAAAGTTTAGGGCTGCTCTGTTGACAAGGACCTCCACTTCATTCCACCTTAAATATCCCAGGAAAGCGAAAAATGGATAAAAAATTGTGGTCCTTATGTACAATGGAATATCACTCAGCCATGAAATCAATGTCATAAGGCTAGTAGCAGCATGATGAGTGGATTTAGGTAAGACGATTCTAAGTGAAATAAGTCACACAGAAAAGGACACTTCTCATAAGGTGTCACTTATAGAGGGAATGTAAAAGCCGTTACACTTGAACTGAATTACAAAACAGAACAGAGTCACACATGCAGAAAACACACTATGGCTGCTTAACGGGAAAGGTGAGGTGGGGTGATACATAAAACAAGAGTTTCAAATTAGCTCAGATACCGTTCCATAAACCCAACATGGAATAGACAAGACCTACTCCTTGCTCAGAGAACTGGACTCAACACGCCCGATTCACCGCACAAGAATATATCTGACTAGTAATAATCTTAAAACCTATGTATTGATATCTCTCTGTTAGTGTGTCAAGTGTGTGTAAGGCGGCGTAAACACGGCCGTGAAAAGCAGCTAAACCCCATTATAAAAATAAATTACTTTTAAAAACCCATGAAACAAAGACAGGGAAAGAGAGAGAAATTCTTACACAATTCGTTCAGGGGCTGTGATGCAACCTGCATTGACCATATCTAGACCCACAGCTGGATGAGACATAAGGGTGGACACTCTTGGGGCTGAGAGGTTTGGTGAGGTTGGGTGAGCAAACGCAGACCCTTTAAAGTAATACTGCGTGCTACCCATCGCATGGGTCCCAAATCTCCAGGTTCAAGGGCATCTTCCTACATCGAAAACATGCATGAGAAACCCAGAAGATGGTACACCGTGTGATGGGGAAAGGTTTCTAAAACGCACCGCATTTCTCATCTCCTTGTGCTCGGGTTCGCCATTCCAGCCACTTTACTAGCAATCTCCCTACTTGGAGCATCAGCACCTTTAACCTCCTGTTCCGTACAGGTTGCAATTTGTCCTGAGGATGAACGGGAAGACGGGGAACCAATGAGAGACTAGCTCTTGGTGTTGGGACAGGCACAGGTCACTCAATTTTCCCATCAGGAAGAAGAATTAACCACAGGCTCAGCCTGCCCCCCGGAACCAGAACAGGGCCTGAAGCCATCCTGCGCTTTTGCGGCCGACTCCCAAAAAAGCGACTTGTAAAATGGAGCTTCAGGGCACTGCAATTCACAAACCTGCAGAATTATAAATGATAACTCTCGTCCACAAATATATTGAGGGAAGGCAAAGAAGAGGATTTGAAATCAAGGCAGAATTGCAGGAAACAGATTTCAGGAGGTAGATTCGAATCGCCTTTAAAGCACATGAAAAGCGGCAAAACGTTGACAATGATGCCCTTGGCCAAAAAGGGCGTATGCGTTTTTTCCTGAATATATTCAGGAAAAAACGCATACGCCCTTTTTGGCCAACCAAGCAACCTGGAAAGGCAAATCAGCGCTACAAAGAAGTCTCGCTTCCCATCGGTCAAAAGGGACATGTTGAAAAAGGTGTCAAAACCAGAAATGCAGGACAGGCCATGGAGAAATGGGAGCCTTGCTACACTGATGGGCGGGATGTAAATTGCCAACAGCCACTCTGGAGAAGTGTACGGTGTGTCCTGAAACATCTAAAAAACACAGCTTAGAGAGCATAGGGCACTTCTACGCATGGGGGGATAAAGTGGGAAAATTGAAAATCAGCAAGACACAAGCACCCGAAAGTTTAGGGCTGCTCTGTTGACAAGGACCTCCACTTCCTTCCACCTTAAATATCCCAGGAAAGCGAAAAATGGATAAAAAAGTTGTGGTCCTTATGTACAATGGAATATCACTCAGCCATGAAATCAATGTCATAAGGCTAGTAGCAGCATGATGAGTGGATTTAGGTAAGACGATTCTAAGTGAAATAAGTCACACAGAAAAGGACACTTCTCATAAGGTGTCACTTATAGAGGGAATGTAAAAACCGTTACACTTGAACTGAATTACAAAACAGAACAGAGTCACACATGCAGAAAACACACTATGGCTGCTTAACGGGAAAGGTGAGGTGGGGTGATACATAAAACAAGAGTTTCAAATTAGCTCAGATACCGTTACATAAACCCAACATGGAATAGACAAGACCTACTCCTTGCTCAGAGAACTGGACTCAACACGCCCGATTCACCGCACAAGAATATATCTGACTAGTAATAATCTTAAAACCTATGTATTGATATCTCTCTGTTAGTGTGTCAAGTGTGTGTAAGGCGGCATAAACACGGCCGTGAAAAGCAGCTAAACCCCATTATAAAAATAAATTACTTTTAAAAACCCATGAAACAAAGACAGGGAAAGAGAGAGAAATTCTTACACAATTCGTTCAGGGGCTGTGATGCAACCTGCATTGACCATATCTAGACCCACAGCTGGATGAGACATAAGGGTGGACACTCTTGGGGCTGAGAGGTTTGGTGAGGTTGGGTGAGCAAACGCAGACCCTTTAAAGTAATACTGCGTGCTACCCATCGCATGGGTCCCAAATCTCCAGGTTCAAGGGCATCTTCCTACATCGAAAACATGCATGAGAAACCCAGAAGATGGTACACCGTGTGATGGGGAAAGGTTTCTAAAACGCACCGCATTTCTCATCTCCTTGTGCTCGGGTTCGCCATTCCAGCCACTTTACTAGCAATCTCCCTACTTGGAGCATCAGCACCTTTAACCTCCTGTTCCGTACAGGTTGCAATTTGTCCTGAGGATGAACGGGAAGACGGGGAACCAATGAGAGACTAGCTCTTGGTGTTGGGACAGGCACAGGTCACTCAATTTTCCCATCAGGAAGAAGAATTAACCACAGGCTCAGCCTGCCCCCCGGAACCAGAACAGGGCCTGAAGCCATCCTGCGCTTTTGCGGCCGACTCCCAAAAAAGCGACTTGTAAAATGGAGCTTCAGGGCACTGCAATTCACAAACCTGCAGAATTATAAATGATAACTCTCGTCCACAAATATATTGAGGGAAGGCAAAGAAGAGGATTTGAAATCAAGGCAGAATTGCAGGAAACAGATTTCAGGAGGTAGATTCGAATCGCCTTTAAAGCACATGAAAAGCGGCAAAACGTTGACAATGATGCCCTTGGCCAAAAAGGGCGTATGCGTTTTTTCCTGAATATATTCAGGAAAAAACGCATACGCCCTTTTTGGCCAACCAAGCAACCTGGAAAGGCAAATCAGCGCTACAAAGAAGTCTCGCTTCCCATCGGTCAAAAGGGACATGCTGAAAAAGGTGTCAAAACCAGAAATGCAGGACAGGCCATGGAGAAATGGGAGCCTTGCTACACTGATGGGCGGGATGTAAATTGCCAACAGCCACTCTGGAGAAGTGTACGGTGTGTCCTGAAACATCTAAAAAACACAGCTTAGAGAGCATAGGGCACTTCTACGCATGGGGGGATAAAGTGGGAAAATTGAAAATCAGCAAGACACAAGCACCCGAAAGTTTAGGGCTGCTCTGTTGACAAGGACCTCCACTTCCTTCCACCTTAAATATCCCAGGAAAGCGAAAAATGGATAAAAAAGTTGTGGTCCTTATGTACAATGGAATATCACTCAGCCATGAAATCAATGTCATAAGGCTAGTAGCAGCATGATGAGTGGATTTAGGTAAGACGATTCTAAGTGAAATAAGTCACACAGAAAAGGACACTTCTCATAAGGTGTCACTTATAGAGGGAATGTAAAAACCGTTACACTTGAACTGAATTACAAAACAGAACAGAGTCACACATGCAGAAAACACACTATGGCTGCTTAACGGGAAAGGTGAGGTGGGGTGATACATAAAACAAGAGTTTCAAATTAGCTCAGATACCGTTCCATAAACCCAACATGGAATAGACAAGACCTACTCCTTGCTCAGAGAACTGGACTCAACACGCCCGATTCACCGCACAAGAATATATCTGACTAGTAATAATCTTAAAACCTATGTATTGATATCTCTCTGTTAGTGTGTCAAGTGTGTGTAAGGCGGCATAAACACGGCCGTGAAAAGCAGCTAAACCCCATTATAAAAATAAATTACTTTTAAAAACCCATGAAACAAAGACAGGGAAAGAGAGAGAAATTCTTACACAATTCGTTCAGGGGCTGTGATGCAACCTGGATTGACCATATCTAGACCCACAGCTGGATGAGACATAAGGGTGGACACTCTTGGGGCTGAGAGGTTTGGTGAGTTTGGGTGAGCAAACGCAGACCCTTTAAAGTAATACTGCGTGCTACCCATCGCATGGGTCCCAAATCTCCAGGTTCAAGGGCATCTTCCTACATCGAAAACATGCATGAGAAACCCAGAAGATGGTACACCGTGTGATGGGGAAAGGTTTCTAAAACGCACCGAATTTCTCATCTCCTTGTGCTCGGGTTCGCCATTCCAGCCACTTTACTAGCAATCTCCCTACTTGGAGCATCAGCACCTTTAACCTCCTGTTCCGTACAGGTTGCAATTTGTCCTGAGGATGAACGGGAAGACGGGGAACCAATGAGAGACTAGCTCTTGGTGTTGGGACAGGCACAGGTCACTCAATTTTCCCATCAGGAAGAAGAATTAACCACAGGCTCAGCCTGCCCCCCGGAACCAGAACAGGGCCTGAAGCCATCCTGCGCTTTTGCGGCCGACTCCCAAAAAAGCGACTTGTAAAATGGAGCTTCAGGGCACTGCAATTCACAAACCTGCAGAATTATAAATGATAACTCTCGTCCACAAATATATTGAGGGAAGGCAAAGAAGAGGATTTGAAATCAAGGCAGAATTGCAGGAAACAGATTTCAGGAGGTAGATTCGAATCGCCTTTAAAGCACATGAAAAGCGGCAAAACGTTGACAATGATGCCCTTGGCCAAAAAGGGCGTATGCGTTTTTTCCTGAATATATTCAGGAAAAAACGCATACGCCCTTTTTGGCCAACCAAGCAACCTGGAAAGGCAAATCAGCGCTACAAAGAAGTCTCGCTTCCCATCGGTCAAAAGGGACATGCTGAAAAAGGTGTCAAAACCAGAAATGCAGGACAGGCCATGGAGAAATGGAAGCCTTGCTACACTGATGGGCGGGATGTAAATTGCCAACAGCCACTCTGGAGAAGTGTACGGTGTGTCCTGAAACATCTAAAAAACACAGCTTAGAGAGCATAGGGCACTTCTACGCATGGGGGGATAAAGTGGGAAAATTGAAAATCAGCAAGACACAAGCACCCGAAAGTTTAGGGCTGCTCTGTTGACAAGGACCTCCACTTCCTTCCACCTTAAATATCCCAGGAAAGCGAAAAATGGATAAAAAAGTTGTGGTCCTTATGTACAATGGAATATCACTCAGCCATGAAATCAATGTCATAAGGCTAGTAGCAGCATGATGAGTGGATTTAGGTAAGACGATTCTAAGTGAAATAAGTCACACAGAAAAGGACACTTCTCATAAGGTGTCACTTATAGAGGGAATGTAAAAACCGTTACACTTGAACTGAATTACAAAACAGAACAGAGTCACACATGCAGAAAACACACTATGGCTGCTTAACGGGAAAGGTGAGGTGGGGTGATACATAAAACAAGAGTTTCAAATTAGCTCAGATACCGTTCCATAAACCCAACATGGAATAGACAAGACCTACTCCTTGCTCAGAGAACTGGACTCAACACGCCCGATTCACCGCACAAGAATATATCTGACTAGTAATAATCTTAAAACCTATGTATTGATATCTCTCTGTTAGTGTGTCAAGTGTGTGTAAGGCGGCATAAACACGGCCGTGAAAAGCAGCTAAACCCCATTATAAAAATAAATTACTTTTAAAAACCCATGAAACAAAGACAGGGAAAGAGAGAGAAATTCTTACACAATTCGTTCAGGGGCTGTGATGCAACCTGCATTGACCATATCTAGACCCACAGCTGGATGAGACATAAGGGTGGACACTCTTGGGGCTGAGAGGTTTGGTGAGGTTGGGTGAGCAAACGCAGACCCTTTAAAGTAATACTGCGTGCTACCCATCGCATGGGTCCCAAATCTCCAGGTTCAAGGGCATCTTCCTACATCGAAAACATGCATGAGAAACCCAGAAGATGGTACACCGTGTGATGGGGAAAGGTTTCTAAAACGCACCGCATTTCTCATCTCCTTGTGCTCGGGTTCGCCATTCCAGCCACTTTACTAGCAATCTCCCTACTTGGAGCATCAGCACCTTTAACCTCCTGTTCCGTACAGGTTGCAATTTGTCCTGAGGATGAACGGGAAGACGGGGAACCAATGAGAGACTAGCTCTTGGTGTTGGGACAGGCACAGGTCACTCAATTTTCCCATCAGGAAGAAGAATTAACCACAGGCTCAGCCTGCCCCCCGGAACCAGAACAGGGCCTGAAGCCATCCTGCGCTTTTGCGGCCGACTCCCAAAAAAGCGACTTGTAAAATGGAGCTTCAGGGCACTGCAATTCACAAACCTGCAGAATTATAAATGATAACTCTCGTCCACAAATATATTGAGGGAAGGCAAAGAAGAGGATTTGAAATCAAGGCAGAATTGCAGGAAACAGATTTCAGGAGGTAGATTCGAATCGCCTTTAAAGCACATGAAAAGCGGCAAAACGTTGACAATGATGCCCTTGGCCAAAAAGGGCGTATGCGTTTTTTCCTGAATATATTCAGGAAAAAACGCATACGCCCTTTTTGGCCAACCAAGCAACCTGGAAAGGCAAATCAGCGCTACAAAGAAGTCTCGCTTCCCATCGGTCAAAAGGGACATGCTGAAAAAGGTGTCAAAACCAGAAATGCAGGACAGGCCATGGAGAAATGGGAGCCTTGCTACACTGATGGGCGGGATGTAAATTGCCAACAGCCACTCTGGAGAAGTGTACGGTGTGTCCTGAAACATCTAAAAAACACAGCTTAGAGAGCATAGGGCACTTCTACGCATGGGGGGATAAAGTGGGAAAATTGAAAATCAGCAAGACACAAGCACCCGAAAGTTTAGGGCTGCTCTGTTGACAAGGACCTCCACTTCCTTCCACCTTAAATATCCCAGGAAAGCGAAAAATGGATAAAAAAGTTGTGGTCCTTATGTACAATGGAATATCACTCAGCCATGAAATCAATGTCATAAGGCTAGTAGCAGCATGATGAGTGGATTTAGGTAAGACGATTCTAAGTGAAATAAGTCACACAGAAAAGGACACTTCTCATAAGGTGTCACTTATAGAGGGAATGTAAAAACCGTTACACTTGAACTGAATTACAAAACAGAACAGAGTCACACATGCAGAAAACACACTATGGCTGCTTAACGGGAAAGGTGAGGTGGGGTGATACATAAAACAAGAGTTTCAAATTAGCTCAGATACCGTTACATAAACCCAACATGGAATAGACAAGACCTACTCCTTGCTCAGAGAACTGGACTCAACACGCCCGATTCACCGCACAAGAATATATCTGACTAGTAATAATCTTAAAACCTATGTATTGATATCTCTCTGTTAGTGTGTCAAGTGTGTGTAAGGCGGCATAAACACGGCCGTGAAAAGCAGCTAAACCCCATTATAAAAATAAATTACTTTTAAAAACCCATGAAACAAAGACAGGGAAAGAGAGAGAAATTCTTACACAATTCGTTCAGGGGCTGTGATGCAACCTGCATTGACCATATCTAGACCCACAGCTGGATGAGACATAAGGGTGGACACTCTTGGGGCTGAGAGGTTTGGTGAGGTTGGGTGAGCAAACGCAGACCCTTTAAAGTAATACTGCGTGCTACCCATCGCATGGGTCCCAAATCTCCAGGTTCAAGGGCATCTTCCTACATCGAAAACATGCATGAGAAACCCAGAAGATGGTACACCGTGTGATGGGGAAAGGTTTCTAAAACGCACCGCATTTCTCATCTCCTTGTGCTCGGGTTCGCCATTCCAGCCACTTTACTAGCAATCTCCCTACTTGGAGCATCAGCACCTTTAACCTCCTGTTCCGTACAGGTTGCAATTTGTCCTGAGGATGAACGGGAAGACGGGGAACCAATGAGAGACTAGCTCTTGGTGTTGGGACAGGCACAGGTCACTCAATTTTCCCATCAGGAAGAAGAATTAACCACAGGCTCAGCCTGCCCCCCGGAACCAGAACAGGGCCTGAAGCCATCCTGCGCTTTTGCGGCCGACTCCCAAAAAAGCGACTTGTAAAATGGTGCTTCAGGGCACTGCAATTCACAAACCTGCAGAATTATAAATGATAACTCTCGTCCACAAATATATTGAGGGAAGGCAAAGAAGAGGATTTGAAATCAAGGCAGAATTGCAGGAAACAGATTTCAGGAGGTAGATTCGAATCGCCTTTAAAGCACATGAAAAGCGGCAAAACGTTGACAATGATGCCCTTGGCCAAAAAGGGCGTATGCGTTTTTTCCTGAATATATTCAGGAAAAAACGCATACGCCCTTTTTGGCCAACCAAGCAACCTGGAAAGGCAAATCAGCGCTACAAAGAAGTCTCGCTTCCCATCGGTCAAAAGGGACATGCTGAAAAAGGTGTCAAAACCAGAAATGCAGGACAGGCCATGGAGAAATGGAAGCCTTGCTACACTGATGGGCGGGATGTAAATTGCCAACAGCCACTCTGGAGAAGTGTACGGTGTGTCCTGAAACATCTAAAAAACACAGCTTAGAGAGCATAGGGCACTTCTACGCATGGGGGGATAAAGTGGGAAAATTGAAAATCAGCAAGACACAAGCACCCGAAAGTTTAGGGCTGCTCTGTTGACAAGGACCTCCACTTCCTTCCACCTTAAATATCCCAGGAAAGCGAAAAATGGATAAAAAAGTTGTGGTCCTTATGTACAATGGAATATCACTCAGCCATGAAATCAATGTCATAAGGCTAGTAGCAGCATGATGAGTGGATTTAGGTAAGACGATTCTAAGTGAAATAAGTCACACAGAAAAGGACACTTCTCATAAGGTGTCACTTATAGAGGGAATGTAAAAACCGTTACACTTGAACTGAATTACAAAACAGAACAGAGTCACACATGCAGAAAACACACTATGGCTGCTTAACGGGAAAGGTGAGGTGGGGTGATACATAAAACAAGAGTTTCAAATTAGCTCAGATACCGTTCCATAAACCCAACATGGAATAGACAAGACCTACTCCTTGCTCAGAGAACTGGACTCAACACGCCCGATTCACCGCACAAGAATATATCTGACTAGTAATAATCTTAAAACCTATGTATTGATATCTCTCTGTTAGTGTGTCAAGTGTGTGTAAGGCGGCATAAACACGGCCGTGAAAAGCAGCTAAACCCCATTATAAAAATAAATTACTTTTAAAAACCCATGAAACAAAGACAGGGAAAGAGAGAGAAATTCTTACACAATTCGTTCAGGGGCTGTGATGCAACCTGCATTGACCATATCTAGACCCACAGCTGGATGAGACATAAGGGTGGACACTCTTGGGGCTGAGAGGTTTGGTGAGGTTGGGTGAGCAAACGCAGACCCTTTAAAGTAATACTGCATGCTACCCATCGCATGGGTCCCAAATCTCCAGGTTCAAGGGCATCTTCCTACATCGAAAACATGCATGAGAAACCCAGAAGATGGTACACCGTGTGATGGGGAAAGGTTTCTAAAACGCACCGCATTTCTCATCTCCTTGTGCTCGGGTTCGCCATTCCAGCCACTTTACTAGCAATCTCCCTACTTGGAGCATCAGCACCTTTAACCTCCTGTTCCGTACAGGTTGCAATTTGTCCTGAGGATGAACGGGAAGACGGGGAACCAATGAGAGACTAGCTCTTGGTGTTGGGACAGGCACAGGTCACTCAATTTTCCCATCAGGAAGAAGAATTAACCACAGGCTCAGCCTGCCCCCCGGAACCAGAACAGGGCCTGAAGCCATCCTGCGCTTTTGCGGCCGGCTCCCAAAAAACCGACTTGTAAAATGGAGCTTCAGGGCACTGCAATTCACAAACCTGCAGAGTTATAAATGATAACTCTCGTCCACAAATATATTGAGGGAAGGCAAAGAAGAGGATTTGAAATCAAGGCAGAATTGCAGGAAACAGATTTCAGGAGGTAGATTCGAATCGCCTTTAAAGCACATGAAAAGCGGCAAAACGTTGACAATGATGCCCTTGGCCAAAAAGGGCGTATGCGTTTTTTCCTGAATATATTCAGGAAAAAACGCATACGCCCTTTTTGGCCAACCAAGCAACCTGGAAAGGCAAATCAGCGCTACAAAGAAGTCTCGCTTCCCATCGGTCAAAAGGGACATGCTGAAAAAGTTGTCAAAACCAGAAATGCAGGACAGGCCATGGAGAAATGGGAGCCTTGCTACACTGATGGGCGGGATGTAAATTGCCAACAGCCACTCTGGAGAAGTGTACGGTGTGTCCTGAAACATCTAAAAAACACAGCTTAGAGAGCATAGGGCACTTCCACGCATGGGGGGATAAAGTGGGAAAATTGAAAATCAGCAAGACACAAGCACCCCAAAGTTTAGGGCTGCTCTGTTGACAAGGACCTCCACTTCATTCCACCTTAAATATCCCAGGAAAGCGAAAAATGGATAAAAAATTTGTGGTCCTTATGTACAATGGAATATCACTCAGCCATGAAATCAATGTCATAAGGCTAGTAGCAGCATGATGAGTGGATTTAGGTAAGACGATTCTAAGTGAAATAAGTCACACAGAAAAGGACACTTCTCATAATGTGTCACTTATAGAGGGAATGTAAAAGCCGTTACACTTGAACTGAATTACAAAACAGAACAGAGTCACACATGCAGAAAACACACTATGGCTGCTTAACGGGAAAGGTGAGGTGGGGTGATACATAAAACAAGAGTTTCAAATTAGCTCAGATACCGTTCCATAAACCCAATATGGAATAGACAAGACCTACTCCTTGCTCAGAGAACTGGACTCAACACGCCCGATTCACCGCACAAGAATATATCTGACTAGTAATAATCTTAAAACCTATGTATTGATATCTCTCTGTTAGTGTGTCAAGTGTGTGTAAGGCGGCATAAACACGGCCGTGAAAAGCAGCTAAACCCCATTATAAAAATAAATTACTTTTAAAAACCCATGAAACAAAGACAGGGAAAGAGAGAGAAATTCTTACACAATTCGTTCAGGGGCTGTGATGCAACCTGCATTGACCATATCTAGACCCACAGCTGGATGAGACATAAGGGTGGACACTCTTGGGGCTGAGAGGTTTGGTGAGGTTGGGTGAGCAAACGCAGACCCTTTAAAGTAATACTGCGTGCTACCCATCGCATGGGTCCCAAATCTCCAGGTTCAAGGGCATCTTCCTACATCGAAAACATGCATGAGAAACCCAGAAGATGGTACACCGTGTGATGGGGAAAGGTTTCTAAAACGCACCGCATTTCTCATCTCCTTGTGCTCGGGTTCGCCATTCCAGCCACTTTACTAGCAATCTCCCTACTTGGAGCATCAGCACCTTTAACCTCCTGTTCCGTACAGGTTGCAATTTGTCCTGAGGATGAACGGGAAGACGGGGAACCAATGAGAGACTAGCTCTTGGTGTTGGGACAGGCACAGGTCACTCAATTTTCCCATCAGGAAGAAGAATTAACCACAGGCTCAGCCTGCCCCCCGGAACCAGAACAGGGCCTGAAGCCATCCTGCGCTTTTGCGGCCGACTCCCAAAAAAGCGACTTGTAAAATGGAGCTTCAGGGCACTGCAATTCACAAACCTGCAGAATTATAAATGATAACTCTCGTCCACAAATATATTGAGGGAAGGCAAAGAAGAGGATTTGAAATCAAGGCAGAATTGCAGGAAACAGATTTCAGGAGGTAGATTCGAATCGCCTTTAAAGCACATGAAAAGCGGCAAAACGTTGACAATGATGCCCTTGGCCAAAAAGGGCGTATGCGTTTTTTCCTGAATATATTCAGGAAAAAACGCATACGCCCTTTTTGGCCAACCAAGCAACCTGGAAAGGCAAATCAGCGCTACAAAGAAGTCTCGCTTCCCATCGGTCAAAAGGGACATGCTGAAAAAGGTGTCAAAACCAGAAATGCAGGAAAGGCCATGGAGAAATGGAAGCCTTGCTACACTGATGGGCGGGATGTTAATTGCCAACAGCCACTCTGGAGAAGTGTACGGTGTGTCCTGAAACATCTAAAAAACACAGCTTAGAGAGCATAGGGCACTTCTACGCATGGGGGGATAAAGTGGGAAAATTGAAAATCAGCAAGACACAAGCACCCGAAAGTTTAGGGCTGCTCTGTTGACAAGGACCTCCACTTCCTTCCACCTTAAATATCCCAGGAAAGCGAAAAATGGATAAAAAAGTTGTGGTCCTTATGTACAATGGAATATCACTCAGCCATGAAATCAATGTCATAAGGCTAGTAGCAGCATGATGAGTGGATTTAGGTAAGACGATTCTAAGTGAAATAAGTCACACAGAAAAGGACACTTCTCATAAGGTGTCACTTATAGAGGGAATGTAAAAACCGTTACACTTGAACTGAATTACAAAACAGAACAGAGTCACACATGCAGAAAACACACTATGGCTGCTTAACGGGAAAGGTGAGGTGGGGTGATACATAAAACAAGAGTTTCAAATTAGCTCAGATACCATTCCATAAACCCAACATGGAATAGACAAGACCTACTCCTTGCTCAGAGAACTGGACTCAACACGCCCGATTCACCGCACAAGAATATATCTGACTAGTAATAATCTTAAAACCTATGTATTGATATCTCTCTGTTAGTGTGTCAAGTGTGTGTAAGGCGGCATAAACACGGCCGTGAAAAGCAGCTAAACCCCATTATAAAAATAAATTACTTTTAAAAACCCATGAAACAAAGACAGGGAAAGAGAGAGAAATTCTTACACAATTCGTTCAGGGGCTGTGATGCAACCTGCATTGACCATATCTAGACCCACAGCTGGATGAGACATAAGGGTGGACACTCTTGGGGCTGAGAGGTTTGGTGAGGTTGGGTGAGCAAACGCAGACCCTTTAAAGTAATACTGCGTGCTACCCATCGCATGGGTCCCAAATCTCCAGGTTCAAGGGCATCTTCCTACATCGAAAACATGCATGAGAAACCCAGAAGATGGTACACCGTGTGATGGGGAAAGGTTTCTAAAACGCACCGCATTTCTCATCTCCTTGTGCTCGGGTTCACCATTCCAGCCACTTTACTAGCAATCTCCCTACTTGGAGCATCAGCACCTTTAACCTCCTGTTCCGTACAGGTTGCAATTTGTCCTGAGGATGAACGGGAAGACGGGGAACCAATGAGAGACTAGCTCTTGGTGTTGGGACAGGCACAGGTCACTCTATTTTCCCATCAGGAAGAAGAATTAACCACAGGCTCAGCCTGCCCCCCGGAACCAGAACAGGGCCTGAAGCCATCCTGCGCTTTTGCGGCCGGCTCCCAAAAAACCGACTTGTAAAATGGAGCTTCAGGGCACTGCAATTCACAAACCTGCAGAGTTATAAATGATAACTCTCGTCCACAAATATATTGAGGGAAGGCAAAGAAGAGGATTTGAAATCAAGGCAGAATTGCAGGAAACAGATTTCAGGAGGTAGATTCGAATCGCCTTTAAAGCACATGAAAAGCGGCAAAACGTTGACAATGATGCCCTTGGCCAAAAAGGGCGTATGCGTTTTTTCCTGAATATATTCAGGAAAAAACGCATACGCCCTTTTTGGCCAACCAAGCAACCTGGAAAGGCAAATCAGCGCTACAAAGAAGTCTCGCTTCCCATCGGTCAAAAGGGACATGCTGAAAAAGTTGTCAAAACCAGAAATGCAGGACAGGCCATGGAGAAATGGGAGCCTTGCTACACTGATGGGCGGGATGTAAATTGCCAACAGCCACTCTGGAGAAGTGTACGGTGTGTCCTGAAACATCTAAAAAACACAGCTTAGAGAGCATAGGGCACTTCCACGCATGGGGGGATAAAGTGGGAAAATTGAAAATCAGCAAGACACAAGCACCCCAAAGTTTAGGGCTGCTCTGTTGACAAGGACCTCCACTTCATTCCACCTTAAATATCCCAGGAAAGCGAAAAATGGATAAAAAAGTTGTGGTCCTTATGTACAATGGAATATCACTCAGCCATGAAATCAATGTCATAAGGCTAGTAGCAGCATGATGAGTGGATTTAGGTAAGACGATTCTAAGTGAAATAAGTCACACAGAAAAGGACACTTCTCATAAGGTGTCACTTATAGAGGGAATGTAAAAACCGTTACACTTGAACTGAATTACAAAACAGAACAGAGTCACACATGCAGAAAACACACTATGGCTGCTTAACGGGAAAGGTGAGGTGGGGTGATACATAAAACAAGAGTTTCAAATTAGCTCAGATACCGTTCCATAAACCCAACATGGAATAGACAAGACCTACTCCTTGCTCAGAGAACTGGACTCAACACGCCCGATTCACCGCACAAGAATATATCTGACTAGTAATAATCTTAAAACCTATGTATTGATATCTCTCTGTTAGTGTGTCAAGTGTGTGTAAGGCGGCATAAACACGGCCGTGAAAAGCAGCTAAACCCCATTATAAAAATAAATTACTTTTAAAAACCCATGAAACAAAGACAGGGAAAGAGAGAGAAATTCTTACACAATTCGTTCAGGGGCTGTGATGCAACCTGCATTGACCATATCTAGACCCACAGCTGGATGAGACATAAGGGTGGACACTCTTGGGGCTGAGAGGTTTGGTGAGGTTGGGTGAGCAAACGCAGACCCTTTAAAGTAATACTGCGTGCTACCCATCGCATGGGTCCCAAATCTCCAGGTTCAAGGGCATCTTCCTACATCGAAAACATGCATGAGAAACCCAGAAGATGGTACACCGTGTGATGGGGAAAGGTTTCTAAAACGCACCGCATTTCTCATCTCCTTGTGCTCGGGTTCGCCATTCCAGCCACTTTACTAGCAATCTCCCTACTTGGAGCATCAGCACCTTTAACCTCCTGTTCCGTACAGGTTGCAATTTGTCCTGAGGATGAACGGGAAGACGGGGAACCAATGAGAGACTAGCTCTTGGTGTTGGGACAGGCACAGGTCACTCAATTTTCCCATCAGGAAGAAGAATTAACCACAGGCTCAGCCTGCCCCCCGGAACCAGAACAGGGCCTGAAGCCATCCTGCGCTTTTGCGGCCGACTCCCAAAAAAGCGACTTGTAAAATGGAGCTTCAGGGCACTGCAATTCACAAACCTGCAGAATTATAAATGATAACTCTCGTCCACAAATATATTGAGGGAAGGCAAAGAAGAGGATTTGAAATCAAGGCAGAATTGCAGGAAACAGATTTCAGGAGGTAGATTCGAATCGCCTTTAAAGCACATGAAAAGCGGCAAAACGTTGACAATGATGCCCTTGGCCAAAAAGGGCGTATGCGTTTTTTCCTGAATATATTCAGGAAAAAACGCATACGCCCTTTTTGGCCAACCAAGCAACCTGGAAAGGCAAATCAGCGCTACAAAGAAGTCTCGCTTCCCATCGGTCAAAAGGGACATGCTGAAAAAGGTGTCAAAACCAGAAATGCAGGACAGGCCATGGAGAAATGGGAGCCTTGCTACACTGATGGGCGGGATGTAAATTGCCAACAGCCACTCTGGAGAAGTGTACGGTGTGTCCTGAAACATCTAAAAAACACAGCTTAGAGAGCATAGGGCACTTCCACGCATGGGGGGATAAAGTGGGAAAATTGAAAATCAGCAAGACACAAGCACCCCAAAGTTTAGGGCTGCTCTGTTGACAAGGACCTCCACTTCATTCCACCTTAAATATCCCAGGAAAGCGAAAAATGGATAAAAAAGTTGTGGTCCTTATGTACAATGGAATATCACTCAGCCATGAAATCAATGTCATAAGGCTAGTAGCAGCATGATGAGTGGATTTAGGTAAGACGATTCTAAGTGAAATAAGTCACACAGAAAAGGACACTTCTCATAAGGTGTCACTTATAGAGGGAATGTAAAAACCGTTACACTTGAACTGAATTACAAAACAGAACAGAGTCACACATGCAGAAAACACACTATGGCTGCTTAACGGGAAAGGTGAGGTGGGGTGATACATAAAACAAGAGTTTCAAATTAGCTCAGATACCGTTCCATAAACCCAACATGGAATAGACAAGACCTACTCCTTGCTCAGAGAACTGGACTCAACACGCCCGATTCACCGCACAAGAATATATCTGACTAGTAATAATCTTAAAACCTATGTATTGATATCTCTCTGTTAGTGTGTCAAGTGTGTGTAAGGCGGCATAAACACGGCCGTGAAAAGCAGCTAAACCCCATTATAAAAATAAATTACTTTTAAAAACCCATGAAACAAAGACAGGGAAAGAGAGAGAAATTCTTACACAATTCGTTCAGGGGCTGTGATGCAACCTGCATTGACCATATCTAGACCCACAGCTGGATGAGACATAAGGGTGGACACTCTTGGGGCTGAGAGGTTTGGTGAGGTTGGGTGAGCAAACGCAGACCCTTTAAAGTAATACTGCGTGCTACCCATCGCATGGGTCCCAAATCTCCAGGTTCAAGGGCATCTTCCTACATCGAAAACATGCATGAGAAACCCAGAAGATGGTACACCGTGTGATGGGGAAAGGTTTCTAAAACGCACCGCATTTCTCATCTCCTTGTGCTCGGGTTCGCCATTCCAGCCACTTTACTAGCAATCTCCCTACTTGGAGCATCAGCACCTTTAACCTCCTGTTCCGTACAGGTTGCAATTTGTCCTGAGGATGAACGGGAAGACGGGGAACCAATGAGAGACTAGCTCTTGGTGTTGGGACAGGCACAGGTCACTCAATTTTCCCATCAGGAAGAAGAATTAACCACAGGCTCAGCCTGCCCCCCGGAACCAGAACAGGGCCTGAAGCCATCCTGCGCTTTTGCGGCCGACTCCCAAAAAAGCGACTTGTAAAATGGAGCTTCAGGGCACTGCAATTCACAAACCTGCAGAATTATAAATGATAACTCTCGTCCACAAATATATTGAGGGAAGGCAAAGAAGAGGATTTGAAATCAAGGCAGAATTGCAGGAAACAGATTTCAGGAGGTAGATTCGAATCGCCTTTAAAGCACATGAAAAGCGGCAAAACGTTGACAATGATGCCCTTGGCCAAAAAGGGCGTATGCGTTTTTTCCTGAATATATTCAGGAAAAAACGCATACGCCCTTTTTGGCCAACCAAGCAACCTGGAAAGGCAAATCAGCGCTACAAAGAAGTCTCGCTTCCCATCGGTCAAAAGGGACATGCTGAAAAAGGTGTCAAAACCAGAAATGCAGGAAAGGCCATGGAGAAATGGAAGCCTTGCTACACTGATGGGCGGGATGTTAATTGCCAACAGCCACTCTGGAGAAGTGTACGGTGTGTCCTGAAACATCTAAAAAACACAGCTTAGAGAGCATAGGGCACTTCTACGCATGGGGGGATAAAGTGGGAAAATTGAAAATCAGCAAGACACAAGCACCCGAAAGTTTAGGGCTGCTCTGTTGACAAGGACCTCCACTTCCTTCCACCTTAAATATCCCAGGAAAGCGAAAAATGGATAAAAAAGTTGTGGTCCTTATGTACAATGGAATATCACTCAGCCATGAAATCAATGTCATAAGGCTAGTAGCAGCATGATGAGTGGATTTAGGTAAGACGATTCTAAGTGAAATAAGTCACACAGAAAAGGACACTTCTCATAAGGTGTCACTTATAGAGGGAATGTAAAAACCGTTACACTTGAACTGAATTACAAAACAGAACAGAGTCACACATGCAGAAAACACACTATGGCTGCTTAACGGGAAAGGTGAGGTGGGGTGATACATAAAACAAGAGTTTCAAATTAGCTCAGATACCATTCCATAAACCCAACATGGAATAGACAAGACCTACTCCTTGCTCAGAGAACTGGACTCAACACGCCCGATTCACCGCACAAGAATATATCTGACTAGTAATAATCTTAAAACCTATGTATTGATATCTCTCTGTTAGTGTGTCAAGTGTGTGTAAGGCGGCATAAACACGGCCGTGAAAAGCAGCTAAACCCCATTATAAAAATAAATTACTTTTAAAAACCCATGAAACAAAGACAGGGAAAGAGAGAGAAATTCTTACACAATTCGTTCAGGGGCTGTGATGCAACCTGCATTGACCATATCTAGACCCACAGCTGGATGAGACATAAGGGTGGACACTCTTGGGGCTGAGAGGTTTGGTGAGGTTGGGTGAGCAAACGCAGACCCTTTAAAGTAATACTGCGTGCTACCCATCGCATGGGTCCCAAATCTCCAGGTTCAAGGGCATCTTCCTACATCGAAAACATGCATGAGAAACCCAGAAGATGGTACACCGTGTGATGGGGAAAGGTTTCTAAAACGCACCGCATTTCTCATCTCCTTGTGCTCGGGTTCGCCATTCCAGCCACTTTACTAGCAATCTCCCTACTTGGAGCATCAGCACCTTTAACCTCCTGTTCCGTACAGGTTGCAATTTGTCCTGAGGATGAACGGGAAGACGGGGAACCAATGAGAGACTAGCTCTTGGTGTTGGGACAGGCACAGGTCACTCTATTTTCCCATCAGGAAGAAGAATTAACCACAGGCTCAGCCTGCCCCCCGGAACCAGAACAGGGCCTGAAGCCATCCTGCGCTTTTGCGGCCGGCTCCCAAAAAACCGACTTGTAAAATGGAGCTTCAGGGCACTGCAATTCACAAACCTGCAGAGTTATAAATGATAACTCTCGTCCACAAATATATTGAGGGAAGGCAAAGAAGAGGATTTGAAATCAAGGCAGAATTGCAGGAAACAGATTTCAGGAGGTAGATTCGAATCGCCTTTAAAGCACATGAAAAGCGGCAAAACGTTGACAATGATGCCCTTGGCCAAAAAGGGCGTATGCGTTTTTTCCTGAATATATTCAGGAAAAAACGCATACGCCCTTTTTGGCCAACCAAGCAACCTGGAAAGGCAAATCAGCGCTACAAAGAAGTCTCGCTTCCCATCGGTCAAAAGGGACATGCTGAAAAAGTTGTCAAAACCAGAAATGCAGGACAGGCCATGGAGAAATGGGAGCCTTGCTACACTGATGGGCGGGATGTAAATTGCCAACAGCCACTCTGGAGAAGTGTACGGTGTGTCCTGAAACATCTAAAAAACACAGCTTAGAGAGCATAGGGCACTTCCACGCATGGGGGGATAAAGTGGGAAAATTGAAAATCAGCAAGACACAAGCACCCCAAAGTTTAGGGCTGCTCTGTTGACAAGGACCTCCACTTCATTCCACCTTAAATATCCCAGGAAAGCGAAAAATGGATAAAAAAGTTGTGGTCCTTATGTACAATGGAATATCACTCAGCCATGAAATCAATGTCATAAGGCTAGTAGCAGCATGATGAGTGGATTTAGGTAAGACGATTCTAAGTGAAATAAGTCACACAGAAAAGGACACTTCTCATAAGGTGTCACTTATAGAGGGAATGTAAAAACCGTTACACTTGAACTGAATTACAAAACAGAACAGAGTCACACATGCAGAAAACACACTATGGCTGCTTAACGGGAAAGGTGAGGTGGGGTGATACATAAAACAAGAGTTTCAAATTAGCTCAGATACCGTTCCATAAACCCAACATGGAATAGACAAGACCTACTCCTTGCTCAGAGAACTGGACTCAACACGCCCGATTCACCGCACAAGAATATATCTGACTAGTAATAATCTTAAAACCTATGTATTGATATCTCTCTGTTAGTGTGTCAAGTGTGTGTAAGGCGGCATAAACACGGCCGTGAAAAGCAGCTAAACCCCATTATAAAAATAAATTACTTTTAAAAACCCATGAAACAAAGACAGGGAAAGAGAGAGAAATTCTTACACAATTCGTTCAGGGGCTGTGATGCAACCTGCATTGACCATATCTAGACCCACAGCTGGATGAGACATAAGGGTGGACACTCTTGGGGCTGAGAGGTTTGGTGAGGTTGGGTGAGCAAACGCAGACCCTTTAAAGTAATACTGCGTGCTACCCATCGCATGGGTCCCAAATCTCCAGGTTCAAGGGCATCTTCCTACATCGAAAACATGCATGAGAAACCCAGAAGATGGTACACCGTGTGATGGGGAAAGGTTTCTAAAACGCACCGCATTTCTCATCTCCTTGTGCTCGGGTTCGCCATTTCAGCCACTTTACTAGCAATCTCCCTACTTGGAGCATCAGCACCTTTAACCTCCTGTTCCATACAGGTTGCAATTTGTCCTGAGGATGAACGGGAAGACGGGGAACCAATGAGAGACTAGCTCTTGGTGTTGGGACAGGCACAGGTCACTCAATTTTCCCATCAGGAAGAAGAATTAACCACAGGCTCAGCCTGCCCCCCGGAACCAGAACAGGGCCTGAAGCCATCCTGCGCTTTTGCGGCCGACTCCCAAAAAAGCGACTTGTAAAATGGAGCTTCAGGGCACTGCAATTCACAAACCTGCAGAATTATAAATGATAACTCTCGTCCACAAATATATTGAGGGAAGGCAAAGAAGAGGATTTGAAATCAAGGCAGAATTGCAGGAAACAGATTTCAGGAGGTAGATTCGAATCGCCTTTAAAGCACATGAAAAGCGGCAAAACGTTGACAATGATGCCCTTGGCCAAAAAGGGCGTATGCGTTTTTTCCTGAATATATTCAGGAAAAAACGCATACGCCCTTTTTGGCCAACCAAGCAACCTGGAAAGGCAAATCAGCGCTACAAAGAAGTCTCGCTTCCCATCGGTCAAAAGGGACATGCTGAAAAAGGTGTCAAAACCAGAAATGCAGGAAAGGCCATGGAGAAATGGAAGCCTTGCTACACTGATGGGCGGGATGTTAATTGCCAACAGCCACTCTGGAGAAGTGTACGGTGTGTCCTGAAACATCTAAAAAACACAGCTTAGAGAGCATAGGGCACTTCTACGCATGGGGGGATAAAGTGGGAAAATTGAAAATCAGCAAGACACAAGCACCCGAAAGTTTAGGGCTGCTCTGTTGACAAGGACCTCCACTTCCTTCCACCTTAAATATCCCAGGAAAGCGAAAAATGGATAAAAAAGTTGTGGTCCTTATGTACAATGGAATATCACTCAGCCATGAAATCAATGTCATAAGGCTAGTAGCAGCATGATGAGTGGATTTAGGTAAGACGATTCTAAGTGAAATAAGTCACACAGAAAAGGACACTTCTCATAAGGTGTCACTTATAGAGGGAATGTAAAAACCGTTACACTTGAACTGAATTACAAAACAGAACAGAGTCACACATGCAGAAAACACACTATGGCTGCTTAACGGGAAAGGTGAGGTGGGGTGATACATAAAACAAGAGTTTCAAATTAGCTCAGATACCATTCCATAAACCCAACATGGAATAGACAAGACCTACTCCTTGCTCAGAGAACTGGACTCAACACGCCCGATTCACCGCACAAGAATATATCTGACTAGTAATAATCTTAAAACCTATGTATTGATATCTCTCTGTTAGTGTGTCAAGTGTGTGTAAGGCGGCATAAACACGGCCGTGAAAAGCAGCTAAACCCCATTATAAAAATAAATTACTTTTAAAAACCCATGAAACAAAGACAGGGAAAGAGAGAGAAATTCTTACACAATTCGTTCAGGGGCTGTGATGCAACCTGCATTGACCATATCTAGACCCACAGCTGGATGAGACATAAGGGTGGACACTCTTGGGGCTGAGAGGTTTGGTGAGGTTGGGTGAGCAAACGCAGACCCTTTAAAGTAATACTGCGTGCTACCCATCGCATGGGTCCCAAATCTCCAGGTTCAAGGGCATCTTCCTACATCGAAAACATGCATGAGAAACCCAGAAGATGGTACACCGTGTGATGGGGAAAGGTTTCTAAAACGCACCGCATTTCTCATCTCCTTGTGCTCGGGTTCGCCATTCCAGCCACTTTACTAGCAATCTCCCTACTTGGAGCATCAGCACCTTTAACCTCCTGTTCCGTACAGGTTGCAATTTGTCCTGAGGATGAACGGGAAGACGGGGAACCAATGAGAGACTAGCTCTTGGTGTTGGGACAGGCACAGGTCACTCTATTTTCCCATCAGGAAGAAGAATTAACCACAGGCTCAGCCTGCCCCCCGGAACCAGAACAGGGCCTGAAGCCATCCTGCGCTTTTGCGGCCGGCTCCCAAAAAACCGACTTGTAAAATGGAGCTTCAGGGCACTGCAATTCACAAACCTGCAGAGTTATAAATGATAACTCTCGTCCACAAATATATTGAGGGAAGGCAAAGAAGAGGATTTGAAATCAAGGCAGAATTGCAGGAAACAGATTTCAGGAGGTAGATTCGAATCGCCTTTAAAGCACATGAAAAGCGGCAAAACGTTGACAATGATGCCCTTGGCCAAAAAGGGCGTATGCGTTTTTTCCTGAATATATTCAGGAAAAAACGCATACGCCCTTTTTGGCCAACCAAGCAACCTGGAAAGGCAAATCAGCGCTACAAAGAAGTCTCGCTTCCCATCGGTCAAAAGGGACATGCTGAAAAAGTTGTCAAAACCAGAAATGCAGGACAGGCCATGGAGAAATGGGAGCCTTGCTACACTGATGGGCGGGATGTAAATTGCCAACAGCCACTCTGGAGAAGTGTACGGTGTGTCCTGAAACATCTAAAAAACACAGCTTAGAGAGCATAGGGCACTTCCACGCATGGGGGGATAAAGTGGGAAAATTGAAAATCAGCAAGACACAAGCACCCCAAAGTTTAGGGCTGCTCTGTTGACAAGGACCTCCACTTCATTCCACCTTAAATATCCCAGGAAAGCGAAAAATGGATAAAAAAGTTGTGGTCCTTATGTACAATGGAATATCACTCAGCCATGAAATCAATGTCATAAGGCTAGTAGCAGCATGATGAGTGGATTTAGGTAAGACGATTCTAAGTGAAATAAGTCACACAGAAAAGGACACTTCTCATAAGGTGTCACTTATAGAGGGAATGTAAAAACCGTTACACTTGAACTGAATTACAAAACAGAACAGAGTCACACATGCAGAAAACACACTATGGCTGCTTAACGGGAAAGGTGAGGTGGGGTGATACATAAAACAAGAGTTTCAAATTAGCTCAGATACCGTTCCATAAACCCAATATGGAATAGACAAGACCTACTCCTTGCTCAGAGAACTGGACTCAACACGCCCGATTCACCGCACAAGAATATATCTGACTAGTAATAATCTTAAAACCTATGTATTGATATCTCTCTGTTAGTGTGTCAAGTGTGTGTAAGGTGGCATAAACACGGCCGTGAAAAGCAGCTAAACCCAATTATAAAAATAAATTACTTTTAAAAACCCATGAAACAAAGACAGGGAAAGAGAGAGAAATTCTTACACAATTCGTTCGGGGGCTGTGATGCAACCTGGATTGACCATATCTAGACCCACAGCTGGATGAGACATAAGGGTGGACACTCTTGGGGCTGAGAGGTTTGGTGAGGTTGGGTGAGCAAACGCAGACCCTGTAAAGTAATACTGCGTGCTACCCATCGCATGGGTCCTAAATCTCCAGGTTCAAGGGCATCTTCCTACATCGAAAACATGCATGAGAAACCCAGAAGATGGTACACCGTGTGATGGGGAAAGGTTTCTAAAACGCACCTCATTTCTCACATCCTTGTGCTCGTGTTCGCCATTCCAGCCACTTTACTAGCAATCTCCCTACTTGGAGCATCAGCACCTTTAACCTCCTGTTCCGTACAGGTTGCAATTTGTCCTGAGGATGAACGGGAAGACGGGAAACCAATGAGAGACTAGCTCTTGGTGTTGGGACAGGCACAGGTCACTCTATTTTCCCATCAGGAAGAAGAATTAACCACAGGCTCAGCCTGCCCCCCGGAACCAGAACAGGGCCTGAAGCCATCCTGCGCTTTTGCGGCCAGCTCCCAAAAAAGCGACTTGTAAAATGGAGCTTCAGGGCACTGCAATTCACAAACCTGCAGAGTTATAAATGATAACTCTCGTCCACAAATATATTGAGGGAAGGCAAAGAAGAGGATTTGAAATCAAGGCAGAATTGCAGGAAACAGATTTCAGGAGGTAGATTCGAATCGCCTTTAAAGCACATGAAAAGCGGCAAAACGTTGACAATGATGCCCTTGGCCAAAAAGGGCGTATGCGTTTTTTCCTGAATATATTCAGGAAAAAACGCATACGCCCTTTTTGGCCAACCAAGCAACCTGGAAAGGCAAATCAGCGCTACAAAGAAGTCTCGCTTCCCATCGGTCAAAAGGGACATGCTGAAAAAGTTGTCAAAACCAGAAATGCAGGACAGGCCATGGAGAAATGGGAGCCTTGCTACACTGATGGGCGGGATGTAAATTGCCAACAGCCACTCTGGAGAAGTGTACGGTGTGTCCTGAAACATCTAAAAAACACAGCTTAGAGAGCATAGGGCACTTCCATTGAAATTGAAAATCAGCAAGACACAAGCACCCCAAAGTTTAGGGCTGCTTTGTTGACAAGGACCTCCACTTCCTTCCACCTTAAATATCCCAGGAAAGCGAAAAATGGATAAAAAATTTGTGGTCCTTATGTACATTGGAATATCACTCAGCCATGAAATCAATGTCATAAGGCTAGTAGCAGCATGATGAGTGGATTTAGGTAAGACGATTCTAAGTGAAATAAGTCACACAGAAAAGGACACTTCTCATAAGGTGTCACTTATAGAGGGAATGTAAAAACCGTTACACTTGAACTGAATTACAAAACAGAACAGAGTCACACATGCAGAAAACACACTATGGCTGCTTAACGGGAAAGGTGAGGTGGGGTGATACATAAAACAAGAGTTTCAAATTAGCTCAGATACCGTTCCATAAACCCAATATGGAATAGACAAGACCTACTCCTTGCTCAGAGAACTGGACTCAACACGCCCGATTCACCGCACAAGAATATATCTGACTAGTAATAATCTTAAAACCTATGTATTGATATCTCTCTGTTAGTGTGTCAAGTGGGTGTAAAGCGGCCTAAACACAGCCGTGAAAAGCAGCTAAACCCCATTATAAAAATAAATTACTTTTAAAAACCCATGAAACAAAGACAGGGAAAGAGAGAGAAATTCTTACACAATTCGTTCAGGGGCTGTGATGCAACCTGGATTGACCATATCTAGACCCACAGCTGGATGAGACATAAGGGTGGACACTCTTGGGGCTGAGAGGTTTGGTGAAGTTGGGTGAGCAAACGCAGACCCTTTAAAGTAATACTGCGTGCTACCCATCGCATGGGTCCCAAATCTCCAGGTTCAAGGGCATCTTCCTACATCGAAAACATGCATGAGAAACCCAGAAGATGGTACACCGTGTGATGGGGAAAGGTTTCTAAAACGCACCTCATTTCTCACCTCCTTGTGCTCGTGTTCGCCATTCCAGCCACTTTACTAGCAATCTCCCTACTTGGAGCATCAGCACCTTTAACCTCCTGTTCCGTACAGGTTGCAATTTGTCCTGAGGATGAACGGGAAGACGGGGAACCAATGAGAGACTAGCTCTTGGTGTTGGGACAGGCACAGGTCACTCTATTTTCCCATCAGGAAGAAGAATTAACCACAGGCTCAGCCTGCCCCCCGGAACCAGAACAGGGCCTGAAGCCATCCTGCGCTTTTGCGGCCGGCTCCCAAAAAAGCGACTTGTAAAATGCAGCTTCAGGGCACTGCAATTCACAAACCTGCAGAGTTATAAATGATAACTCTCGTCCACAAATATATTGAGGGAAGGCAAAGAAGAGGATTTGAAATCAAGGCAGAATTGCAGGAAACAGATTTCAGGAGGTAGATTCGAATCGCCTTTAAAGCACATGAAAAGCGGCAAAACGTTGACAATGATGACCTTGGCCAAAAAGGGCGTATGCGTTTTTTCCTGAATATATTCAGGAAAAAACGCATACGCCCTTTTTGGCCAACCAAGCAACCTGGAAAGGCAAATCAGCGCTACAAAGAAGTCTCGCTTCCCATCGGTCAAAAGGGACATGCTGAAAAAAGTGTCAAAACCAGAAATGCAGGACAGGCCATGGAGAAATGGGAGCCTTGCTACTCTGATGGGCGGGATGTAAATTGCCAACAGCCACTCTGGAGAAGTGTACGGTGTGTCCTGAAACATCTAAAAAACACAGCTTAGAGAGCATAGGGCACTTCCACACATGGGGGGATAAAGTGGGAAAATTGAAAATCAGCAAGACACAAGCACCCCAAAGTTTAGGGCTGCTCTGTTGACAAGGACCTCCACTTCATTCCACCTTAAATATCCCAGGAAAGCGAAAAATGGATAAAAAAGTTGTGGTCCTTATGTACAATGGAATATCACTCAGCCATGAAATCAATGTCATAAGGCTAGTAGCAGCATGATGAGTGGATTTAGGTAAGACGATTCTAAGTGAAATAAGTCACACAGAAAAGGACACTTCTCATAAGGTGTCACTTATAGAGGGAATGTAAAAACCGTTTCACTTGAACTGAATTACAAAACAGAACAGAGTCACACATGCAGAAAACACACTATGGCTGCTTAACGGGAAAGGTGAGGTGGGGTGATACATAAAACAAGAGTTTCAAATTAGCTCAGATACCGTTCCATAAACCCAATATGGAATAGACAATACCTACTCCTTGCTCAGAGAACTGGACTCAACACGCCCGATTCACCGCACAAGAATATATCTGACTAGTAATAATCTTAAAACCTATGTATTGATATCTCTCTGTTAGTGTGTCAAGTGTGTGTAAGGCGGCATAAACACAGCCGTGAAAAGCAGCTAAACCCCATTATAAAAATAAATTACTTTTAAAAACCCATGAAACAAAGACAGGGAAAGAGAGAGAAATTCTTACACAATTCGTTCAGGGGCTGTGATGCAACCTGCATTGACCATATCTAGACCCACAGCTGGATGAGACATAAGGGTGGACACTCTTGGGGCTGAGAGGTTTGGTGAGGTTGGGTGAGCAAACGCAGACCCTTTAAAGTAATACTGCGTGCTACCCATCGCATGGGTCCCAAATCTCCAGGTTCAAGGGCATCTTCCTACATCGAAAACATGCATGAGAAACCCAGAATATGGTACACCGTGTGATGGGGAAAGGTTTCTAAAATGCACCTCATTTCTCATCTCCTTGTGCTCGTGTTCGCCATTCCAGCCACTTTACTAGCAATCTCCCTACTTGGAGCATCAGCACCTTTAACCTCCTGTTCCGTACAGGTTGCAATTTGTCCTGAGGATGAACGGGAAGACGGGGAACCAATGAGAGACTAGCTCTTGGTGTTGGGACAGGCACAGGTCACTCTATTTTCCCATCAGGAAGAAGAATTAACCACAGGCTCAGCCTGCCCCCCGGAACCAGAACAGGGCCTGAAGCCATCCTGCGCTTTTGCGGCCGGCTCCCAAAAAAGCGACTTGTAAAATGGAGCTTCAGGGCACTGCAATTCACAAACCTGCAGAGTTATAAATGATAACTCTCGTCCACAAATATATTGAGGGAAGGCAAAGAAGAGGATTTGAAATCAAGGCAGAATTGCAGGAAACAGATTTCAGGAGGTAGATTCGAATTGCCTTTAAAGCACATGAAAAGCGGCAAAACGTTGACAATGATGCCCTTGGCCAAAAAGGGCATATGCGTTTTTTCCTGAATATATTCAGGAAAAAACGCATACGCCCTTTTTGGCCAACCAAGCAACCTGGAAAGGCAAATCAGCGCTACAAAGAAGTCTCGCTTCCCATCGGTCAAAAGGGACATGCTGAAAAAAGTGTCAAAACCAGAAATGCAGGAAAGGCCATGGAGAAATGGGAGCCTTGCTACACTGATAGGCGGGATGTAAATTGCCAACAGCCACTCTGGAGAAGTGTACGGTGTGTCCTGAAACATCTAAAAAACACAGCTTAGAGAGCATAGGGCACTTCCACACATGGGGGGATAAAGTGGGAAAATTGAAAATCAGCAAGACACAAGCACCCCAAAGTTTAGGGCTGCTCTGTTGACAAGGACCTCCACTTCATTCCACCTTAAATATCCCAGGAAAGCGAAAAATGGATAAAAAAGTTGTGGTCCTTATGTACAATGGAATATCACTCAGCCATGAAATCAATGTCATAAGGCTAGTAGCAGCATGATGAGTGGATTTAGGTAAGACGATTCTAAGTGAAATAAGTCACACAGAAAAGGACACTTCTCATAAGGTGTCACTTATAGAGGGAATGTAAAAACCGTTACACTTGAACTGAATTACAAAACAGAACAGAGTCACACATGCAGAAAACACACTATGGCTGCTTAACGGGAAAGGTGAGGTGGGGTGATACATAAAACAAGAGTTTCAAATTAGCTCAGATACCGTTCCATAAACCCATTATGGAATAGACAAGACCTACTCCTTGCTCAGAGAACTGGACTCAACACGCCCGATTGACCGCACAAGAATATATCTGACTAGTAATAATCTTAAAACCTATGTATTGATATCTCTCTGTTAGTGTGTCAAGTGTGTGTAAGGCGGCATAAACACAGCCGTGAAAAGCAGCTAAACCCCATTATAAAAATAAATTACTTTTAAAAACCCATGAAACAAAGACAGGGAAAGAGAGAGAAATTCTTACACAATTCGTTCAGGGGCTGTGATGCAACCTGCATTGACCATATCTAGACCCACAGCTGGATGAGACATAAGGGTGGACACTCTTGGGGCTGAGAGGTTTGGTGAGGTTGGGTGAGCAAACGGAGACCCTTTAAAGTAATACTGCGTGCTACCCATCGCATGGGTCCCAAATCTCCAGGTTCAAGGGCATCTTCCTACATCGAAAACATGCATGAGAAACCCAGAAGATGGTACACCGTGTGATGGGGAAAGGTTTCTAAAACGCACCTCATTTCTCATCTCCTTGTGCTCGTGTTCGCCATTCCAGCCACTTTACTAGCAATCTCCCTACTTGGAGCATCAGCACCTTTAACCTCCTGTTCCGTACAGGTTGCAATTTGTCCTGAGGATGAACGGGAAGACGGGGAACCAATGAGAGACTAGCTCTTGGTGTTGGGACAGGCACAGGTCACTCTATTTTCCCATCAGGAAGAAGAATTAACCACAGGCTCAGCCTGCCCCCCGGAACCAGAACAGGGCCTGAAGCCATCCTGCGCTTTTGCGGCCGGCTCCCAAAAAAGCGACTTGTAAAATGGAGCTTCAGGGCACTGCAATTCACAAACCTGCAGAGTTATAAATGATAACTCTCGTCCACAAATATATTGAGGGAAGGCAAAGAAGAGGATTTGAAATCAAGGCAGAATTGCAGGAAACAGATTTCAGGAGGTAGATTCGAATCGCCTTTAAAGCACATGAAAAGCGGCAAAACGTTGACAATGATGCCCTTGGCCAAAAAGGGCGTATGCGTTTTTTCCTGAATATATTCAGGAAAAAACGCATACGCCCTTTTTGGCCAACCAAGCAACCTGGAAAGGCAAATCAGCGCTACAAAGAAGTCTCGCTTCCCATCGGTCAAAAGGGACATGCTGAAAAAGTTGTCAAAACCAGAAATGCAGGACAGGCCATGGAGAAATGGGAGCCTTGCTACACTGATGGGCGGGATGTAAATTGCCAACAGCCACTCTGGAGAAGTGTACGGTGTGTCCTGAAACATCTAAAAAACACAGCTTAGAGAGCATAGGGCACTTCCACGCATGGGGGGATAAAGTGGGAAAATTGAAAATCAGCAAGACACAAGCACCCCAAAGTTTAGGGCTGCTCTGTTGACAAGGACCTCCACTTCCTTCCACCTTAAATATCCCAGGAAAGCGAAAAATGGATAAAAAAGTTGTGGTCCTTATGTACAATGGAATATCACTCAGCCATGAAATCAATGTCATAAGGCTAGTAGCAGCATGATCAGTGGATTTAGGTAAGACGATTCTAAGTGAAATAAGTCACACAGAAAAGGACACTTCTCATAAGGTGTCACTTATAGAGGGAATGTAAAAACCGTTACACTTGAACTGAATTACAAAACAGAACAGAGTCACACATGCAGAAAACACACTATGGCTGCTTAACGGGAAAGGTGAGGTGGGGTGATACATAAAACAAGAGTTTCAAATTAGCTCAGATACCGTTCCATAAACCCAATATGGAATAGACAAGACCTACTCCTTGCTCAGAGAACTGGACTCAACACGCCCGATTCACCGCACAAGAATATATCTGACTAGTAATAATCTTAAAACCTATGTATTGATATCTCTCTGTTAGTGTGTCAAGTGGGTGTAAAGCGGCCTAAACACAGACGTGAAAAGCAGCTAAACCCCATTATAAAAATAAATTACTTTTAAAAACCCATGAAACAAAGACAGGGAAAGAGAGAGAAATTCTTACACAATTCGTTCAGGGGCTGTGATGCAACCTGGATTGACCATATCTAGACCCACAGCTGGATGAGACATAAGGGTGGACACTCTTGTGGCTTAGAGGTTCAGTGAGGTTGGGTGAGCAAACGCAGACCCTTTAAAGTAATACTGCGTGCTACCCATCGCATGGGTCCCAAATCTCCAGGTTCAAGGGCATCTTCCTACATCGAAAACATGCATGAGAAACCCAGAAGATGGTACACCGTGTGATGGGGAAAGGTTTCTAAAACGCATCTAATTTCTCATCTCCTTGTGCTCGGGTTCGCCATTCCAGCCACTTTACTAGCAATCTCCCTACTTGGAGCATCAGCACCTTTAACCTCCTGTTCCGTACAGGTTGCAATTTGTCCTGAGGATGAACGGGAAGACGGGGAACCAATGAGAGACTAGCTCTTGGTGTTGGGACAGGCACAGGTCACTCTATTTTCCCATCAGGAAGAAGAATTAACCACAGGCTCAGCCTGCCCCCCGGAACCAGAACAGGGCCTGAAGCCATCCTGTGCTTTTGCGGCCGGCTCCCAAAAAAGCGACTTGTAAAATGGAGCTTCAGGGCACTGCAATTCACAAACCTGCAGAGTTATAAATGATAACTCTCGTCCACAAATATATTGAGGGAAGGCAAAGAAGAGGATTTGAAATCAAGGCAGAATTGCAGGAAACAGATTTCAGGAGGAAGATTCGAATCGCCTTTAAAGCACATGAAAAGCGGCAAAACGTTGACAATGATGCCCTTGGCCAAAAAGGGCGTATGCGTTTTTTCCTGAATATATTCAGGAAAAAACGCATACGCCCTTTTTGGCCCACCAAGCAACCTGGAAAGGCAAATCAGCGCTACAAAGAAGTCTCGCTTCCCATCGGTCAAAAGGGCCATGCTGAAAAAAGTGTCAAAACCAGAAATGCGGGACAGGCCATGGAGAAATGGAAGCCTTGCTACACTGATGGGCGGGATGTAAATTGCCAACAGCCACTCTGGAGAAGTGTACGGTGTGTCCTGAAACATCTAAAAAACACAGCTTAGAGAGCATAGGGCACTTCCACGCATGGGGGGATAAAGTGGGAAAATTGAAAATCAGCAAGACACAAGCACCCCAAAGTTTAGGGCTGCTCTGTTGACAAGGACCTCCACTTCCTTCCACCTTAAATATCCCAGGAAAGCGAAAAATGGATAAAAAAGTTGTGGTCCTTATGTACAATGGAATATCACTCAGCCATGAAATCAATGTCATAAGGCTAGTAGCAGCATGATGAGTGGATTTAGGTAAGACGATTCTAAGTGAAATAAGTCACACAGAAAAGGACACTTCTCATAAGGTGTCACTTATAGAGGGAATGTAAAAACCGTTACACTTGAACTGAATTACAAAACAGAACAGAGTCACACATGCAGAAAACACACTATGGCTGCTTAACGGGAAAGGTGAGGTGGGGTGATACATAAAACAAGAGTTTCAAATTAGCTCAGATACCGTTCCATAAACCCAATATGGAATAGACAAGACCTACTCCTTGCTCAGAGAACTGGACTCAACACGCCCGATTCACCGCACAAGAATATATCTGACTAGTAATAATCTTAAAACCTATGTATTGATATCTCTCTGTTACTGTGTCAAGTGGGTAAAAAGCGGCCTAAACACAGCCGTGAAAAGCAGCTAAACCCCATTATAAAAAGAAATTACTTTTAAAAACCCATGAAACAAAGACAGGGAAAGAGAGAGAAATTCTTACACAATTCGTTCAGGGGCTGTGATGCAACCTGGATTGACCATATCTAGACCCACAGCTGGATGAGACATAAGGGTGGACACTCTTGGGGCTGAGAGGTTTGGTGAGGTTGGGTGAGCAAACGGAGACCCTTTAAAGTAATACTGCGTGCTACCCATCGCATGGGTCCCAAATCTCCAGGTTCAAGGGCATCTTCCTACATCGAAAACATGCATGAGAAACCCAGAAGATGGTACACCGTGTGATGGGGAAAGGTTTCTAAAACGCACCTCATTTCTCATCTCCTTGTGCTCGTGTTCGCCATTCCAGCCACTTTACTAGCAATCTCCCTACTTGGAGCATCAGCACCTTTAACCTCCTGTTCCGTACAGGTTGCAATATGTCCTGAGGATGAACGGGAAGACGGGGAACCAATGAGAGACTAGCTCTTGGTGTTGGGACAGGCACAGGTCACTCTATTTTCCCATCAGGAAGAAGAATTAACCACAGGCTCAGCCTGCCCCCCGGAACCAGAACAGGGCCTGAAGCCATCCTGCGCTTTTGCGGCCGGCTCCCAAAAAACCGACTTGTAAAATGGAGCTTCAGGGCACTGCAATTCACAAACCTGCAGAGTTATAAATGATAACTCTCGTCCACAAATATATTGAGGGAAGGCAAAGAAGAGGATTTGAAATCAAGGCAGAATTGCAGGAAACAGATTTCAGGAGGTAGATTCGAATCGCCTTTAAAGCACATGAAAAGCGGCAAAACGTTGACAATGATGCCCTTGGCCAAAAAGGGCGTATGCGTTTTTTCCTGAATATATTCAGGAAAAAACGCATACGCCCTTTTTGGCCAACCAAGCAACCTGGAAAGGCAAATCAGCGCTACAAAGAAGTCTCGCTTCCCATCGGTCAAAAGGGACATGCTGAAAAAGTTGTCAAAACCAGAAATGCAGGACAGGCCATGGAGAAATGGGAGCCTTGCTACACTGATGGGCGGGATGTAAATTGCAAACAGCCACTCTGGAGAAGTGTACGGTGTGTCCTGAAACATCTAAAAAACACAGCTTAGAGAGCATAGGGCACTTCCACGCATGGGGGGATAAAGTGGGAAAATTGAAAATCAGCAAGACACAAGCACCCCAAAGTTTAGGGCTGCTCTGTTGACAAGGACCTCCACTTCCTTCCACCTTAAATATCCCAGGAAAGCGAAAAATGGATAAAAAAGTTGTGGTCCTTATGTACAATGGAATATCACTCAGCCATGAAATCAATGTCATAAGGCTAGTAGCAGCATGATCAGTGGATTTAGGTAAGACGATTCTAAGTGAAATAAGTCACACAGAAAAGGACACTTCTCATAAGGTGTCACTTATAGAGGGAATGTAAAAACCGTTACACTTGAACTGAATTACAAAACAGAACAGAGTCACACATGCAGAAAACACACTGTGGCTGCTTAACGGGAAAGGTGAGGTGGGGTGATACATAAAACAAGAGTTTCAAATTAGCTCAGATACCGTTCCATAAACCCAATATGGAATAGACAAGACCTACTCCTTGCTCAGAGAACTGGACTCAACACGCCCGATTCACCGCACAAGAATATATCTGACTAGTAATAATCTTAAAACCTATGTATTGATATCTCTCTGTTAGTGTGTCAAGTGGGTGTAAAGCGGCCTAAACACAGACGTGAAAAGCAGCTAAACCCCATTATAAAAATAAATTACTTTTAAAAACCCATGAAACAAAGACAGGGAAAGAGAGAGAAATTCTTACACAATTCGTTCAGGGGCTGTGATGCAACCTGGATTGACCATATCTAGACCCACAGCTGGATGAGACATAAGGGTGGACACTCTTGTGGCTTAGAGGTTCAGTGTGGTTGGGTGAGCAAACGCAGACCCTTTAAAGTAATACTGCGTGCTACCCATCGCATGGGTCCCAAATCTCCAGGTTCAAGGGCATCTTCCTACATCGAAAACATGCATGAGAAACCCAGAAGATGGTACACCGTGTGATGGGGAAAGGTTTCTAAAACGCATCTAATTTCTCATCTCCTTGTGCTCGGGTTCGCCATTCCAGCCACTTTACTAGCAATCTCCCTACTTGGAGCATCAGCACCTTTAACCTCCTGTTCCGTACAGGTTGCAATTTGTCCTGAGGATGAACGGGAAGACGGGGAACCAATGAGAGACTAGCTCTTGGTGTTGGGACAGGCACAGGTCACTCTATTTTCCCATCAGGAAGAAGAATTAACCACAGGCTCAGCCTGCCCCCCGGAACCAGAACAGGGCCTGAAGCCATCCTGCGCTTTTGCGGCCGGCTCCCAAAAAAGCGACTTGTAAAATGGAGCTTCAGGGCACTGCAATTCACAAACCTGCAGAGTTATAAATGATAACTCTCGTCCACAAATATATTGAGGGAAGGCAAAGAAGAGGATTTGAAATCAAGGCAGAATTGCAGGAAACAGATTTCAGGAGGAAGATTCGAATCGCCTTTAAAGCACATGAAAAGCGGCAAAACGTTGACAATGATGCCCTTGGCCAAAAAGGGCGTATGCGTTTTTTCCTGAATATATTCAGGAAAAAACGCATACGCCCTTTTTGGCCAACCAAGCAACCTGGAAAGGCAAATCAGCGCTACAAAGAAGTCTCGCTTCCCATCGGTCAAAAGGGCCATGCTGAAAAAATTGTCAAAACCAGAAATGCAGGACAGGCCATGGAGAAATGGGAGCCTTGCTACACTGATGGGCGGGATGTAAATTGCCAACAGCCACTCTGGAGAAGTGTACGGTGTGTCCTGAAACATCTAAAAAACACAGCTTAGAGAGCATAGGGCACTTCCACGCATGGGGGGATAAAGTGGGAAAATTGAAAATCAGCAAGACACAAGCACCCCAAAGTTTAGGGCTGCTCTGTTGACAAGGACCTCCACTTCCTTCCACCTTAAATATCCCAGGAAAGCGAAAAATGGATAAAAAAGTTGTGGTCCTTATGTACAATGGAATATCACTCAGCCATGAAATCAATGTCATAAGGCTAGTAGCAGCATGATGAGTGGATTTAGGTAAGACGATTCTAAGTGAAATAAGTCACACAGAAAAGGACACTTCTCATAAGGTGTCACTTATAGAGGGAATGTAAAAACCGTTACACTTGAACTGAATTACAAAACAGAACAGAGTCACACATGCAGAAAACACACTATGGCTGCTTAACGGGAAAGGTGAGGTGGGGTGATACATAAAACAAGAGTTTCAAATTAGCTCAGATACCGTTCCATAAACCCAATATGGAATAGACAAGACCTACTCCTTGCTCAGAGAACTGGACTCAACACGCCCGATTCACCGCACAAGAATATATCTGACTAGTAATAATCTTAAAACCTATGTATTGATATCTCTCTGTTAGTGTGTCAAGTGGGTAAAAAGCGGCCTAAACACAGCCGTGAAAAGCAGCTAAACCCCATTATAAAAAGAAATTACTTTTAAAAACCCATGAAACAAAGACAGGGAAAGAGAGAGAAATTCTTACACAATTCGTTCAGGGGCTGTGATGCAACCTGGATTGACCATATCTAGACCCACAGCTGGATGAGACATAAGGGTGGACACTCTTGGGGCTGAGAGGTTTGGTGAGGTTGGGTGAGCAAACGGAGACCCTTTAAAGTAATACTGCGTGCTACCCATCGCATGGGTCCCAAATCTCCAGGTTCAAGGGCATCTTCCTACATCGAAAACATGCATGAGAAACCCAGAAGATGGTACACCGTGTGATGGGGAAAGGTTTCTAAAACGCACCTCATTTCTCATCTCCTTGTGCTCGTGTTCGCCATTCCAGCCACTTTACTAGCAATCTCCCTACTTGGAGCATCAGCACCTTTAACCTCCTGTTCCGTACAGGTTGCAATTTGTCCTGAGGATGAACGGGAAGACGGGGAACCAATGAGAGACTAGCTCTTGGTGTTGGGACAGGCACAGGTCACTCTATTTTCCCATCAGGAAGAAGAATTAACCACAGGCTCAGCCTGCCCCCCGGAACCAGAACAGGGCCTGAAGCCATCCTGCGCTTTTGCGGCCGGCTCCCAAAAAACCGACTTGTAAAATGGAGCTTCAGGGCACTGCAATTCACAAACCTGCAGAGTTATAAATGATAACTCTCGTCCACAAATATATTGAGGGAAGGCAAAGAAGAGGATTTGAAATCAAGGCAGAATTGCAGGAAACAGATTTCAGGAGGTAGATTCGAATCGCCTTTAAAGCACATGAAAAGCGGCAAAACGTTGACAATGATGCCCTTGGCCAAAAAGGGCGTATGCGTTTTTTCCTGAATATATTCAGGAAAAAACGCATACGCCCTTTTTGGCCAACCAAGCAACCTGGAAAGGCAAATCAGCGCTACAAAGAAGTCTCGCTTCCCATCGGTCAAAAGGGCCATGCTGAAAAAGTTGTCAAAACCAGAAATGCAGGATAGGCCATGGAGAAATGGGAGCCTTGCTACACTGATGGGCGGGATGTAAATTGCCAACAGCCACTCTGGAGAAGTGTACGGTGTGTCCTGAAACATCTAAAAAACACAGCTTAGAGAGCATAGGGCACTTCCACGCATGGGGGGATAAAGTGGGAAAATTGAAAATCAGCAAGACACAAGCACCCCAAAGTTTAGGGCTGCTCTGTTGACAAGGACCTCCACTTCCTTCCACCTTAAATATCCCAGGAAAGCGAAAAATGGATAAAAAAGTTGTGGTCCTTATGTACAATGGAATATCACTCAGCCATGAAATCAATGTCATAAGGCTAGTAGCAGCATGATCAGTGGATTTAGGTAAGACGATTCTAAGTGAAATAAGTCACACAGAAAAGGACACTTCTCATAAGGTGTCACTTATAGAGGGAATGTAAAAACCGTTACACTTGAACTGAATTACAAAACAGAACAGAGTCACACATGCAGAAAACACACTATGGCTGCTTAACGGGAAAGGTGAGGTGGGGTGATACATAAAACAAGAGTTTCAAATTAGCTCAGATACCGTTCCATAAACCCAATATGGAATAGACAAGACCTACTCCTTGCTCAGAGAACTGGACTCAACACGCCCGATTCACCGCACAAGAATATATCTGACTAGTAATAATCTTAAAACCTATGTATTGATATCTCTCTGTTAGTGTGTCAAGTGGGTAAAAAGCGGCCTAAACACAGCCGTGAAAAGCAGCTAAACCCCATTATAAAAATAAATTACTTTTAAAAACCCATGAAACAAAGACAGGGAAAGAGAGAGAAATTCTTACACAATTCGTTCAGGGGCTGTGATGCAACCTGGATTGACCATATCTAGACCCACAGCTGGATGAGACATAAGGGTGGACACTCTTGGGGCTGAGAGGTTCGGTGAGGTTGGGTGAGCAAACGCAGACCCTTTAAAGTAATACTGCGTGCTACCCATCGCATGGGTCCCAAATCTCCAGGTTCAAGGGCATCTTCCTACATCGAAAACATGCATGAGAAACCCAGAAGATGGTACACCGTGTGATGGGGAAAGGTTTCTAAAACGCACCGCATTTCTCATCTCCTTGTGCTCGGGTTCGCCATTCCAGCCACTTTACTAGCAATCTCCCTACTTGGAGCATCAGCACCTTTAACCTCCTGTTCCGTACAGGTTGCAATTTGTCCTGAGGATGAACGGGAAGACGGGGAACCAATGAGAGACTAGCTCTTGGTGTTGGGACAGGCACAGGTCACTCTATTTTCCCATCAGGAAGAAGAATTAACCACAGGCTCAGCCTGCCCCCCGGAACCAGAACAGGGCCTGAAGCCATCCTGCGCTTTTGCGGCCGGCTCCCAAAAAACCGACTTGTAAAATGGAGCTTCAGGGCACTGCAATTCACAAACCTGCAGAGTTATAAATGATAACTCTCGTCCACAAATATATTGAGGGAAGGCAAAGAAGAGGATTTGAAATCAAGGCAGAATTGCAGGAAACAGATTTCAGGAGGTAGATTCGAATCGCCTTTAAAGCACATGAAAAGCGGCAAAACGTTGACAATGATGCCCTTGGCCAAAAAGGGCGTATGCGTTTTTTCCTGAATATATTCAGGAAAAAACGCATACGCCCTTTTTGGCCAACCAAGCAACCTGGAAAGGCAAATCAGCGCTACAAAGAAGTCTCGCTTCCCATCGGTCAAAAGGGACATGCTGAAAAAGTTGTCAAAACCAGAAATGCAGGACAGGCCATGGAGAAATGGGAGCCTTGCTACACTGATGGGCGGGATGTAAATTGCCAACAGCCACTCTGGAGAAGTGTACGGTGTGTCCTGAAACATCTAAAAAACACAGCTTAGAGAGCATAGGGCACTTCCACGCATGGGGGGATAAAGTGGGAAAATTGAAAATCAGCAAGACACAAGCACCCCAAAGTTTAGGGCTGCTCTGTTGACAAGGACCTCCACTTCCTTCCACCTTAAATATCCCAGGAAAGCGAAAAATGGATAAAAAAGTTGTGGTCCTTATGTACAATGGAATATCACTCAGCCATGAAATCAATGTCATAAGGCTAGTAGCAGCATGATCAGTGGATTTAGGTAAGACGATTCTAAGTGAAATAAGTCACACAGAAAAGGACACTTCTCATAAGGTGTCACTTATAGAGGGAATGTAAAAACCGTTACACTTGAACTGAATTACAAAACAGAACAGAGTCACACATGCAGAAAACACACTATGGCTGCTTAACGGGAAAGGTGAGGTGGGGTGATACATAAAACAAGAGTTTCAAATTAGCTCAGATACCGTTCCATAAACCCAATATGGAATAGACAAGACCTACTCCTTGCTCAGAGAACTGGACTCAACACGCCCGATTCACCGCACAAGAATATATCTGACTAGTAATAATCTTAAAACCTATGTATTGATATCTCTCTGTTAGTGTGTCAAGTGGGTGTAAAGCGGCCTAAACACAGACGTGAAAAGCAGCTAAACCCCATTATAAAAATAAATTACTTTTAAAAACCCATGAAACAAAGACAGGGAAAGAGAGAGAAATTCTTACACAATTCGTTCAGGGGCTGTGATGCAACCTGGATTGACCATATCTAGACCCACAGCTGGATGAGACATAAGGGTGGACACTCTTGTGGCTTAGAGGTTCAGTGAGGTTGGGTGAGCAAACGCAGACCCTTTAAAGTAATACTGCGTGCTACCCATCGCATGGGTCCCAAATCTCCAGGTTCAAGGGCATCTTCCTACATCGAAAACATGCATGAGAAACCCAGAAGATGGTACACCGTGTGATGGGGAAAGGTTTCTAAAACGCATCTAATTTCTCATCTCCTTGTGCTCGGGTTCGCCATTCCAGCCACTTTACTAGCAATCTCCCTACTTGGAGCATCAGCACCTTTAACCTCCTGTTCCGTACAGGTTGCAATTTGTCCTGAGGATGAACGGGAAGACGGGGAACCAATGAGAGACTAGCTCTTGGTGTTGGGACAGGCACAGGTCACTCTATTTTCCCATCAGGAAGAAGAATTAACCACAGGCTCAGCCTGCCCCCCGGAACCAGAACAGGGCCTGAAGCCATCCTGCGCTTTTGCGGCCGGCTCCCAAAAAAGCGACTTGTAAAATGGAGCTTCAGGGCACTGCAATTCACAAACCTGCAGAGTTATAAATGATAACTCTCGTCCACAAATATATTGAGGGAAGGCAAAGAAGAGGATTTGAAATCAAGGCAGAATTGCAGGAAACAGATTTCAGGAGGAAGATTCGAATCGCCTTTAAAGCACATGAAAAGCGGCAAAACGTTGACAATGATGCCCTTGGCCAAAAAGGGCGTATGCGTTTTTTCCTGAATATATTCAGGAAAAAACGCATACGCCCTTTTTGGCCCACCAAGCAACCTGGAAAGGCAAATCAGCGCTACAAAGAAGTCTCGCTTCCCATCGGTCAAAAGGGCCATGCTGAAAAAAGTGTCAAAACCAGAAATGCGGGACAGGCCATGGAGAAATGGAAGCCTTGCTACACTGATGGGCGGGATGTAAATTGCCAACAGCCACTCTGGAGAAGTGTACGGTGTGTCCTGAAACATCTAAAAAACACAGCTTAGAGAGCATAGGGCACTTCCACGCATGGGGGGATAAAGTGGGAAAATTGAAAATCAGCAAGACCCAAGCACCCCAAAGTTTAGGGCTGCTCTGTTGACAAGGACCTCCACTTCCTTCCACCTTAAATATCCCAGGAAAGCGAAAAATGGATAAAAAAGTTGTGGTCCTTATGTACAATGGAATATCACTCAGCCATGAAATCAATGTCATAAGGCTAGTAGCAGCATGATGAGTGGATTTAGGTAAGACGATTCTAAGTGAAATAAGTCACACAGAAAAGGACACTTCTCATAAGGTGTCACTTATAGAGGGAATGTAAAAACCGTTACACTTGAACTGAATTACAAAACAGAACAGAGTCACACATGCAGAAAACACACTATGGCTGCTTAACGGGAAAGGTGAGGTGGGGTGATACATAAAACAAGAGTTTCAAATTAGCTCAGATACCGTTCCATAAACCCAATATGGAATAGACAAGACCTACTCCTTGCTCAGAGAACTGGACTCAACACGCCCGATTCACCGCACAAGAATATATCTGACTAGTAATAATCTTAAAACCTATGTATTGATATCTCTCTGTTACTGTGTCAAGTGGGTAAAAAGCGGCCTAAACACAGCCGTGAAAAGCAGCTAAACCCCATTATAAAAAGAAATTACTTTTAAAAACCCATGAAACAAAGACAGGGAAAGAGAGAGAAATTCTTACACAATTCGTTCAGGGGCTGTGATGCAACCTGGATTGACCATATCTAGACCCACAGCTGGATGAGACATAAGGGTGGACACTCTTGGGGCTGAGAGGTTTGGTGAGGTTGGGTGAGCAAACGGAGACCCTTTAAAGTAATACTGCGTGCTACCCATCGCATGGGTCCCAAATCTCCAGGTTCAAGGGCATCTTCCTACATCGAAAACATGCATGAGAAACCCAGAAGATGGTACACCGTGTGATGGGGAAAGGTTTCTAAAACGCACCTCATTTCTCATCTCCTTGTGCTCGTGTTCGCCATTCCAGCCACTTTACTAGCAATCTCCCTACTTGGAGCATCAGCACCTTTAACCTCCTGTTCCGTACAGGTTGCAATATGTCCTGAGGATGAACGGGAAGACGGGGAACCAATGAGAGACTAGCTCTTGGTGTTGGGACAGGCACAGGTCACTCTATTTTCCCATCAGGAAGAAGAATTAACCACAGGCTCAGCCTGCCCCCCGGAACCAGAACAGGGCCTGAAGCCATCCTGCGCTTTTGCGGCCGGCTCCCAAAAAACCGACTTGTAAAATGGAGCTTCAGGGCACTGCAATTCACAAACCTGCAGAGTTATAAATGATAACTCTCGTCCACAAATATATTGAGGGAAGGCAAAGAAGAGGATTTGAAATCAAGGCAGAATTGCAGGAAACAGATTTCAGGAGGTAGATTCGAATCGCCTTTAAAGCACATGAAAAGCGGCAAAACGTTGACAATGATGCCCTTGGCCAAAAAGGGCGTATGCGTTTTTTCCTGAATATATTCAGGAAAAAACGCATACGCCCTTTTTGGCCAACCAAGCAACCTGGAAAGGCAAATCAGCGCTACAAAGAAGTCTCGCTTCCCATCGGTCAAAAGGGACATGCTGAAAAAGTTGTCAAAACCAGAAATGCAGGACAGGCCATGGAGAAATGGGAGCCTTGCTACACTGATGGGCGGGATGTAAATTGCAAACAGCCACTCTGGAGAAGTGTACGGTGTGTCCTGAAACATCTAAAAAACACAGCTTAGAGAGCATAGGGCACTTCCACGCATGGGGGGATAAAGTGGGAAAATTGAAAATCAGCAAGACACAAGCACCCCAAAGTTTAGGGCTGCTCTGTTGACAAGGACCTCCACTTCCTTCCACCTTAAATATCCCAGGAAAGCGAAAAATGGATAAAAAAGTTGTGGTCCTTATGTACAATGGAATATCACTCAGCCATGAAATCAATGTCATAAGGCTAGTAGCAGCATGATCAGTGGATTTAGGTAAGACGATTCTAAGTGAAATAAGTCACACAGAAAAGGACACTTCTCATAAGGTGTCACTTATAGAGGGAATGTAAAAACCGTTACACTTGAACTGAATTACAAAACAGAACAGAGTCACACATGCAGAAAACACACTGTGGCTGCTTAACGGGAAAGGTGAGGTGGGGTGATACATAAAACAAGAGTTTCAAATTAGCTCAGATACCGTTCCATAAACCCAATATGGAATAGACAAGACCTACTCCTTGCTCAGAGAACTGGACTCAACACGCCCGATTCACCGCACAAGAATATATCTGACTAGTAATAATCTTAAAACCTATGTATTGATATCTCTCTGTTAGTGTGTCAAGTGGGTGTAAAGCGGCCTAAACACAGACGTGAAAAGCAGCTAAACCCCATTATAAAAATAAATTACTTTTAAAAACCCATGAAACAAAGACAGGGAAAGAGAGAGAAATTCTTACACAATTCGTTCAGGGGCTGTGATGCAACCTGGATTGACCATATCTAGACCCACAGCTGGATGAGACATAAGGGTGGACACTCTTGTGGCTTAGAGGTTCAGTGTGGTTGGGTGAGCAAACGCAGACCCTTTAAAGTAATACTGCGTGCTACCCATCGCATGGGTCCCAAATCTCCAGGTTCAAGGGCATCTTCCTACATCGAAAACATGCATGAGAAACCCAGAAGATGGTACACCGTGTGATGGGGAAAGGTTTCTAAAACGCATCTAATTTCTCATCTCCTTGTGCTCGGGTTCGCCATTCCAGCCACTTTACTAGCAATCTCCCTACTTGGAGCATCAGCACCTTTAACCTCCTGTTCCGTACAGGTTGCAATTTGTCCTGAGGATGAACGGGAAGACGGGGAACCAATGAGAGACTAGCTCTTGGTGTTGGGACAGGCACAGGTCACTCTATTTTCCCATCAGGAAGAAGAATTAACCACAGGCTCAGCCTGCCCCCCGGAACCAGAACAGGGCCTGAAGCCATCCTGCGCTTTTGCGGCCGGCTCCCAAAAAAGCGACTTGTAAAATGGAGCTTCAGGGCACTGCAATTCACAAACCTGCAGAGTTATAAATGATAACTCTCGTCCACAAATATATTGAGGGAAGGCAAAGAAGAGGATTTGAAATCAAGGCAGAATTGCAGGAAACAGATTTCAGGAGGAAGATTCGAATCGCCTTTAAAGCACATGAAAAGCGGCAAAACGTTGACAATGATGCCCTTGGCCAAAAAGGGCGTATGCGTTTTTTCCTGAATATATTCAGGAAAAAACGCATACGCCCTTTTTGGCCAACCAAGCAACCTGGAAAGGCAAATCAGCGCTACAAAGAAGTCTCGCTTCCCATCGGTCAAAAGGGCCATGCTGAAAAAATTGTCAAAACCAGAAATGCAGGACAGGCCATGGAGAAATGGGAGCCTTGCTACACTGATGGGCGGGATGTAAATTGCCAACAGCCACTCTGGAGAAGTGTACGGTGTGTCCTGAAACATCTAAAAAACACAGCTTAGAGAGCATAGGGCACTTCCACGCATGGGGGGATAAAGTGGGAAAATTGAAAATCAGCAAGACACAAGCACCCCAAAGTTTAGGGCTGCTCTGTTGACAAGGACCTCCACTTCCTTCCACCTTAAATATCCCAGGAAAGCGAAAAATGGATAAAAAAGTTGTGGTCCTTATGTACAATGGAATATCACTCAGCCATGAAATCAATGTCATAAGGCTAGTAGCAGCATGATGAGTGGATTTAGGTAAGACGATTCTAAGTGAAATAAGTCACACAGAAAAGGACACTTCTCATAAGGTGTCACTTATAGAGGGAATGTAAAAACCGTTACACTTGAACTGAATTACAAAACAGAACAGAGTCACACATGCAGAAAACACACTATGGCTGCTTAACGGGAAAGGTGAGGTGGGGTGATACATAAAACAAGAGTTTCAAATTAGCTCAGATACCGTTCCATAAACCCAATATGGAATAGACAAGACCTACTCCTTGCTCAGAGAACTGGACTCAACACGCCCGATTCACCGCACAAGAATATATCTGACTAGTAATAATCTTAAAACCTATGTATTGATATCTCTCTGTTAGTGTGTCAAGTGGGTAAAAAGCGGCCTAAACACAGCCGTGAAAAGCAGCTAAACCCCATTATAAAAAGAAATTACTTTTAAAAACCCATGAAACAAAGACAGGGAAAGAGAGAGAAATTCTTACACAATTCGTTCAGGGGCTGTGATGCAACCTGGATTGACCATATCTAGACCCACAGCTGGATGAGACATAAGGGTGGACACTCTTGGGGCTGAGAGGTTTGGTGAGGTTGGGTGAGCAAACGGAGACCCTTTAAAGTAATACTGCGTGCTACCCATCGCATGGGTCCCAAATCTCCAGGTTCAAGGGCATCTTCCTACATCGAAAACATGCATGAGAAACCCAGAAGATGGTACACCGTGTGATGGGGAAAGGTTTCTAAAACGCACCTCATTTCTCATCTCCTTGTGCTCGTGTTCGCCATTCCAGCCACTTTACTAGCAATCTCCCTACTTGGAGCATCAGCACCTTTAACCTCCTGTTCCGTACAGGTTGCAATTTGTCCTGAGGATGAACGGGAAGACGGGGAACCAATGAGAGACTAGCTCTTGGTGTTGGGACAGGCACAGGTCACTCTATTTTCCCATCAGGAAGAAGAATTAACCACAGGCTCAGCCTGCCCCCCGGAACCAGAACAGGGCCTGAAGCCATCCTGCGCTTTTGCGGCCGGCTCCCAAAAAACCGACTTGTAAAATGGAGCTTCAGGGCACTGCAATTCACAAACCTGCAGAGTTATAAATGATAACTCTCGTCCACAAATATATTGAGGGAAGGCAAAGAAGAGGATTTGAAATCAAGGCAGAATTGCAGGAAACAGATTTCAGGAGGTAGATTCGAATCGCCTTTAAAGCACATGAAAAGCGGCAAAACGTTGACAATGATGCCCTTGGCCAAAAAGGGCGTATGCGTTTTTTCCTGAATATATTCAGGAAAAAACGCATACGCCCTTTTTGGCCAACCAAGCAACCTGGAAAGGCAAATCAGCGCTACAAAGAAGTCTCGCTTCCCATCGGTCAAAAGGGCCATGCTGAAAAAGTTGTCAAAACCAGAAATGCAGGATAGGCCATGGAGAAATGGGAGCCTTGCTACACTGATGGGCGGGATGTAAATTGCCAACAGCCACTCTGGAGAAGTGTACGGTGTGTCCTGAAACATCTAAAAAACACAGCTTAGAGAGCATAGGGCACTTCCACGCATGGGGGGATAAAGTGGGAAAATTGAAAATCAGCAAGACACAAGCACCCCAAAGTTTAGGGCTGCTCTGTTGACAAGGACCTCCACTTCCTTCCACCTTAAATATCCCAGGAAAGCGAAAAATGGATAAAAAAGTTGTGGTCCTTATGTACAATGGAATATCACTCAGCCATGAAATCAATGTCATAAGGCTAGTAGCAGCATGATCAGTGGATTTAGGTAAGACGATTCTAAGTGAAATAAGTCACACAGAAAAGGACACTTCTCATAAGGTGTCACTTATAGAGGGAATGTAAAAACCGTTACACTTGAACTGAATTACAAAACAGAACAGAGTCACACATGCAGAAAACACACTATGGCTGCTTAACGGGAAAGGTGAGGTGGGGTGATACATAAAACAAGAGTTTCAAATTAGCTCAGATACCGTTCCATAAACCCAATATGGAATAGACAAGACCTACTCCTTGCTCAGAGAACTGGACTCAACACGCCCGATTCACCGCACAAGAATATATCTGACTAGTAATAATCTTAAAACCTATGTATTGATATCTCTCTGTTAGTGTGTCAAGTGGGTAAAAAGCGGCCTAAACACAGCCGTGAAAAGCAGCTAAACCCCATTATAAAAATAAATTACTTTTAAAAACCCATGAAACAAAGACAGGGAAAGAGAGAGAAATTCTTACACAATTCGTTCAGGGGCTGTGATGCAACCTGGATTGACCATATCTAGACCCACAGCTGGATGAGACATAAGGGTGGACACTCTTGGGGCTGAGAGGTTCGGTGAGGTTGGGTGAGCAAACGCAGACCCTTTAAAGTAATACTGCGTGCTACCCATCGCATGGGTCCCAAATCTCCAGGTTCAAGGGCATCTTCCTACATCGAAAACATGCATGAGAAACCCAGAAGATGGTACACCGTGTGATGGGGAAAGGTTTCTAAAACGCACCGCATTTCTCATCTCCTTGTGCTCGGGTTCGCCATTCCAGCCACTTTACTAGCAATCTCCCTACTTGGAGCATCAGCACCTTTAACCTCCTGTTCCGTACAGGTTGCAATTTGTCCTGAGGATGAACGGGAAGACGGGGAACCAATGAGAGACTAGCTCTTGGTGTTGGGACAGGCACAGGTCACTCAATTTTCCCATCAGGAAGAAGAATTAACCACAGGTTCAGCCTGCCCCCCGGAACCAGAACAGGGCCTGAAGACATCCTGCGCTATTGCGGCCGACTCCCAAAAAAGCGACTTGTAAAATGGAGCTTCAGGGCACTGCAATTCACAAACCTGCAGAATTATAAATGATAACTCTCGTCCACAAATATATTGTGGGAAGGCAAAGAAGAGGATTTGAAATCAAGGCAGAATTGCAGGAAACAGATTTCAGGAGGTAGATTCGAATCGCCTTTAAAGCACATGAAAAGCGGCAAAACGTTGACAATGATGCCCTTGGCCAAAAAGGGCGTATGCGTTTTTTCCTGAATATATTCAGGAAAAAACGCATACGCCCTTTTTGGCCAACCAAGCAACCTGGAAAGGCAAATCAGTGCTACAAAGAAGTCTCGCTTCCCATCGGTCAAAAGGGACATGCTGAAAAAGTTGTCAAAACCAGAAATGCAGGACAGGCCATGGAGAAATGGGAGCCTTGCTACACTGATGGGCGGGATGTAAATTGCCAACAGCCACTCTGGAGAAGTGTACGGTGTGTCCTGAAACATCTAAAAAACACAGCTTAGAGAGCATAGGGCACTTCCACGCATGGGGGGATAAAGTGGGAAAATTGAAAATCAGCAAGACACAAGCACCCCAAAGTTTAGGGCTGCTCTGTTGACAAGGACCTCCACTTCATTCCACCTTAAATATCCAAGGAAAGCGAAAAATGGATAAAAAATTTGTGGTCCTTATGTACAATGGAATATCACTCAGCCATGAAATCAATGTCATAAGGCTAGTAGCAGCATGATGAGTGGATTTAGGTAAGACGATTCTAAGTGAAATAAGTCACACAGAAAAGGACACTTCTCATAAGGTGTCACTTATAGAGGGAATGTAAAAGCCGTTACACTTGAACTGAATTACAAAACAGAACAGAGTCACACATGCAGAAAACACACTATGGCTGCTTAACGGGAAAGGTGAGGTGGGGTGATACATAAAACAAGAGTTTCAAATTAGCTCAGATACCGTTCCATAAACCCAATATGGAATAGACAAGACCTACTCCTTGCTCAGAGAACTGGACTCAACACGCCCGATTCACCGCACAAGAATATATCTGACTAGTAATAATCTTAAAACCTATGTATTGATATCTCTCTGTTAGTGTGTCAAGTGTGTGTAAGGCGGCATAAACACGGCCGTGAAAAGCAGCTAAACCCCATTATAAAAATAAATTACTTTTAAAAACCCATGAAACAAAGACAGGGAAAGAGAGAGAAATTCTTACACAATTCGTTCAGGGGCTGTGATGCAACCTGCATTGACCATATCTAGACCCACAGCTGGATGAGACATAAGGGTGGACACTCTTGGGGCTGAGAGGTTTGGTGAGGTTGGGTGAGCAAACGCAGACCCTTTAAAGTAATACTGCGTGCTACCCATCGCATGGGTCCCAAATCTCCAGGTTCAAGGGCATCTTCCTACATCGAAAACATGCATGAGAAACCCAGAAGATGGTACACCGTGTGATGGGGAAAGGTTTCTAAAACGCACCGCATTTCTCATCTCCTTGTGCTCGGGTTCGCCATTCCAGCCACTTTACTAGCAATCTCCCTACTTGGAGCATCAGCACCTTTAACCTCCTGTTCCGTACAGGTTGCAATTTGTCCTGAGGATGAACGGGAAGACGGGGAACCAATGAGAGACTAGCTCTTGGTGTTGGGACAGGCACAGGTCACTCAATTTTCCCATCAGGAAGAAGAATTAACCACAGGCTCAGCCTGCCCCCCGGAACCAGAACAGGGCCTGAAGCCATCCTGCGCTTTTGCGGCCGACTCCCAAAAAAGCGACTTGTAAAATGGAGCTTCAGGGCACTGCAATTCACAAACCTGCAGAATTATAAATGATAACTCTCGTCCACAAATATATTGAGGGAAGGCAAAGAAGAGGATTTGAAATCAAGGCAGAATTGCAGGAAACAGATTTCAGGAGGTAGATTCGAATCGCCTTTAAAGCACATGAAAAGCGGCAAAACGTTGACAATGATGCCCTTGGCCAAAAAGGGCGTATGCGTTTTTTCCTGAATATATTCAGGAAAAAACGCATACGCCCTTTTTGGCCAACCAAGCAACCTGGAAAGGCAAATCAGCGCTACAAAGAAGTCTCGCTTCCCATCGGTCAAAAGGGACATGCTGAAAAAGGTGTCAAAACCAGAAATGCAGGACAGGCCATGGAGAAATGGAAGCCTTGCTACACTGATGGGCGGGATGTTAATTGCCAACAGCCACTCTGGAGAAGTGTACGGTGTGTCCTGAAACATCTAAAAAACACAGCTTAGAGAGCATAGGGCACTTCTACGCATGGGGGGATAAAGTGGGAAAATTGAAAATCAGCAAGACACAAGCACCCGAAAGTTTAGGGCTGCTCTGTTGACAAGGACCTCCACTTCCTTCCACCTTAAATATCCCAGGAAAGCGAAAAATGGATAAAAAAGTTGTGGTCCTTATGTACAATGGAATATCACTCAGCCATGAAATCAATGTAATAAGGCTAGTAGCAGCATGATGAGTGGATTTAGGTAAGACGATTCTAAGTGAAATAAGTCACACAGAAAAGGACACTTCTCATAAGGTGTCACTTATAGAGGGAATGTAAAAACCGTTACACTTGAACTGAATTACAAAACAGAACAGAGTCACACATGCAGAAAACACACTATGGCTGCTTAACGGGAAAGGTGAGGTGGGGTGATACATAAAACAAGAGTTTCAAATTAGCTCAGATACCGTTCCATAAACCCAACATGGAATAGACAAGACCTACTCCTTGCTCAGAGAACTGGACTCAACACGCCCGATTCACCGCACAAGAATATATCTGACTAGTAATAATCTTAAAACCTATGTATTGATATCTCTCTGTTAGTGTGTCAAGTGTGTGTAAGGCGGCATAAACACGGCCGTGAAAAGCAGCTAAACCCCATTATAAAAATAAATTACTTTTAAAAACCCATGAAACAAAGACAGGGAAAGAGAGAGAAATTCTTACACAATTCGTTCAGGGGCTGTGATGCAACCTGCATTGACCATATCTAGACCCACAGCTGGATGAGACATAAGGGTGGACACTCTTGGGGCTGAGAGGTTTGGTGAGGTTGGGTGACCAAACGCAGACCCTTTAAAGTAATACTGCGTGCTACCCATCGCATGGGTCCCAAATCTCCAGGTTCAAGGGCATCTTCCTACATCGAAAACATGCATGAGAAACCCAGAAGATGGTACACCGTGTGATGGGGAAAGGTTTCTAAAACGCACCGCATTTCTCATCTCCTTGTGCTCGGGTTCGCCATTCCAGCCACTTTACTAGCAATCTCCCTACTTGGAGCATCAGCACCTTTAACCTCCTGTTCCGTACAGGTTGCAATTTGTCCTGAGGATGAACGGGAAGACGGGGAACCAATGAGAGACTAGCTCTTGGTGTTGGGACAGGCACAGGTCACTCTATTTTCCCATCAGGAAGAAGAATTAACCACAGGCTCAGCCTGCCCCCCGGAACCAGAACAGGGCCTGAAGCCATCCTGCGCTTTTGCGGCCGGCTCCCAAAAAACCGACTTGTAAAATGGAGCTTCAGGGCACTGCAATTCACAAACCTGCAGAGTTATAAATGATAACTCTCGTCCACAAATATATTGAGGGAAGGCAAAGAAGAGGATTTGAAATCAAGGCAGAATTGCAGGAAACAGATTTCAGGAGGTAGATTCGAATCGCCTTTAAAGCACATGAAAAGCGGCAAAACGTTGACAATGATGCCCTTGGCCAAAAAGGGCGTATGCGTTTTTTCCTGAATATATTCAGGAAAAAACGCATACGCCCTTTTTGGCCAACCAAGCAACCTGGAAAGGCAAATCAGCGCTACAAAGAAGTCTCGCTTCCCATCGGTCAAAAGGGACATGCTGAAAAAGGTGTCAAAACCAGAAATGCAGGAAAGGCCATGGAGAAATGGAAGCCTTGCTACACTGATGGGCGGGATGTTAATTGCCAACAGCCACTCTGGAGAAGTGTACGGTGTGTCCTGAAACATCTAAAAAACACAGCTTAGAGAGCATAGGGCACTTCTACGCATGGGGGGATAAAGTGGGAAAATTGAAAATCAGCAAGACACAAGCACCCGAAAGTTTAGGGCTGCTCTGTTGACAAGGACCTCCACTTCCTTCCACCTTAAATATCCCAGGAAAGCGAAAAATGGATAAAAAAGTTGTGGTCCTTATGTACAATGGAATATCACTCAGCCATGAAATCAATGTCATAAGGCTAGTAGCAGCATGATGAGTGGATTTAGGTAAGACGATTCTAAGTGAAATAAGTCACACAGAAAAGGACACTTCTCATAAGGTGTCACTTATAGAGGGAATGTAAAAACCGTTACACTTGAACTGAATTACAAAACAGAACAGAGTCACACATGCAGAAAACACACTATGGCTGCTTAACGGGAAAGGTGAGGTGGGGTGATACATAAAACAAGAGTTTCAAATTAGCTCAGATACCATTCCATAAACCCAACATGGAATAGACAAGACCTACTCCTTGCTCAGAGAACTGGACTCAACACGCCCGATTCACCGCACAAGAATATATCTGACTAGTAATAATCTTAAAACCTATGTATTGATATCTCTCTGTTAGTGTGTCAAGTGTGTGTAAGGCGGCATAAACACGGCCGTGAAAAGCAGCTAAACCCCATTATAAAAATAAATTACTTTTAAAAACCCATGAAACAAAGACAGGGAAAGAGAGAGAAATTCTTACACAATTCGTTCAGGGGCTGTGATGCAACCTGCATTGACCATATCTAGACCCACAGCTGGATGAGACATAAGGGTGGACACTCTTGGGGCTGAGAGGTTTGGTGAGGTTGGGTGAGCAAACGCAGACCCTTTAAAGTAATACTGCGTGCTACCCATCGCATGGGTCCCAAATCTCCAGGTTCAAGGGCATCTTCCTACATCGAAAACATGCATGAGAAACCCAGAAGATGGTACACCGTGTGATGGGGAAAGGTTTCTAAAACGCACCGCATTTCTCATCTCCTTGTGCTCGGGTTCGCCATTCCAGCCACTTTACTAGCAATCTCCCTACTTGGAGCATCAGCACCTTTAACCTCCTGTTCCGTACAGGTTGCAATTTGTCCTGAGGATGAACGGGAAGACGGGGAACCAATGAGAGACTAGCTCTTGGTGTTGGGACAGGCACAGGTCACTCTATTTTCCCATCAGGAAGAAGAATTAACCACAGGCTCAGCCTGCCCCCCGGAACCAGAACAGGGCCTGAAGCCATCCTGCGCTTTTGCGGCCGGCTCCCAAAAAACCGACTTGTAAAATGGAGCTTCAGGGCACTGCAATTCACAAACCTGCAGAGTTATAAATGATAACTCTCGTCCACAAATATATTGAGGGAAGGCAAAGAAGAGGATTTGAAATCAAGGCAGAATTGCAGGAAACAGATTTCAGGAGGTAGATTCGAATCGCCTTTAAAGCACATGAAAAGCGGCAAAACGTTGACAATGATGCCCTTGGCCAAAAAGGGCGTATGCGTTTTTTCCTGAATATATTCAGGAAAAAACGCATACGCCCTTTTTGGCCAACCAAGCAACCTGGAAAGGCAAATCAGCGCTACAAAGAAGTCTCGCTTCCCATCGGTCAAAAGGGACATGCTGAAAAAGTTGTCAAAACCAGAAATGCAGGACAGGCCATGGAGAAATGGGAGCCTTGCTACACTGATGGGCGGGATGTAAATTGCCAACAGCCACTCTGGAGAAGTGTACGGTGTGTCCTGAAACATCTAAAAAACACAGCTTAGAGAGCATAGGGCACTTCCACGCATGGGGGGATAAAGTGGGAAAATTGAAAATCAGCAAGACACAAGCACCCCAAAGTTTAGGGCTGCTCTGTTGACAAGGACCTCCACTTCATTCCACCTTAAATATCCCAGGAAAGCGAAAAATGGATAAAAAAGTTGTGGTCCTTATGTACAATGGAATATCACTCAGCCATGAAATCAATGTCATAAGGCTAGTAGCAGCATGATGAGTGGATTTAGGTAAGACGATTCTAAGTGAAATAAGTCACACAGAAAAGGACACTTCTCATAAGGTGTCACTTATAGAGGGAATGTAAAAACCGTTACACTTGAACTGAATTACAAAACAGAACAGAGTCACACATGCAGAAAACACACTATGGCTGCTTAACGGGAAAGGTGAGGTGGGGTGATACATAAAACAAGAGTTTCAAATTAGCTCAGATACCGTTCCATAAACCCAACATGGAATAGACAAGACCTACTCCTTGCTCAGAGAACTGGACTCAACACGCCCGATTCACCGCACAAGAATATATCTGACTAGTAATAATCTTAAAACCTATGTATTGATATCTCTCTGTTAGTGTGTCAAGTGTGTGTAAGGCGGCATAAACACGGCCGTGAAAAGCAGCTAAACCCCATTATAAAAATAAATTACTTTTAAAAACCCATGAAACAAAGACAGGGAAAGAGAGAGAAATTCTTACACAATTCGTTCAGGGGCTGTGATGCAACCTGCATTGACCATATCTAGACCCACAGCTGGATGAGACATAAGGGTGGACACTCTTGGGGCTGAGAGGTTTGGTGAGGTTGGGTGAGCAAACGCAGACCCTTTAAAGTAATACTGCGTGCTACCCATCGCATGGGTCCCAAATCTCCAGGTTCAAGGGCATCTTCCTACATCGAAAACATGCATGAGAAACCCAGAAGATGGTACACCGTGTGATGGGGAAAGGTTTCTAAAACGCACCGCATTTCTCATCTCCTTGTGCTCGGGTTCGCCATTCCAGCCACTTTACTAGCAATCTCCCTACTTGGAGCATCAGCACCTTTAACCTCCTGTTCCGTACAGGTTGCAATTTGTCCTGAGGATGAACGGGAAGACGGGGAACCAATGAGAGACTAGCTCTTGGTGTTGGGACAGGCACAGGTCACTCAATTTTCCCATCAGGAAGAAGAATTAACCACAGGCTCAGCCTGCCCCCCGGAACCAGAACAGGGCCTGAAGCCATCCTGCGCTTTTGCGGCCGACTCCCAAAAAAGCGACTTGTAAAATGGAGCTTCAGGGCACTGCAATTCACAAACCTGCAGAATTATAAATGATAACTCTCGTCCACAAATATATTGAGGGAAGGCAAAGAAGAGGATTTGAAATCAAGGCAGAATTGCAGGAAACAGATTTCAGGAGGTAGATTCGAATCGCCTTTAAAGCACATGAAAAGCGGCAAAACGTTGACAATGATGCCCTTGGCCAAAAAGGGCGTATGCGTTTTTTCCTGAATATATTCAGGAAAAAACGCATACGCCCTTTTTGGCCAACCAAGCAACCTGGAAAGGCAAATCAGCGCTACAAAGAAGTCTCGCTTCCCATCGGTCAAAAGGGACATGCTGAAAAAGGTGTCAAAACCAGAAATGCAGGAAAGGCCATGGAGAAATGGAAGCCTTGCTACACTGATGGGCGGGATGTTAATTGCCAACAGCCACTCTGGAGAAGTGTACGGTGTGTCCTGAAACATCTAAAAAACACAGCTTAGAGAGCATAGGGCACTTCTACGCATGGGGGGATAAAGTGGGAAAATTGAAAATCAGCAAGACACAAGCACCCGAAAGTTTAGGGCTGCTCTGTTGACAAGGACCTCCACTTCCTTCCACCTTAAATATCCCAGGAAAGCGAAAAATGGATAAAAAAGTTGTGGTCCTTATGTACAATGGAATATCACTCAGCCATGAAATCAATGTCATAAGGCTAGTAGCAGCATGATGAGTGGATTTAGGTAAGACGATTCTAAGTGAAATAAGTCACACAGAAAAGGACACTTCTCATAAGGTGTCACTTATAGAGGGAATGTAAAAACCGTTACACTTGAACTGAATTACAAAACAGAACAGAGTCACACATGCAGAAAACACACTATGGCTGCTTAACGGGAAAGGTGAGGTGGGGTGATACATAAAACAAGAGTTTCAAATTAGCTCAGATACCATTCCATAAACCCAACATGGAATAGACAAGACCTACTCCTTGCTCAGAGAACTGGACTCAACACGCCCGATTCACCGCACAAGAATATATCTGACTAGTAATAATCTTAAAACCTATGTATTGATATCTCTCTGTTAGTGTGTCAAGTGTGTGTAAGGCGGCATAAACACGGCCGTGAAAAGCAGCTAAACCCCATTATAAAAATAAATTACTTTTAAAAACCCATGAAACAAAGACAGGGAAAGAGAGAGAAATTCTTACACAATTCGTTCAGGGGCTGTGATGCAACCTGCATTGACCATATCTAGACCCACAGCTGGATGAGACATAAGGGTGGACACTCTTGGGGCTGAGAGGTTTGGTGAGGTTGGGTGAGCAAACGCAGACCCTTTAAAGTAATACTGCGTGCTACCCATCGCATGGGTCCCAAATCTCCAGGTTCAAGGGCATCTTCCTACATCGAAAACATGCATGAGAAACCCAGAAGATGGTACACCGTGTGATGGGGAAAGGTTTCTAAAACGCACCGCATTTCTCATCTCCTTGTGCTCGGGTTCGCCATTCCAGCCACTTTACTAGCAATCTCCCTACTTGGAGCATCAGCACCTTTAACCTCCTGTTCCGTACAGGTTGCAATTTGTCCTGAGGATGAACGGGAAGACGGGGAACCAATGAGAGACTAGCTCTTGGTGTTGGGACAGGCACAGGTCACTCTATTTTCCCATCAGGAAGAAGAATTAACCACAGGCTCAGCCTGCCCCCCGGAACCAGAACAGGGCCTGAAGCCATCCTGCGCTTTTGCGGCCGGCTCCCAAAAAACCGACTTGTAAAATGGAGCTTCAGGGCACTGCAATTCACAAACCTGCAGAGTTATAAATGATAACTCTCGTCCACAAATATATTGAGGGAAGGCAAAGAAGAGGATTTGAAATCAAGGCAGAATTGCAGGAAACAGATTTCAGGAGGTAGATTCGAATCACCTTTAAAGCACATGAAAAGCGGCAAAACGTTGACAATGATGCCCTTGGCCAAAAAGGGCGTATGCGTTTTTTCCTGAATATATTCAGGAAAAAACGCATACGCCCTTTTTGGCCAACCAAGCAACCTGGAAAGGCAAATCAGCGCTACAAAGAAGTCTCGCTTCCCATCGGTCAAAAGGGACATGCTGAAAAAGTTGTCAAAACCAGAAATGCAGGACAGGCCATGGAGAAATGGGAGCCTTGCTACACTGATGGGCGGGATGTAAATTGCCAACAGCCACTCTGGAGAAGTGTACGGTGTGTCCTGAAACATCTAAAAAACACAGCTTAGAGAGCATAGGGCACTTCCACGCATGGGGGGATAAAGTGGGAAAATTGAAAATCAGCAAGACACAAGCACCCCAAAGTTTAGGGCTGCTCTGTTGACAAGGACCTCCACTTCATTCCACCTTAAATATCCCAGGAAAGCGAAAAATGGATAAAAAAGTTGTGGTCCTTATGTACAATGGAATATCACTCAGCCATGAAATCAATGTCATAAGGCTAGTAGCAGCATGATGAGTGGATTTAGGTAAGACGATTCTAAGTGAAATAAGTCACACAGAAAAGGACACTTCTCATAAGGTGTCACTTATAGAGGGAATGTAAAAACCGTTACACTTGAACTGAATTACAAAACAGAACAGAGTCACACATGCAGAAAACACACTATGGCTGCTTAACGGGAAAGGTGAGGTGGGGTGATACATAAAACAAGAGTTTCAAATTAGCTCAGATACCGTTCCATAAACCCAATATGGAATAGACAAGACCTACTCCTTGCTCAGAGAACTGGACTCAACACGCCCGATTCACCGCACAAGAATATATCTGACTAGTAATAATCTTAAAACCTATGTATTGATATCTCTCTGTTAGTGTGTCAAGTGTGTGTAAGGCGGCATAAACACGGCCGTGAAAAGCAGCTAAACCCAATTATAAAAATAAATTACTTTTAAAAACCCATGAAACAAAGACAGGGAAAGAGAGAGAAATTCTTACACAATTCGTTCGGGGGCTGTGATGCAACCTGGATTGACCATATCTAGACCCACAGCTGGATGAGACATAAGGGTGGACACTCTTGGGGCTGAGAGGTTTGGTGAGGTTGGGTGAGCAAACGCAGACCCTGTAAAGTAATACTGCGTGCTACCCATCGCATGGGTCCTAAATCTCCAGGTTCAAGGGCATCTTCCTACATCGAAAACATGCATGAGAAACCCAGAAGATGGTACACCGTGTGATGGGGAAAGGTTTCTAAAACGCACCTCATTTCTCACATCCTTGTGCTCGTGTTCGCCATTCCAGCCACTTTACTAGCAATCTCCCTACTTGGAGCATCAGCACCTTTAACCTCCTGTTCCGTACAGGTTGCAATTTGTCCTGAGGATGAACGGGAAGACGGGAAACCAATGAGAGACTAGCTCTTGGTGTTGGGACAGGCACAGGTCACTCTATTTTCCCATCAGGAAGAAGAATTAACCACAGGCTCAGCCTGCCCCCCGGAACCAGAACAGGGCCTGAAGCCATCCTGCGCTTTTGCGGCCAGCTCCCAAAAAAGCGACTTGTAAAATGGAGCTTCAGGGCACTGCAATTCACAAACCTGCAGAGTTATAAATGATAACTCTCGTCCACAAATATATTGAGGGAAGGCAAAGAAGAGGATTTGAAATCAAGGCAGAATTGCAGGAAACAGATTTCAGGAGGTAGATTCGAATCGCCTTTAAAGCACATGAAAAGCGGCAAAACGTTGACAATGATGCCCTTGGCCAAAAAGGGCGTATGCGTTTTTTCCTGAATATATTCAGGAAAAAACGCATACGCCCTTTTTGGCCAACCAAGCAACCTGGAAAGGCAAATCAGCGCTACAAAGAAGTCTCGCTTCCCATCGGTCAAAAGGGACATGCTGAAAAAGTTGGCAAAACCAGAAATGCAGGACAGGCCATGGAGAAATGGGAGCCTTGCTACACTGATGGGCGGGATGTAAATTGCCAACAGCCACTCTGGAGAAGTGTACGGTGTGTCCTGAAACATCTAAAAAACACAGCTTAGAGAGCATAGGGCACTTCCATTGAAATTGAAAATCAGCAAGACACAAGCACCCCAAAGTTTAGGGCTGCTTTGTTGACAAGGACCTCCACTTCCTTCCACCTTAAATATCCCAGGAAAGCGAAAAATGGATAAAAAATTTGTGGTCCTTATGTACATTGGAATATCACTCAGCCATGAAATCAATGTCATAAGGCTAGTAGCAGCATGATGAGTGGATTTAGGTAAGACGATTCTAAGTGAAATAAGTCACACAGAAAAGGACACTTCTCATAAGGTGTCACTTATAGAGGGAATGTAAAAACCGTTACACTTGAACTGAATTACAAAACAGAACAGAGTCACACATGCAGAAAACACACTATGGCTGCTTAACGGGAAAGGTGAGGTGGGGTGATACATAAAACAAGAGTTTCAAATTAGCTCAGATACCGTTCCATAAACCCAATATGGAATAGACAAGACCTACTCCTTGCTCAGAGAACTGGACTCAACACGCCCGATTCACCGCACAAGAATATATCTGACTAGTAATAATCTTAAAACCTATGTATTGATATCTCTCTGTTAGTGTGTCAAGTGGGTGTAAAGCGGCCTAAACACAGCCGTGAAAAGCAGCTAAACCCCATTATAAAAATAAATTACTTTTAAAAACCCATGAAACAAAGACAGGGAAAGAGAGAGAAATTCTTACACAATTCGTTCAGGGGCTGTTATGCAACCTGGATTGACCATATCTAGACCCACAGCTGGATGAGACATAAGGGTGGACACTCTTGGGGCTGAGAGGTTTGGTGAAGTTGGGTGAGCAAACGCAGACCCTTTAAAGTAATACTGCGTGCTACCCATCGCATGGGTCCCAAATCTCCAGGTTCAAGGGCATCTTCCTACATCGAAAACATGCATGAGAAACCCAGAAGATGGTACACCGTGTGATGGGGAAAGGTTTCTAAAACGCACCTCATTTCTCACCTCCTTGTGCTCGTGTTCGCCATTCCAGCCACTTTACTAGCAATCTCCCTACTTGGAGCATCAGCACCTTTAACCTCCTGTTCCGTACAGGTTGCAATTTGTCCTGAGGATGAACGGGAAGACGGGGAACCAATGAGAGACTAGCTCTTGGTGTTGGGACAGGCACAGGTCACTCTATTTTCCCATCAGGAAGAAGAATTAACCACAGGCTCAGCCTGCCCCCCGGAACCAGAACAGGGCCTGAAGCCATCCTGCGCTTTTGCGGCCGGCTCCCAAAAAAGCGACTTGTAAAATGCAGCTTCAGGGCACTGCAATTCACAAACCTGCAGAGTTATAAATGATAACTCTCGTCCACAAATATATTGAGGGAAGGCAAAGAAGAGGATTTGAAATCAAGGCAGAATTGCAGGAAACAGATTTCAGGAGGTAGATTCGAATCGCCTTTAAAGCACATGAAAAGCGGCAAAACGTTGACAATGATGACCTTGGCCAAAAAGGGCGTATGCGTTTTTTCCTGAATATATTCAGGAAAAAACGCATACGCCCTTTTTGGCCAACCAAGCAACCTGGAAAGGCAAATCAGCGCTACAAAGAAGTCTCGCTTCCCATCGGTCAAAAGGGACATGCTGAAAAAAGTGTCAAAACCAGAAATGCAGGACAGGCCATGGAGAAATGGGAGCCTTGCTACTCTGATGGGCGGGATGTAAATTGCCAACAGCCACTCTGGAGAAGTGTACGGTGTGTCCTGAAACATCTAAAAAACACAGCTTAGAGAGCATAGGGCACTTCCACACATGGGGGGATAAAGTGGGAAAATTGAAAATCAGCAAGACACAAGCACCCCAAAGTTTAGGGCTGCTCTGTTGACAAGGACCTCCACTTCATTCCACCTTAAATATCCCAGGAAAGCGAAAAATGGATAAAAAAGTTGTGGTCCTTATGTACAATGGAATATCACTCAGCCATGAAATCAATGTCATAAGGCTAGTAGCAGCATGATGAGTGGATTTAGGTAAGACGATTCTAAGTGAAATAAGTCACACAGAAAAGGACACTTCTCATAAGGTGTCACTTATAGAGGGAATGTAAAAACCGTTACACTTGAACTGAATTACAAAACAGAACAGAGTCACACATGCAGAAAACACACTATGGCTGCTTAACGGGAAAGGTGAGGTGGGGTGATACATAAAACAAGAGTTTCAAATTAGCTCAGATACCGTTCCATAAACCCATTATGGAATAGACAAGACCTACTCCTTGCTCAGAGAACTGGACTCAACACGCCCGATTGACCGCACAAGAATATATCTGACTAGTAATAATCTTAAAACCTATGTATTGATATCTCTCTGTTAGTGTGTCAAGTGTGTGTAAGGCGGCATAAACACAGCCGTGAAAAGCAGCTAAACCCCATTATAAAAATAAATTACTTTTAAAAACCCATGAAACAAAGACAGGGAAAGAGAGAGAAATTCTTACACAATTCGTTCAGGGGCTGTGATGCAACCTGCATTGATCATATCTAGACCCACAGCTGGATGAGACATAAGGGTGGACACTCTTGGGGCTGAGAGGTTTGGTGAGGTTGGGTGAGCAAACGGAGACCCTTTAAAGTAATACTGCGTGCTACCCATCGCATGGGTCCCAAATCTCCAGGTTCAAGGGCATCTTCCTACATCGAAAACATGCATGAGAAACCCAGAAGATGGTACACCGTGTGATGGGGAAAGGTTTCTAAAACGCACCTCATTTCTCATCTCCTTGTGCTCGTGTTCGCCATTCCAGCCACTTTACTAGCAATCTCCCTACTTGGAGCATCAGCACCTTTAACCTCCTGTTCCGTACAGGTTGCAATTTGTCCTGAGGATGAACGGGAAGACGGGGAACCAATGAGAGACTAGCTCTTGGTGTTGGGACAGGCACAGGTCACTCTATTTTCCCATCAGGAAGAAGAATTAACCACAGGCTCAGCCTGCCCCCCGGAACCAGAACAGGGCCTGAAGCCATCCTGCGCTTTTGCGGCCGGCTCCCAAAAAAGCGACTTGTAAAATGGAGCTTCAGGGCACTGCAATTCACAAACCTGCAGAGTTATAAATGATAACTCTCGTCCACAAATATATTGAGGGAAGGCAAAGAAGAGGATTTGAAATCAAGGCAGAATTGCAGGAAACAGATTTCAGGAGGTAGATTCGAATCGCCTTTAAAGCACATGAAAAGCGGCAAAACGTTGACAATGATGCCCTTGGCCAAAAAGGGCGTATGCGTTTTTTCCTGAATATATTCAGGAAAAAACGCATACGCCCTTTTTGGCCAACCAAGCAACCTGGAAAGGCAAATCAGCGCTACAAAGAAGTCTCGCTTCCCATCGGTCAAAAGGGACATGCTGAAAAAGTTGTCAAAACCAGAAATGCAGGACAGGCCATGGAGAAATGGGAGCCTTGCTACACTGATGGGCGGGATGTAAATTGCCAACAGCCACTCTGGAGAAGTGTACGGTGTGTCCTGAAACATCTAAAAAACACAGCTTAGAGAGCATAGGGCACTTCCACGCATGGGGGGATAAAGTGGGAAAATTGAAAATCAGCAAGACACAAGCACCCCAAAGTTTAGGGCTGCTCTGTTGACAAGGACCTCCACTTCCTTCCACCTTAAATATCCCAGGAAAGCGAAAAATGGATAAAAAAGTTGTGGTCCTTATGTACAATGGAATATCACTCAGCCATGAAATCAATGTCATAAGGCTAGTAGCAGCATGATCAGTGGATTTAGGTAAGACGATTCTAAGTGAAATAAGTCACACAGAAAAGGACACTTCTCATAAGGTGTCACTTATAGAGGGAATGTAAAAACCGTTACACTTGAACTGAATTACAAAACAGAACAGAGTCACACATGCAGAAAACACACTATGGCTGCTTAACGGGAAAGGTGAGGTGGGGTGATACATAAAACAAGAGTTTCAAATTAGCTCAGATACCGTTCCATAAACCCAATATGGAATAGACAAGACCTACTCCTTGCTCAGAGAACTGGACTCAACACGCCCGATTCACCGCACAAGAATATATCTGACTAGTAATAATCTTAAAACCTATGTATTGATATCTCTCTGTTAGTGTGTCAAGTGGGTGTAAAGCGGCCTAAACACAGACGTGAAAAGCAGCTAAACCCCATTATAAAAATAAATTACTTTTAAAAACCCATGAAACAAAGACAGGGAAAGAGAGAGAAATTCTTACACAATTCGTTCAGGGGCTGTGATGCAACCTGGATTGACCATATCTAGACCCACAGCTGGATGAGACATAAGGGTGGACACTCTTGTGGCTTAGAGGTTCAGTGAGGTTGGGTGAGCAAACGCAGACCCTTTAAAGTAATACTGCGTGCTACCCATCGCATGGGTCCCAAATCTCCAGGTTCAAGGGCATCTTCCTACATCGAAAACATGCATGAGAAACCCAGAAGATGGTACACCGTGTGATGGGGAAAGGTTTCTAAAACGCACCTCATTTCTCATCTCCTTGTGCTCGTGTTCGCCATTCCAGCCACTTTACTAGCAATCTCCCTACTTGGAGCATCAGCACCTTTAACCTCCTGTTCCGTACAGGTTGCAATTTGTCCTGAGGATGAACGGGAAGACGGGGAACCAATGAGAGACTAGCTCTTGGTGTTGGGACAGGCACAGGTCACTCTATTTTCCCATCAGGAAGAAGAATTAACCACAGGCTCAGCCTGCCCCCCGGAACCAGAACTGGGCCTGAAGCCATCCTGCGCTTTTGCGGCCGGCTCCCAAAAAAGCGACTTGTAAAATGGAGCTTCAGGGCACTGCAATTCACAAACCTGCAGAGTTATAAATGATAACTCTCGTCCACAAATATATTGAGGGAAGGCAAAGAAGAGGATTTGAAATCAAGGCAGAATTGCAGGAAACAGATTTCAGGAGGTAGATTCGAATCGCCTTTAAAGCACATGAAAAGCGGCAAAACGTTGACAATGATGCCCTTGGCCAAAAAGGGCGTATGCGTTTTTTCCTGAATATATTCAGGAAAAAACGCATACGCCCTTTTTGGCCAACCAAGCAACCTGGAAAGGCAAATCAGCGCTACAAAGAAGTCTCGCTTCCCATCGGTCAAAAGGGACATGCTGAAAAAGTTGTCAAAACCAGAAATGCAGGACAGGCCATGGAGAAATGGGAGCCTTGCTACACTGATGGGCGGGATGTAAATTGCCAACAGCCACTCTGGAGAAGTGTACGGTGTGTCCTGAAACATCTAAAAAACACAGCTTAGAGAGCATAGGGCACTTCCACGCATGGGGGGATAAAGTGGGAAAATTGAAAATCAGCAAGACACAAGCACCCCAAAGTTTAGGGCTGCTCTGTTGACAAGGACCTCCACTTCCTTCCACCTTAAATATCCCAGGAAAGCGAAAAATGGATAAAAAAGTTGTGGTCCTTATGTACAATGGAATATCACTCAGCCATGAAATCAATGTCATAAGGCTAGTAGCAGCATGATCAGTGGATTTAGGTAAGACGATTCTAAGTGAAATAAGTCACACAGAAAAGGACACTTCTCATAAGGTGTCACTTATAGAGGGAATGTAAAAACCGTTACACTTGAACTGAATTACAAAACAGAACAGAGTCACACATGCAGAAAACACACTATGGCTGCTTAACGGGAAAGGTGAGGTGGGGTGATACATAAAACAAGAGTTTCAAATTAGCTCAGATACCGTTCCATAAACCCAATATGGAATAGACAAGACCTACTCCTTGCTCAGAGAACTGGACTCAACACGCCCGATTCACCGCACAAGAATATATCTGACTAGTAATAATCTTAAAACCTATGTATTGATATCTCTCTGTTAGTGTGTCAAGTGGGTGTAAAGCGGCCTAAACACAGACGTGAAAAGCAGCTAAACCCCATTATAAAAATAAATTACTTTTAAAAACCCATGAAACAAAGACAGGGAAAGAGAGAGAAATTCTTACACAATTCGTTCAGGGGCTGTGATGCAACCTGGATTGACCATATCTAGACCCACAGCTGGATGAGACATAAGGGTGGACACTCTTGTGGCTTAGAGGTTCAGTGAGGTTGGGTGAGCAAACGCAGACCCTTTAAAGTAATACTGCGTGCTACCCATCGCATGGGTCCCAAATCTCCAGGTTCAAGGGCATCTTCCTACATCGAAAACATGCATGAGAAACCCAGAAGATGGTACACCGTGTGATGGGGAAAGGTTTCTAAAACGCATCTAATTTCTCATCTCCTTGTGCTCGGGTTCGCCATTCCAGCCACTTTACTAGCAATCTCCCTACTTGGAGCATCAGCACCTTTAACCTCCTGTTCCGTACAGGTTGCAATTTGTCCTGAGGATGAACGGGAAGACGGGGAACCAATGAGAGACTAGCTCTTGGTGTTGGGACAGGCACAGGTCACTCTATTTTCCCATCAGGAAGAAGAATTAACCACAGGCTCAGCCTGCCCCCCGGAACCAGAACAGGGCCTGAAGCCATCCTGCGCTTTTGCGGCCGGCTCCCAAAAAAGCGACTTGTAAAATGGAGCTTCAGGGCACTGCAATTCACAAACCTGCAGAGTTATAAATGATAACTCTCGTCCACAAATATATTGAGGGAAGGCAAAGAAGAGGATTTGAAATCAAGGCAGAATTGCAGGAAACAGATTTCAGGAGGAAGATTCGAATCGCCTTTAAAGCACATGAAAAGCGGCAAAACGTTGACAATGATGCCCTTGGCCAAAAAGGGCGTATGCGTTTTTTCCTGAATATATTCAGGAAAAAACGCATACGCCCTTTTTGGCCCACCAAGCAACCTGGAAAGGCAAATCAGCGCTACAAAGAAGTCTCGCTTCCCATCGGTCAAAAGGGCCATGCTGAAAAAAGTGTCAAAACCAGAAATGCGGGACAGGCCATGGAGAAATGGAAGCCTTGCTACACTGATGGGCGGGATGTAAATTGCCAACAGCCACTCTGGAGAAGTGTACGGTGTGTCCTGAAACATCTAAAAAACACAGCTTAGAGAGCATAGGGCACTTCCACGCATGGGGGGATAAAGTGGGAAAATTGAAAATCAGCAAGACACAAGCACCCCAAAGTTTAGGGCTGCTCTGTTGACAAGGACCTCCACTTCCTTCCACCTTAAATATCCCAGGAAAGCGAAAAATGGATAAAAAAGTTGTGGTCCTTATGTACAATGGAATATCACTCAGCCATGAAATCAATGTCATAAGGCTAGTAGCAGCATGATGAGTGGATTTAGGTAAGACGATTCTAAGTGAAATAAGTCACACAGAAAAGGACACTTCTCATAAGGTGTCACTTATAGAGGGAATGTAAAAACCGTTACACTTGAACTGAATTACAAAACAGAACAGAGTCACACATGCAGAAAACACACTATGGCTGCTTAACGGGAAAGGTGAGGTGGGGTGATACATAAAACAAGAGTTTCAAATTAGCTCAGATACCGTTCCATAAACCCAATATGGAATAGACAAGACCTACTCCTTGCTCAGAGAACTGGACTCAACACGCCCGATTCACCGCACAAGAATATATCTGACTAGTAATAATCTTAAAACCTATGTATTGATATCTCTCTGTTACTGTGTCAAGTGGGTAAAAAGCGGCCTAAACACAGCCGTGAAAAGCAGCTAAACCCCATTATAAAAAGAAATTACTTTTAAAAACCCATGAAACAAAGACAGGGAAAGAGAGAGAAATTCTTACACAATTCGTTCAGGGGCTGTGATGCAACCTGGATTGACCATATCTAGACCCACAGCTGGATGAGACATAAGGGTGGACACTCTTGGGGCTGAGAGGTTTGGTGAGGTTGGGTGAGCAAACGGAGACCCTTTAAAGTAATACTGCGTGCTACCCATCGCATGGGTCCCAAATCTCCAGGTTCAAGGGCATCTTCCTACATCGAAAACATGCATGAGAAACCCAGAAGATGGTACACCGTGTGATGGGGAAAGGTTTCTAAAACGCACCTCATTTCTCATCTCCTTGTGCTCGTGTTCGCCATTCCAGCCACTTTACTAGCAATCTCCCTACTTGGAGCATCAGCACCTTTAACCTCCTGTTCCGTACAGGTTGCAATATGTCCTGAGGATGAACGGGAAGACGGGGAACCAATGAGAGACTAGCTCTTGGTGTTGGGACAGGCACAGGTCACTCTATTTTCCCATCAGGAAGAAGAATTAACCACAGGCTCAGCCTGCCCCCCGGAACCAGAACAGGGCCTGAAGCCATCCTGCGCTTTTGCGGCCGGCTCCCAAAAAACCGACTTGTAAAATGGAGCTTCAGGGCACTGCAATTCACAAACCTGCAGAGTTATAAATGATAACTCTCGTCCACAAATATATTGAGGGAAGGCAAAGAAGAGGATTTGAAATCAAGGCAGAATTGCAGGAAACAGATTTCAGGAGGTAGATTCGAATCGCCTTTAAAGCACATGAAAAGCGGCAAAACGTTGACAATGATGCCCTTGGCCAAAAAGGGCGTATGCGTTTTTTCCTGAATATATTCAGGAAAAAACGCATACGCCCTTTTTGGCCAACCAAGCAACCTGGAAAGGCAAATCAGCGCTACAAAGAAGTCTCGCTTCCCATCGGTCAAAAGGGACATGCTGAAAAAGTTGTCAAAACCAGAAATGCAGGACAGGCCATGGAGAAATGGGAGCCTTGCTACACTGATGGGCGGGATGTAAATTGCAAACAGCCACTCTGGAGAAGTGTACGGTGTGTCCTGAAACATCTAAAAAACACAGCTTAGAGAGCATAGGGCACTTCCACGCATGTGGGGATAAAGTGGGAAAATTGAAAATCAGCAAGACACAAGCACCCCAAAGTTTAGGGCTGCTCTGTTGACAAGGACCTCCACTTCCTTCCACCTTAAATATCCCAGGAAAGCGAAAAATGGATAAAAAAGTTGTGGTCCTTATGTACAATGGAATATCACTCAGCCATGAAATCAATGTCATAAGGCTAGTAGCAGCATGATCAGTGGATTTAGGTAAGACGATTCTAAGTGAAATAAGTCACACAGAAAAGGACACTTCTCATAAGGTGTCACTTATAGAGGGAATGTAAAAACCGTTACACTTGAACTGAATTACAAAACAGAACAGAGTCACACATGCAGAAAACACACTGTGGCTGCTTAACGGGAAAGGTGAGGTGGGGTGATACATAAAACAAGAGTTTCAAATTAGCTCAGATACCGTTCCATAAACCCAATATAGAATAGACAAGACCTACTCCTTGCTCAGAGAACTGGACTCAACACGCCCGATTCACCGCACAAGAATATATCTGACTAGTAATAATCTTAAAACCTATGTATTGATATCTCTCTGTTAGTGTGTCAAGTGGGTGTAAAGCGGCCTAAACACAGACGTGAAAAGCAGCTAAACCCCATTATAAAAATAAATTACTTTTAAAAACCCATGAAACAAAGACAGGGAAAGAGAGAGAAATTCTTACACAATTCGTTCAGGGGCTGTGATGCAACCTGGATTGACCATATCTAGACCCACAGCTGGATGAGACATAAGGGTGGACACTCTTGTGGCTTAGAGGTTCAGTGTGGTTGGGTGAGCAAACGCAGACCCTTTAAAGTAATACTGCGTGCTACCCATCGCATGGGTCCCAAATCTCCAGGTTCAAGGGCATCTTCCTACATCGAAAACATGCATGAGAAACCCAGAAGATGGTACACCGTGTGATGGGGAAAGGTTTCTAAAACGCATCTAATTTCTCATCTCCTTGTGCTCGGGTTCGCCATTCCAGCCACTTTACTAGCAATCTCCCTACTTGGAGCATCAGCACCTTTAACCTCCTGTTCCGTACAGGTTGCAATTTGTCCTGAGGATGAACGGGAAGACGGGGAACCAATGAGAGACTAGCTCTTGGTGTTGGGACAGGCACAGGTCACTCTATTTTCCCATCAGGAAGAAGAATTAACCACAGGCTCAGCCTGCCCCCCGGAACCAGAACAGGGCCTGAAGCCATCCTGCGCTTTTGCGGCCGGCTCCCAAAAAAGCGACTTGTAAAATGGAGCTTCAGGGCACTGCAATTCACAAACCTGCAGAGTTATAAATGATAACTCTCGTCCACAAATATATTGAGGGAAGGCAAAGAAGAGGATTTGAAATCAAGGCAGAATTGCAGGAAACAGATTTCAGGAGGAAGATTCGAATCGCCTTTAAAGCACATGAAAAGCGGCAAAACGTTGACAATGATGCCCTTGGCCAAAAAGGGCGTATGCGTTTTTTCCTGAATATATTCAGGAAAAAACGCATACGCCCTTTTTGGCCAACCAAGCAACCTGGAAAGGCAAATCAGCGCTACAAAGAAGTCTCGCTTCCCATCGGTCAAAAGGGCCATGCTGAAAAAATTGTCAAAACCAGAAATGCAGGACAGGCCATGGAGAAATGGGAGCCTTGCTACACTGATGGGCGGGATGTAAATTGCCAACAGCCACTCTGGAGAAGTGTACGGTGTGTCCTGAAACATCTAAAAAACACAGCTTAGAGAGCATAGGGCACTTCCACGCATGGGGGGATAAAGTGGGAAAATTGAAAATCAGCAAGACACAAGCACCCCAAAGTTTAGGGCTGCTCTGTTGACAAGGACCTCCACTTCCTTCCACCTTAAATATCCCAGGAAAGCGAAAAATGGATAAAAAAGTTGTGGTCCTTATGTACAATGGAATATCACTCAGCCATGAAATCAATGTCATAAGGCTAGTAGCAGCATGATGAGTGGATTTAGGTAAGACGATTCTAAGTGAAATAAGTCACACAGAAAAGGACACTTCTCATAAGGTGTCACTTATAGAGGGAATGTAAAAACCGTTACACTTGAACTGAATTACAAAACAGAACAGAGTCACACATGCAGAAAACACACTATGGCTGCTTAACGGGAAAGGTGAGGTGGGGTGATACATAAAACAAGAGTTTCAAATTAGCTCAGATACCGTTCCATAAACCCAATATGGAATAGACAAGACCTACTCCTTGCTCAGAGAACTGGACTCAACACGCCCGATTCACCGCACAAGAATATATCTGACTAGTAATAATCTTAAAACCTATGTATTGATATCTCTCTGTTAGTGTGTCAAGTGGGTAAAAAGCGGCCTAAACACAGCCGTGAAAAGCAGCTAAACCCCATTATAAAAAGAAATTACTTTTAAAAACCCATGAAACAAAGACAGGGAAAGAGAGAGAAATTCTTACACAATTCGTTCAGGGGCTGTGATGCAACCTGGATTGACCATATCTAGACCCACAGCTGGATGAGACATAAGGGTGGACACTCTTGGGGCTGAGAGGTTTGGTGAGGTTGGGTGAGCAAACGGAGACCCTTTAAAGTAATACTGCGTGCTACCCATCGCATGGGTCCCAAATCTCCAGGTTCAAGGGCATCTTCCTACATCGAAAACATGCATGAGAAACCCAGAAGATGGTACACCGTGTGATGGGGAAAGGTTTCTAAAACGCACCTCATTTCTCATCTCCTTGTGCTCGTGTTCGCCATTCCAGCCACTTTACTAGCAATCTCCCTACTTGGAGCATCAGCACCTTTAACCTCCTGTTCCGTACAGGTTGCAATTTGTCCTGAGGATGAACGGGAAGACGGGGAACCAATGAGAGACTAGCTCTTGGTGTTGGGACAGGCACAGGTCACTCTATTTTCCCATCAGGAAGAAGAATTAACCACAGGCTCAGCCTGCCCCCCGGAACCAGAACAGGGCCTGAAGCCATCCTGCGCTTTTGCGGCCGGCTCCCAAAAAACCGACTTGTAAAATGGAGCTTCAGGGCACTGCAATTCACAAACCTGCAGAGTTATAAATGATAACTCTCGTCCACAAATATATTGAGGGAAGGCAAAGAAGAGGATTTGAAATCAAGGCAGAATTGCAGGAAACAGATTTCAGGAGGTAGATTCGAATCGCCTTTAAAGCACATGAAAAGCGGCAAAACGTTGACAATGATGCCCTTGGCCAAAAAGGGCGTATGCGTTTTTTCCTGAATATATTCAGGAAAAAACGCATACGCCCTTTTTGGCCAACCAAGCAACCTGGAAAGGCAAATCAGCGCTACAAAGAAGTCTCGCTTCCCATCGGTCAAAAGGGCCATGCTGAAAAAGTTGTCAAAACCAGAAATGCAGGATAGGCCATGGAGAAATGGGAGCCTTGCTACACTGATGGGCGGGATGTAAATTGCCAACAGCCACTCTGGAGAAGTGTACGGTGTGTCCTGAAACATCTAAAAAACACAGCTTAGAGAGCATAGGGCACTTCCACGCATGGGGGGATAAAGTGGGAAAATTGAAAATCAGCAAGACACAAGCACCCCAAAGTTTAGGGCTGCTCTGTTGACAAGGACCTCCACTTCCTTCCACCTTAAATATCCCAGGAAAGCGAAAAATGGATAAAAAAGTTGTGGTCCTTATGTACAATGGAATATCACTCAGCCATGAAATCAATGTCATAAGGCTAGTAGCAGCATGATCAGTGGATTTAGGTAAGACGATTCTAAGTGAAATAAGTCACACAGAAAAGGACACTTCTCATAAGGTGTCACTTATAGAGGGAATGTAAAAACCGTTACACTTGAACTGAATTACAAAACAGAACAGAGTCACACATGCAGAAAACACACTATGGCTGCTTAACGGGAAAGGTGAGGTGGGGTGATACATAAAACAAGAGTTTCAAATTAGCTCAGATACCGTTCCATAAACCCAATATGGAATAGACAAGACCTACTCCTTGCTCAGAGAACTGGACTCAACACGCCCGATTCACCGCACAAGAATATATCTGACTAGTAATAATCTTAAAACCTATGTATTGATATCTCTCTGTTAGTGTGTCAAGTGGGTAAAAAGCGGCCTAAACACAGCCGTGAAAAGCAGCTAAACCCCATTATAAAAATAAATTACTTTTAAAAACCCATGAAACAAAGACAGGGAAAGAGAGAGAAATTCTTACACAATTCGTTCAGGGGCTGTGATGCAACCTGGATTGACCATATCTAGACCCACAGCTGGATGAGACATAAGGGTGGACACTCTTGGGGCTGAGAGGTTCGGTGAGGTTGGGTGAGCAAACGCAGACCCTTTAAAGTAATACTGCGTGCTACCCATCGCATGGGTCCCAAATCTCCAGGTTCAAGGGCATCTTCCTACATCGAAAACATGCATGAGAAACCCAGAAGATGGTACACCGTGTGATGGGGAAAGGTTTCTAAAACGCACCGCATTTCTCATCTCCTTGTGCTCGGGTTCGCCATTCCAGCCACTTTACTAGCAATCTCCCTACTTGGAGCATCAGCACCTTTAACCTCCTGTTCCGTACAGGTTGCAATTTGTCCTGAGGATGAACGGGAAGACGGGGAACCAATGAGAGACTAGCTCTTGGTGTTGGGACAGGCACAGGTCACTCTATTTTCCCATCAGGAAGAAGAATTAACCACAGGCTCAGCCTGCCCCCCGGAACCAGAACAGGGCCTGAAGCCATCCTGCGCTTTTGCGGCCGGCTCCCAAAAAACCGACTTGTAAAATGGAGCTTCAGGGCACTGCAATTCACAAACCTGCAGAGTTATAAATGATAACTCTCGTCCACAAATATATTGAGGGAAGGCAAAGAAGAGGATTTGAAATCAAGGCAGAATTGCAGGAAACAGATTTCAGGAGGTAGATTCGAATCGCCTTTAAAGCACATGAAAAGCGGCAAAACGTTGACAATGATGCCCTTGGCCAAAAAGGGCGTATGCGTTTTTTCCTGAATATATTCAGGAAAAAACGCATACGCCCTTTTTGGCCAACCAAGCAACCTGGAAAGGCAAATCAGCGCTACAAAGAAGTCTCGCTTCCCATCGGTCAAAAGGGACATGCTGAAAAAGTTGTCAAAACCAGAAATGCAGGACAGGCCATGGAGAAATGGGAGCCTTGCTACACTGATGGGCGGGATGTAAATTGCCAACAGCCACTCTGGAGAAGTGTACGGTGTGTCCTGAAACATCTAAAAAACACAGCTTAGAGAGCATAGGGCACTTCCACGCATGGGGGGATAAAGTGGGAAAATTGAAAATCAGCAAGACACAAGCACCCCAAAGTTTAGGGCTGCTCTGTTGACAAGGACCTCCACTTCCTTCCACCTTAAATATCCCAGGAAAGCGAAAAATGGATAAAAAAGTTGTGGTCCTTATGTACAATGGAATATCACTCAGCCATGAAATCAATGTCATAAGGCTAGTAGCAGCATGATCAGTGGATTTAGGTAAGACGATTCTAAGTGAAATAAGTCACACAGAAAAGGACACTTCTCATAAGGTGTCACTTATAGAGGGAATGTAAAAACCGTTACACTTGAACTGAATTACAAAACAGAACAGAGTCACACATGCAGAAAACACACTATGGCTGCTTAACGGGAAAGGTGAGGTGGGGTGATACATAAAACAAGAGTTTCAAATTAGCTCAGATACCGTTCCATAAACCCAATATGGAATAGACAAGACCTACTCCTTGCTCAGAGAACTGGACTCAACACGCCCGATTCACCGCACAAGAATATATCTGACTAGTAATAATCTTAAAACCTATGTATTGATATCTCTCTGTTAGTGTGTCAAGTGGGTGTAAAGCGGCCTAAACACAGACGTGAAAAGCAGCTAAACCCCATTATAAAAATAAATTACTTTTAAAAACCCATGAAACAAAGACAGGGAAAGAGAGAGAAATTCTTACACAATTCGTTCAGGGGCTGTGATGCAACCTGGATTGACCATATCTAGACCCACAGCTGGATGAGACATAAGGGTGGACACTCTTGTGGCTTAGAGGTTCAGTGAGGTTGGGTGAGCAAACGCAGACCCTTTAAAGTAATACTGCGTGCTACCCATCGCATGGGTCCCAAATCTCCAGGTTCAAGGGCATCTTCCTACATCGAAAACATGCATGAGAAACCCAGAAGATGGTACACCGTGTGATGGGGAAAGGTTTCTAAAACGCATCTAATTTCTCATCTCCTTGTGCTCGGGTTCGCCATTCCAGCCACTTTACTAGCAATCTCCCTACTTGGAGCATCAGCACCTTTAACCTCCTGTTCCGTACAGGTTGCAATTTGTCCTGAGGATGAACGGGAAGACGGGGAACCAATGAGAGACTAGCTCTTGGTGTTGGGACAGGCACAGGTCACTCTATTTTCCCATCAGGAAGAAGAATTAACCACAGGCTCAGCCTGCCCCCCGGAACCAGAACAGGGCCTGAAGCCATCCTGCGCTTTTGCGGCCGGCTCCCAAAAAAGCGACTTGTAAAATGGAGCTTCAGGGCACTGCAATTCACAAACCTGCAGAGTTATAAATGATAACTCTCGTCCACAAATATATTGAGGGAAGGCAAAGAAGAGGATTTGAAATCAAGGCAGAATTGCAGGAAACAGATTTCAGGAGGAAGATTCGAATCGCCTTTAAAGCACATGAAAAGCGGCAAAACGTTGACAATGATGCCCTTGGCCAAAAAGGGCGTATGCGTTTTTTCCTGAATATATTCAGGAAAAAACGCATACGCCCTTTTTGGCCCACCAAGCAACCTGGAAAGGCAAATCAGCGCTACAAAGAAGTCTCGCTTCCCATCGGTCAAAAGGGCCATGCTGAAAAAAGTGTCAAAACCAGAAATGCGGGACAGGCCATGGAGAAATGGAAGCCTTGCTACACTGATGGGCGGGATGTAAATTGCCAACAGCCACTCTGGAGAAGTGTACGGTGTGTCCTGAAACATCTAAAAAACACAGCTTAGAGAGCATAGGGCACTTCCACGCATGGGGGGATAAAGTGGGAAAATTGAAAATCAGCAAGACACAAGCACCCCAAAGTTTAGGGCTGCTCTGTTGACAAGGACCTCCACTTCCTTCCACCTTAAATATCCCAGGAAAGCGAAAAATGGATAAAAAAGTTGTGGTCCTTATGTACAATGGAATATCACTCAGCCATGAAATCAATGTCATAAGGCTAGTAGCAGCATGATGAGTGGATTTAGGTAAGACGATTCTAAGTGAAATAAGTCACACAGAAAAGGACACTTCTCATAAGGTGTCACTTATAGAGGGAATGTAAAAACCGTTACACTTGAACTGAATTACAAAACAGAACAGAGTCACACATGCAGAAAACACACTATGGCTGCTTAACGGGAAAGGTGAGGTGGGGTGATACATAAAACAAGAGTTTCAAATTAGCTCAGATACCGTTCCATAAACCCAATATGGAATAGACAAGACCTACTCCTTGCTCAGAGAACTGGACTCAACACGCCCGATTCACCGCACAAGAATATATCTGACTAGTAATAATCTTAAAACCTATGTATTGATATCTCTCTGTTACTGTGTCAAGTGGGTAAAAAGCGGCCTAAACACAGCCGTGAAAAGCAGCTAAACCCCATTATAAAAAGAAATTACTTTTAAAAACCCATGAAACAAAGACAGGGAAAGAGAGAGAAATTCTTACACAATTCGTTCAGGGGCTGTGATGCAACCTGGATTGACCATATCTAGACCCACAGCTGGATGAGACATAAGGGTGGACACTCTTGGGGCTGAGAGGTTTGGTGAGGTTGGGTGAGCAAACGGAGACCCTTTAAAGTAATACTGCGTGCTACCCATCGCATGGGTCCCAAATCTCCAGGTTCAAGGGCATCTTCCTACATCGAAAACATGCATGAGAAACCCAGAAGATGGTACACCGTGTGATGGGGAAAGGTTTCTAAAACGCACCTCATTTCTCATCTCCTTGTGCTCGTGTTCGCCATTCCAGCCACTTTACTAGCAATCTCCCTACTTGGAGCATCAGCACCTTTAACCTCCTGTTCCGTACAGGTTGCAATATGTCCTGAGGATGAACGGGAAGACGGGGAACCAATGAGAGACTAGCTCTTGGTGTTGGGACAGGCACAGGTCACTCTATTTTCCCATCAGGAAGAAGAATTAACCACAGGCTCAGCCTGCCCCCCGGAACCAGAACAGGGCCTGAAGCCATCCTGCGCTTTTGCGGCCGGCTCCCAAAAAACCGACTTGTAAAATGGAGCTTCAGGGCACTGCAATTCACAAACCTGCAGAGTTATAAATGATAACTCTCGTCCACAAATATATTGAGGGAAGGCAAAGAAGAGGATTTGAAATCAAGGCAGAATTGCAGGAAACAGATTTCAGGAGGTAGATTCGAATCGCCTTTAAAGCACATGAAAAGCGGCAAAACGTTGACAATGATGCCCTTGGCCAAAAAGGGCGTATGCGTTTTTTCCTGAATATATTCAGGAAAAAACGCATACGCCCTTTTTGGCCAACCAAGCAACCTGGAAAGGCAAATCAGCGCTACAAAGAAGTCTCGCTTCCCATCGGTCAAAAGGGACATGCTGAAAAAGTTGTCAAAACCAGAAATGCAGGACAGGCCATGGAGAAATGGGAGCCTTGCTACACTGATGGGCGGGATGTAAATTGCAAACAGCCACTCTGGAGAAGTGTACGGTGTGTCCTGAAACATCTAAAAAACACAGCTTAGAGAGCATAGGGCACTTCCACGCATGGGGGGATAAAGTGGGAAAATTGAAAATCAGCAAGACACAAGCACCCCAAAGTTTAGGGCTGCTCTGTTGACAAGGACCTCCACTTCCTTCCACCTTAAATATCCCAGGAAAGCGAAAAATGGATAAAAAAGTTGTGGTCCTTATGTACAATGGAATATCACTCAGCCATGAAATCAATGTCATAAGGCTAGTAGCAGCATGATCAGTGGATTTAGGTAAGACGATTCTAAGTGAAATAAGTCACACAGAAAAGGACACTTCTCATAAGGTGTCACTTATAGAGGGAATGTAAAAACCGTTACACTTGAACTGAATTACAAAACAGAACAGAGTCACACATGCAGAAAACACACTGTGGCTGCTTAACGGGAAAGGTGAGGTGGGGTGATACATAAAACAAGAGTTTCAAATTAGCTCAGATACCGTTCCATAAACCCAATATGGAATAGACAAGACCTACTCCTTGCTCAGAGAACTGGACTCAACACGCCCGATTCACCGCACAAGAATATATCTGACTAGTAATAATCTTAAAACCTATGTATTGATATCTCTCTGTTAGTGTGTCAAGTGGGTGTAAAGCGGCCTAAACACAGACGTGAAAAGCAGCTAAACCCCATTATAAAAATAAATTACTTTTAAAAACCCATGAAACAAAGACAGGGAAAGAGAGAGAAATTCTTACACAATTCGTTCAGGGGCTGTGATGCAACCTGGATTGACCATATCTAGACCCACAGCTGGATGAGACATAAGGGTGGACACTCTTGTGGCTTAGAGGTTCAGTGTGGTTGGGTGAGCAAACGCAGACCCTTTAAAGTAATACTGCGTGCTACCCATCGCATGGGTCCCAAATCTCCAGGTTCAAGGGCATCTTCCTACATCGAAAACATGCATGAGAAACCCAGAAGATGGTACACCGTGTGATGGGGAAAGGTTTCTAAAACGCATCTAATTTCTCATCTCCTTGTGCTCGTGTTCGCCATTCCAGCCACTTTACTAGCAATCTCCCTACTTGGAGCATCAGCACCTTTAACCTCCTGTTCCGTACAGGTTGCAATTTGTCCTGAGGATGAACGGGAAGACGGGGAACCAATGAGAGACTAGCTCTTGGTGTTGGGACAGGCACAGGTCACTCTATTTTCCCATCAGGAAGAAGAATTAACCACAGGCTCAGCCTGCCCCCCGGAACCAGAACAGGGCCTGAAGCCATCCTGCGCTTTTGCGGCCGGCTCCCAAAAAACCGACTTGTAAAATGGAGCTTCAGGGCACTGCAATTCACAAACCTGCAGAGTTATAAATGATAACTCTCGTCCACAAATATATTGAGGGAAGGCAAAGAAGAGGATTTGAATTCAAGGCACAATTGCAGGAAACAGATTTCAGGAGGAAGATTCGAATCGCCTTTAAAGCACATGAAAAGCGGCAAAACGTTGACAATGATGCCCTTGGCCAAAAAGGGCGTATGCGTTTTTTCCTGAATATATTCAGGAAAAAACGCATACGCCCTTTTTGGCCAACCAAGCAACCTGGAAAGGCAAATCAGCGCTACAAAGAAGTCTCGCTTCCCATCGGTCAAAAGGGCCATGCTGAAAAAATTGTCAAAACCAGAAATGCAGGACAGGCCATGGAGAAATGGGAGCCTTGCTACACTGATGGGCGGGATGTAAATTGCCAACAGCCACTCTGGAGAAGTGTACGGTGTGTCCTGAAACATCTAAAAAACACAGCTTAGAGAGCATAGGGCACTTCCACGCATGGGGGGATAAAGTGGGAAAATTGAAAATCAGCAAGACACAAGCACCCCAAAGTTTAGGGCTGCTCTGTTGACAAGGACCTCCACTTCCTTCCACCTTAAATATCCCAGGAAAGCGAAAAATGGATAAAAAAGTTGTGGTCCTTATGTACAATGGAATATCACTCAGCCATGAAATCAATGTCATAAGGCTAGTAGCAGCATGATGAGTGGATTTAGGTAAGACGATTCTAAGTGAAATAAGTCACACAGAAAAGGACACTTCTCATAAGGTGTCACTTATAGAGGGAATGTAAAAACCGTTACACTTGAACTGAATTACAAAACAGAACAGAGTCACACATGCAGAAAACACACTATGGCTGCTTAACGGGAAAGGTGAGGTGGGGTGATACATAAAACAAGAGTTTCAAATTAGCTCAGATACCGTTCCATAAACCCAATATGGAATAGACAAGACCTACTCCTTGCTCAGAGAACTGGACTCAACACGCCCGATTCACCGCACAAGAATATATCTGACTAGTAATAATCTTAAAACCTATGTATTGATATCTCTCTGTTAGTGTGTCAAGTGGGTAAAAAGCGGCCTAAACACAGCCGTGAAAAGCAGCTAAACCCCATTATAAAAAGAAATTACTTTTAAAAACCCATGAAACAAAGACAGGGAAAGAGAGAGAAATTCTTACACAATTCGTTCAGGGGCTGTGATGCAACCTGGATTGACCATATCTAGA